>NC_135978.1:9678433-10002922 GCF_053455715.1 Rhinoraja longicauda
CCTTCAATGTAAAAATTGCTCCCAGTGTAGGATAGTGTTAATGTGCTGGGTTCGCTGGTCGGAGCGGACTCGGTGGGCCGAAGGGCCTGTTTCCGCGCTGTTTCTCCAAACTAGACTGAACTAAAAAAAGTCGTTACATCAGTGGAAGTAATTGTGATTCCATATGCTCCGATTTTATTTCAGTTCAAATGTTCTAATCCGTGTAATTATAATGTTTCAAGCAGAAGTGGAAGGAGGATTATGTGAGTGGTTTACCAACTGCGTAGCAAGCAAGCATGAAATCTGTCTTCCCACCAGATAATTCACAGAGTGGGGTGTACAGGCCCATATGCCAGGAGGATGTGTGAGTACAGCCAAGGTTGTAAGAGAAAGACTTCAAGTCGTCATTTTCTTCTTCCGTGGTTCAAAGTTT
The DNA here is from genome assembly GCF_053455715.1 of Rhinoraja longicauda. Taxonomy (NCBI): domain Eukaryota; kingdom Metazoa; phylum Chordata; class Chondrichthyes; order Rajiformes; family Arhynchobatidae; genus Rhinoraja; species Rhinoraja longicauda. The sequence goes on from NC_135978.1 coordinate 9,678,846, forward strand.
AGAGATACAGTGCGGAAACAGGCCTTTCGGCTCACCGTCCACACCGACCAGCAAACCCTGCACATTAACACTATCCTACACTGGGGACAATTTTTACTGATGTCAATTAACTTACAAATCTGTTAATTTTTGGAGTGTGCGAGAAAATCAGAGATTCCGGAGAAATCTCACATGTTCACAGGGAGAACGTACAAACTAGTCAGGATCGATCCCCGGTCTGAGGCGCAATAAGGCAGCAATTCTACCATTGTGCAACCGTTCTGCCCCTTATTTCAATAGATGAGATAAGATTGATCAAATGCTGGAACTCTGAGATAAAATGTTCAAAACTTTGATGGGACCCGTGCCGACGTCCCGCCATGGGACATTCCGCCCTTACGTGCCATCGGCCCTCCAGGACTGCGCCTTTGTGTTCCTGCGCCGTGACGCCCACCAGACACCACTCCAGAGGCGGTATGAAGGCCCGTACCGGGTGCTGGAGCACGGACAGACAACCTTTGTTTTGGACATGGGGGGCCGGCCGGAGGCCGTGTCAATTGACCGCCTGAAGCCGGCCCACTTAGACATCGACCAACCGGTGCGGGTTGCCCAGCCTCGGCCACGAGGTCGCCCCCCTTTGCGGGTCCCACCACCTGTCCCTCCAACTGTGCCTCCGCCGGCCCCTCTGTCGATCGATTACCGTACGCGGTCCGGTCGGGTTGTGCGACCACCAGTGCGTTTCGTGCCTCCGGTTCTGGGGGGGGTACTGTGGCGGCTCCCAAGGGTCGGGCCATACTTCTACCGACCCCTCGGCACGGGAATGGACCAGTCCCGGGAGGCGGTCCGGGACCAGGTATATAAGGACAAGGTTTGGGCACCAAGCCAGTCCGGCAGACTAGACCCGTCTGATAACTGTTATACAATAAAATATACCTTCTCGAAATACCCGGCACCTTGCCTTTATCGACGCGCTACAGAAACATAGAAAATATGTGCAGGAGTAGGCCATTCTGCCCTTCGAGTCAGCACCACCATTCAATATGATCATGGCTGATCATCCAAAATCAGTACTCCATTCCGGCTTTTCCCCCATATCCCTTGATTCCCTTAGTCCTAAGAGCTAAACCTAATTCTCTTAAACACATCCAGTGAATTGGCCTCCACTGTCTTCTGTGGCAGAGAATTCCACAGATTCCGCAAATCACTGGGTGAAAAAGATTTACCTCATTGCAGTCCTAAATGGCCTACCCCTTATTCTTAAACTGTGACCTCTGGTTCTGGACTCCCCCAACATCGGGAACATTTTTCCTGCATCTACCCTGTCCAATCCTCTAAGAATTTTATCTTTTTCATACATCCGACAGTATGTTCAATAATCAATAGTTATAGTTCAATAAAATGCTTTGTTTTGCATACAATGTTCTATTGTTCTATACATAAGTATGATCAAACATAAGTAAAAATTGCAACGATTGATGTGTAAAAAATATATTTCTTTTGAGGCATACTGCCATATATCCAGTGCCCTTTTCTACCTTTCAAGTATCAAGTTCTGAAAATAATCAAGTCTTTTCTTAACCCTCTTCGTCCCCTTTGATCTCTCGTTTTCACGCCATACCCTTCCATGTCTCTCGTTTCCCTCTCCCTTGACTCTCAGTCTGAAGAGAGGTCTCGACCCGAAATTGTCACCCATTCCTTCTATCCAGAGATGTTGCCTGTCCTGCTAAATTACTCCAGCATTTTGTGTTTTCTTATCCCTAATGGACTGTAATCCTTGTGGCAGCACTGGGTCGGTGAGGTAGAGGTTAGCCTGGCCTGGCGATGCCATCAGTGTCATCCATCAGATGCTCCATGTTGGTACAGGCAATCTGCGCACTAATCCGACTTCTTCAGAGCCTCCAGCGGCGTTTGATCCACATGATCCCTGGCTGCTGCAGGGCATCTATCAGTTTCCTCCACCGACACCTCAGTTGAGTCTTTGTGGCAACTGCTATCATATCAAAGGCATGCACCAGGGTGGCACAGTGGCTTAGTGTTACAGTTGCTGCCTTACAACGCCAGAGACCCAGGTTTGCTGTCTGTTTGGAGTTTGTACTTTCTCCCCGTGACCTGTGTGGGTTTTCTCCAGGTGCCCCGGTTTCCTCCCACGCTCCAAAGACGTACAGGTTTGTAGGTTAATTGGCTTCGGTAAAATTATAAATTGTCCCTAGTGTGTAGGATAGTGTTTTAGTGTACAGGGCGATCGCTGGACTGAACTAACTCAGTGGGCCGAAGGGCCTGTTTCTGCGCTGCATCTTTAAACTAAACTAAAAACGAAACATCACCTGTGGTGAGAGAAACTGAGTTAATATTCTTGTTCGGAGACCTTTCAGAAACATGTTTTCTACATAATCAGAATAACTGGGGATTAATAGGGTTTTGTTTTTTAAAATAACTGGCATGTACATTGTCACTAATTGAAGAAATGAACACAGCCTAACTAACTAACTAATCTAACTAAACTAACGCTCGATGTGTAGGGACAGAAACAGAAGAAATTAAGCTCTCTTAAAACCAATATCTTCTACAATACAATACAATACAATACAATACAATATATCTTTATTGTCATTGTACAGGGGTGCAACGAGATTGGGAATGCGCCTCCCATACGATGCAATAATTTAATTGATTTAAACAACAACAACCCAACGAAACAAATTGTAACAGTTTTAATACAGAATAAAGTGCAAGTAGATCTGTGCCGGATCACTGTGCGATGTGACCATCCGGCTCAGCAGGACCGGTTCATAGCAGCTATGGCCCTGGGGGATGAAGCTGTTCCTGAGTCTGGAGGTGCGGGCGTAGAAGGCCTTGTATCGTCTGCCCGATGGAAGGAGTTCGAACAGACTGTTGCAGGGGTGTGAAGAGTCTTTGTGGATGCTGGTGGCTTTTCTGAGGCATCGTGTGTTGTAGATGCCCTCCAAGTCTGGTAGCTGTGTTCCGAAGGTCCTCTGAGCTCTATGGACTACCCGCTGAAGAACTTTCCTTTCTGCCTCCGTGGGTGCCTGCCTGCCTTACTATGGGTAACTGTTGACTGAGTAAAGAAGTATTGTTGGCATTAATGTCCAGATTGGAGACCAAGTAGATTCTACAAATGGATTGAAATCATTAACTAAAGTGACCTGAATGGGTAGAGTCATGAGAAGATCTCTGCGTATCCAAAGCACTCTGTGCAGTTTGTGTTGCTCCATTATGTTTTGTAAGATCACTCTTGTACTGACAGCAGGGAGTGTAGTTATACCTTGAAGGGGGCTCTCATGCTCTTGGGTTTGATTCCGTTCGAAGTCCAATCCCAGCTAGAGGTCATAGAAAGTAACACACAAGATGCTGGAGATATCAGCAGGTCAGATGGTATCTGCAGAGAGAGATACAGAGTAAATGTTCCTGGTCAATGATCATCACCGCTTTTTTTCTAGGTTTTGAAAGTACCTGGAAACACATTTTAAAGCTTCTTGGGGTTTGACGAGAATGCTTGAATTGGTGTAGTGTGGACCTTCCTGCTGTTGCTGTCTGCAGATTAAATAATTGCAGCATAGATTCACCAGGTTAATTCCCGGGATGGCGGGACTGACAGATGATGAAAGAATGGGTCGACTGGGCTTGCTTGTCTTCACTGGAATTTAGATGTATGAGAGGGGTTCTTATAGATACATACAAAATTCCTAAAGGATTGGACAGGCTGGATGCAGGAAAAATGTTCCCGATGTTGGGGGAGTCCAAAACCAGTGGTCGCAGTTTAAGAATATGGGGTAGGCCATTTAGGACTGAGATGAGGAAAAACTTCTTCACCCAGAGAGTTGTGAATCTGTGGAATTCTCTGCCACAGAAGGCAGTGGAGGCCAATTCACTGGATGTTTTCAAGAGAGAGTTAGATTTAGCTCTTAGAGACAACGGAATCAAGGGATAGGGGGGAAAAAGTAGGAGTGGGGTACTGATTTTAGATGATCAGCCATGATCATATTGAATGGCGGTTGCTGGCTCGAAAGGCCGTATGGTCTACTCCTGCACCTATTTTCTATGTTTCTATGAATGGACAACGTGTTCAGCAGCCCCACCTACTGGAAAACTGAAATAATTCTTCTCACACTCCGAGACCAACAGCACCGCCATTCAATATGATCATAGAAAACATAGAAACATAGAAAATAGGTGCAGGAGGAGGCCATTCGGCCCTTCGAGCCAGCACCGCCATTCATTGTGATAATGGCTGATCATCCACAATCAGTAACCTGTGCCCAACTTCTCCCCATATCCCTTGATTCCACTAGCCCCCAGAGCTCTATCTAACTCTCTCTTAAATTCATCCAGTGATTTGGCCTCCACTGCCCTCTGTGGCAGAGAATTCCACAAATTCACAAGTCTCTGGGTGAAATAGGTCCTTCTCACCTCAGTTTTAAATGGCCTCCCCTTTATTCTAAGACTGCGGCCCCTGGTTCTGGACTCCCCCAACATTGGGAACAGCGGCACGGTAGCGCAGCGGTAGAGTTGCTGCTTTACAGCGAATGCAGCACCGGAGACTCAGGTTCGATCCTGACTACGGGTGCTGCACTGTAAGGAGTTTGTACGTTCTCCCCGTGACCTGCGTGGGTTTTCTCCGAGATCTTCGGTTTCCTCCCACACTCCAAAGACGTACAGGTATGTAGGTTAATTGGCTGGGTAAAATGTAAAAATTGTCCCTAGTGGGTGTAGGATAGTGTTAATGTACGGGGATCGCTGGGCGGCACGGACTTGGTGGGCCGAAAAGGCCTGTTTCCGGCTGTATATATATGATATGATATGATATGATATGATATTTTGACTGTTTTCTGCACTGTTTTCCTGTCTGTTCTCCAAAATTGTTTCAAAAACCCACTTGTCACAGTCCTGAATGTATTCAGTGATTCTTCCTTCACACCTCCCTGAGATTTGCAATTGCAAAAATTCACAAGCCTCTGAAGCAAAAAGTTGCAATGCAGCGTTGAGTTTACGCTCGGATCAGCCTCGGTCTTATTAAAATGATAGACCAGGCTTGGGGGGCCCATCGGTGCTCTAATCTCACACATTCCTCTACATTTGCAATGTTCCTCATCTTTCCAATTCAAAGCGATAATTCCTCAGAACAGGATCTTTCCACCCAGCTTCTGTCAGCAAGTCCGAGATGCATTTTCTGCACATTGAAGATTTCATAACATTTGCACAAAATAGTGGGGAAATTACACCAGCATTAGGGTGAATCAGAACAGAACACGTATCAAGATGTACAGGTATGTAGGTAAATTGCTTTGGTCTAAGTGTAAATTGTCCCTGGTGTGTGTTGGATTGTGTTAATGTGCGGGGATCGCTGGTCGGCGCAGACTCGGTGGGCTGAAGGGCCTGTATCTTTAAACCAAACTAAACACAATTGATCGACTTGGAATTACACTGGAAATTAGCACAGGAAATGGCGGAACGGTGGCGCAGCGGTAGAGTTGCTGCCTTACAGCGAATGCAGCGCCGTCGACTCAGGTTCGATCCTGACTACGGGTGCTGTACTATACGGAGTTTGTACGTTCTCCCCGTGACCTGCGTGGGTTTTCTCCGAGATCTTCGGTTTCCTCCCACACTCCAAAGACGTACAGGTTTGTAGGTTAATTGGCCGGGCAAATATAAAAATTATCCCTAGTAGGATAGTGTTATTGTGCGGGGATCGCTGGGCGGCGCGGACCCGGTGGGCCGAAGGGCCTGTTTCTGCGCTGTATCTCTAAATCTAAAAATCTAAAAAAATCTACCTGTAATTTTTGTATTTAAAAAAAGCAGGCTTTTTCTGAATCAATCCAGTTTCTAAACTTGTGTAGGAAAGGAACTGCAGATGCTGGTTTAAACTGAAGATAGACACAAAACGCTGGAGTAACTCAGCTGGACAGGCAGCATCTGTGGAGGGAAGGAATAGGCAACGTTTCGGGTTTCACCCATTCCTTCCCTCCAGAGATGCTGCCCGTCCCGTGGAGTTACTCCAGCATTTTGTGTCTATCTTCAGTTCCTAGGCTTATTTTATCTTAAAGAAGGGTGATAGAAATGGCAACTATTATGCTGTCTCATTGGGGATTTTCAAGGTAGAAAAATAATTGAGTGGAAGGACCCATTTTCAAAAATAAAGTAAGGTGTTCCAAACCTTTCCGGTCAATGGATGTGATACTATCATGAAATAATGCCTGCCACTGGATGCCCTGCACTAAGAGGTATATCAAATGAGCTGAAACTGAATCTACATATTAATGTGAACATTTCCTGCCAAGACCCATTCTTCCAATTTGTCCTAACACATTCTGCTTTCGGATCTTATTACGTGCTAAGGAAATAAACTTCCCCCTTTCCCTGCTGATCCCAGCTACATTTTGGCAGCGGTAAATATCTGAATATTTTCAGCAGTGCAGGTCCATGGCATATCCCGTCATCTGCTCTGTCACATCACAATATCCATCAACTACACTTGAAGGCGAAAGCAATGAAGAGTAAATGCACCCATCAACTCTTTGCTTACATTAAAATAATTTACAGTTCAGTTATTTCAGAATAGACTGTTCCGTGAGCTGCTGCTTAATGTAGACGCATATAATTTACTTGGCCTTTCTAATATGTGCTTGTGCATGATAAATTCCAACTGATTTTTGTCCTGCTCTTCACCGGCAACGGGTAGCAATCGGGAATGGGTTATCCGACATCGCACTGCCATTCCCCACGGCCCTGTGCTCCCCCAGCACACTCTTCCTACGAGGTGGGCACTGTAGACAGTGATGGCAGGTTAATATTGCTCAGTCTGACTCAGAAGAGACTGGGAGTCAAACACCTGAGGTGTTCCTGTGATGTGTGACCTAAATCTGAATCAAGCCCAGTATCAACCCACCCAATTCTTGGACAGATACAAAATGCTGGAATAACTCAATGGGACAGGCAGCATTTCTGGATAGACGGAATGGGTGACGTTTTAGGTCGAGACCCTTCTTCAGACTGATCAGACATCGGTCTGAAGAAGGGTTGAGACCCATTCCTTCTCCCCAGAGATGCTGCCAATCCTGCTGAATTACTCCAGCATTTTGTGTCTATCATCAGTTTAAACCAGCATCTGCAGTTCCTTCCTACACACAACACTTGGAGCGGATCCACGTTGCTTTTTGTCTAAATCACGAAGAGAATCCGATGAGTCTGGAACCAGCTAAAGCAGAAGCAGGTTCTCATCTCTGATCTGTTCAGATGGAACAACAATTTACTTGTTTGCAATGTCTTTAAATTAATATTTGTCCCGTGCTGTAAAACAAAAAGTCAGCCATGTTAATTAAATCGGTGGAGTTGCCGGGACGTTTAAGAGGATGTTGCCAGGATTCGAGGGTCTGAGCTACAGGGAGAGGTTGAGTAGGCTGGGACTCTATTCCTTGGAGAGCAGGAGGATGAGGGGTGATCTTCTAGAGGTGTATAAAATCATGAGAGGAATAGATCGGGTAGATGCACAGAGTCTCTTGCCCAGAGTAGGTGAATCGAAGACCAGAGGACGTAAGTTTAAGGTGAAGGGGAAAAGATTGAATAGGAATCCAAGGGTTATCTTTTTCACACAAAAGGTGGTCCGCAGGAGATAATTGAGGCCAGGGACTATACCAATGTTTAAGAAAAAGTTAGACAGGTACATGGATAGGATGGGTTTGGAGGGATATGGGCCAAAATCAGGCAGGTGGGACCAGTGTAGCTGGGACATGTTGGCCAGTGTGGGCTAGTTGGGCTGAAGGGCTTGTTTCCACACTGCATGACTCTACAACTCTCTGTGATTCAATGCCATATTGCAATTGAAGAGACAGGTTATGCAATTGGATTTGAAAATGTTTCAGACTGGAGGAATAAGATGGCTGAACGTTTTGGCACTATTTGCAGGGTCAGATAAACCAATAACTACACAGAGAGAGAGAGGAGGAGGAGAAGTGACCATGGAGATAACTTGTCAGAGAAAGAAACAGATGTTGAGGTCAAAGCATTGAGGAATGTTGTACTCTTGACAATCAGCCAGGATGAGAGGAGATCTTATCGAAAATGGATGAGAGAAGATCTTATCGAAAAAGGATGAGAGGAGATCTTATCGAAACGTATATGATTATTGAGGGGTTGGACACGTTAGAGGTAGGAAACATGTTCCCAATGTTGGGGGAGTCCAGAACAAGGGGCCACAGTTTAAGAATAAGGGGTAGGCCATTTAGAACTGAGATGAGGAAAAACGTTTTCAGTCAGAGAGTTGTGAATCTGTGGAATTCTCTGCCTCAGAAGGCAATGGAGGCCAATTCTCTGAATGCATTCTAGAGAGAGCTAGATAGAGCTCTTAAGGATAGCGGAGTCAGGGGGTCTGGGGAGAAGGCAGGAACGGGGTACTGATTTAGAATGATCAGCCATGATCACATTGAATGGCGGTGTTGGCTCGAAGGGCCGAATGGCCTCCTCCTGCACCTATTGTCTATTGTCTATTGATTGGTGAGGTCAGCACTTCACCTTTAACTCAGGCCTGTGTTAAATGAATGTCCACTGTGACTTTGCATGGATCTGCCTTGAGAAAGCTGCTGTATATCCTTGTCAGTCTGGGCGCTGTCTGACATGCTACCCCCAGCACACAGTAAGCTGATGAAAGCAGTGCAGTTATTGCAAGCAGATCACATCCATGTAAATGAGGTCCCACTATGATAGGGATTAAGTGGCCAGGAGTAGACAGTGGAAACACTGGCAAACCTACGGTGCTTTTGGTCAGAAATGAAAATTCCTCCACATTAAATTGAAATAAGAAGATGAAACATGTTTAGTTTAGAGATACAGCGTGGAAACAGGCCCTTTCGGCCCACCGGGTCCAAGCCGACTAGCGATCCCCGCACATTAACACTATCCTATATCCACTAGGGACAATTTTTACATTTACCATGCCAATTAACCTACAAACCTGTACATCTTTCGAGTGTGGGAGGAAACCGAAGATCTCTGAGAAAACCCATGTAGGCCACGGGAAGAACGTACAAACTCCGTACAGACGGCACCTGTAGTCGGGATCGATCCCAGGTCTCCGGCGCTGCATTCGCTGCAAGGCAGCAACTCTACCGCTGCGCCACCGTGCCAACCTAAATGTTAATTTATGAGATTGGAGAAAAAAACAGCACGCGATCAGGCCCTTTTGCCCAACTTGCCCATGCTGACCAAGATGTCCATCTAAAGCTAGTCCCATTTGCTTGTGTTTGGCACATGTTCCTCTGAATCTTCTCTATCCACATACCTCTTCAAATATCTGTTAAGTGTTGTTATTGCCCTTGTCTCATCCACTCTTTTGACAGCTCGTACTTTCTCCTGTACGACAAGGTTGCCACTCAGGCTCCTCGTAAATCTTTCCCAATCCCTGGCCTAACCTGTTCAGGTTGCAGATGTAGGTTGTTAATTGTGGCATTTGAAAATAAGAATGCAATGTGGATCTTAAAAAGTTGATCCACAGTGAGAGAGGTAAAGCCCAGGAAAGGAGATGGCATACATCCCCAGGGTGGGGAAGGCACAGGGGAAGTTTTCCAGTGAGCTAGGCTGGCATAGACTGACTTTAACCAGCCAGAGTTGCAGTTGTTATCCAGACTTTCACAGCATCAGTTTGTGGTGCTAATGAATGGATAGATAATTCCAGAAGTTACTCTCGAGAATAACTCTAGATGCACAGTCTCTTGCCCAGAGAAGGGGAATCGAGGGCCAGAGGACATAAGTTTAAGGTGAAGGGGAAAAGATTTAATAGGAATTTGAGGGGTTACTTTTTCACACAAAGGGTGGTGGGTGTATGGAACCAGAGGACGTAGTTGAGGCAGGGGCTACCCCAACATTTAAGAAACAGTTAGACAGGTACATGGACAGGACAGGTTTGGAGGGTTATGGACCAAACGCAGGCAGGTGGGACTAGTGTAGCTGGGACATGTTGGCCGGTGTGGGCAAGTTGGGCTGAAGGGCCTGTTTCCACACTGTATCACTCTATGACTCTAGGTTTACAGTAGATCAGAAGATCAAAAATAATGTGGGAAACAGTATTCCACCAACAGAGGTAACATTTGTGCAGATGGAAATATCGCAATAATATCCTATTGAGAAAGGAGTTCTAGCTAAACTAATATAAACTGGATGTGTATGAAGGAACTGCAGATGCTGGTTTAAACTGAAGATAGACACAAAAAGCTGGAGTAACTCAGCGGGGCAGGCAGCATCTCTGGAGAGAAGGAATGGGTGACTTTTCGGGTCGGGTCTGAAGAAGGGTCTCGACCTGAAACGTCACCCATTCCTTCTCTCCAGAGATGCTGCCTGTCCCGATGAGTTACTCCAGCTTTTTTTGTGTTTAATATAAACTGGAACTGTCCATGTGGTTTTGAATCTAAACTAATGAGCAGAATGCTTCGACACATGGCTTCACAGATGCATGAATAGGAACTGGCAAATCATTCTGCTCATTTTGTTCACAGGCTCAGGTGCTTCCACTCGCCTGCCCTTCAGTGGATCCAATTTTATTGCAAGAATTCGGTTCAGATTAGGGTTTATTATTGCCATTTGCATCGACGTGCAGTGAAAACTTAGCTCTGCATGCGATCCAAACAGATTAGATATATTATACAAAAATGCAATCAGTTCAAACTCAAGTACAATAGATAAAGCAAAGGGGAAGATACAGAGTACAGAATATAATTCTTGCATTGTAGCACATAAATCTGTTGCTACAAATTTGTTGCTAGAAATTGTTGCAAATTTCCCCGGTGTGGGACAAATAAAGGAATATTATTATTATTATAAATACCATAGGCAAAGTCCAATGCCCTCAATGGGGTGGAGGTGAATCGTAGAGTACCCTATCTGATGGAAGAACCATTCATAAGCCTGATAACAGAAGCTGTTCCAGACTCTGATGTTGGGTGCTTTCAGGCTTCGATACCTTCTGTTGGATGGGAATTAATTAGATTCATGTAATTAATTCTAATTCAGTTTTTAATAATTAAATACTGAATAATTCAATATTTAATAATTCAGTATTTAAATTTCAGTATTTAAATCTAAAGTATTTTGCTGAATGCAGAAGTAATGATTGAAAGTTTAGCATGAGTACATTTAAGATTGTGAATAAATCTAACGTACAGGGTGACAATCAGGTGAACGTTGAGAAGGCTGAATTTACTGCAATAAAGGATTAGCCTCAGTAAAATGAATGGCCTCAGTGTTATGATTGCCCTTAACAATACAGGGTGAGTGCATCCGAACACCTGGTTACAGGAGGTGAAAGAAATGCGCCCTTAAATGGAAAAAGGGATTTGCGTAGATAGCCTCTATTGAAGAATAAACACTGGCACACATGTCAGAGGCTAAATTGCCCCCTGAAGTGCTATATTTCCTCTGATTGCCCATTCTAAACAATAACCAGACGATGTGATGTTGAGTTGACAGTAAATCTGTAACCAGTTCTTTGACACACCAGCGCCTTTGGAGCTGAAAGCAACTGCAGTGATAACTCAATGCGGTGGCTGCATTCATTTATGATCAGCCTTTTTTGCCAGCCAGGATTCACAAAATTGGCTTAAAAATGCAGAATTGCCCTGCGCTGATGTTCGATGTTTAGTGGCATACCAGCAGACGAGCCGGGCATTGTAAATCTTATAAAAAAATAGTTTAAAGTGGATTTCCCTGCTGGAACTAATAATTTATAAGCACCCTGCCCTTCACTGGGCCCAGCATGTATTTTGGAAGAAATTTGATTTATTCAAAGAATGGTCTTTGGTTGAGCACAGAGCATCAGACAGAATACAAGCTGTTAGAATTTATTAAACTGACAGCTAACAGCTGGTCGGATATTAATTTACTTTTATGCTACTTTAAAGACTATTAAAGCCCCTGAAAAATGTTCAAAATGTCTGCATCTTGTTCGTGACATATGTAAACGACCTGGACAAAAATGTAGATGGGCTGGTTAGCAAGTTTGCAGAAGACACATAAATTGGTGGAGTTGCGGACAGTGAAGGAGGCTGTCAAAGTACATAGCAGGATACAGAGCAGTCACAGATATCGGTTAGGTGCAGTCTGGGCAAGTGTGATAGGTTGCACTTTGAGAGGGCAAATGTAAGGGGAACGTACACAGTTAATGGCAGGACTCTTAACAGCATTGATTTACTGGGGGATCTTGGGATCCATGTACATAGCTCCCTGAGAGTGGCAACATATGGAGATAGAGTGGTAAACAAAGCAAATAGTTATTCATATGGGTAATTTATGTGTACATTATGTATAATGTATGTTTTTATGTGCTGTCTATGTGCCTGCGTTGCTGCAGCAAGCAAGATTTTCACAGTACCTGTACCTCACTGTGCTTGTGCATATGACAACAAACTTCACTTGACTATGTATGCTTGCTTACATCAGCCAGGGCATTGAGTCTAACAGCGAGGAAGTCATGTTGCAGCTTTATAAAACATTGGTTCAGTGGCATTTGGAGTATTGTGCACAGTTTTGGTCACCCCCTGTGAAGGAAAGATAAGTTTAGTTTAGAGATACAGCGCGGAAACAAGTCCTTCGGCCTACCGAGTCAGCGATCCCCACACTCTTAACACAAGCCTACACACACTAGGGACAATTTACACTTATACCAAGTATATAAAACCCAAACCAATTAACCTACAAACCTGTATGTCTTTGGAGTGTGGGAGGAACCGAAGATTTCGGGAAAAAACCCACGCGGTCACAGGGAGAAAGTACAAACTCTGTACAGCCAGCACCCGTAGTCGGGATCGAACCTGGGCCTCCGGCGCTGCAAGAGATGCAAGGCAGCAACTTACAGGAATGCTGCGCCACCACCAAAGTGTTTGGGAATATCTGGTATTGAAGATGGCAAGGCTGGCAGTGACTTGCAGACATTGGACAGCAGACGAGGAACATGCATTGTCAGCGTGATGGTCTGACGAATGGCTTATTTAGCTTCTCTGTGGCCAATTACTGAAGATTAATTTAAGCATCTGCAAAACATAAACAATCTTTGAGGAGAGGCTGCGGGAGATGAGGGGGGGGGGGGGGGGTAATATTGAAATTATCCATCCACACCAACTACAAGACCAGCAACCGCACGACTGCCGACAGCGACGCCTCGCTGGCAGAGGAACTTAACTGTTTCTTTGCTCGTTTCGAGGTGAAAGCTGCAGGGGCAGACATAACACCCTCTCCAGCACCTGACAGCAACACCTTCACTGTGCAGGAGAATGATGTTAAGCGCTTGCTCAGAGCAGTGAATCCCAGGAAAGCTGCAGGCCCCGATGGTGTGACGGGCAGAGTGCTGAGGGAATGTGCAGACCAATTATCTGAGGTCTTCACAAAAATCTTCAACCTGTCCCTTTTAAAATCCACCCTCCCTCCCTGCCTGAAGTCCGCCACAATCATCCCACTGCCGAAAAAGTCTGTCATCAGCGGCCTTAACGACTACCGTCCGGTAGCACTCACACCGGTCATCACAAAGTGCTTCGAGAGACTGGTCCTGCAGCACATCAAAGCCAGCCTCCCACCCACCTTCGACCCATACCAGTTTGCCTACAGAGCAAATAGGTCTACAGGGGATGCCATCGACATTGCTCTTCACACTGCACTGCACTGACCCACCTTGAACACCAGGGGAGCTATGTGAGGATGCTCTTCCTCGACTTCAGCTCTGCCTTTAACACGGTCATCCCGAGCAGACTGGTCACCAAACTTTCTGACCTTGGATTTTCCCAAACCATCTGCCAATGGATCAAGGACTTCCTGACCAACCGCCCCCAGACCGTCAAAATAGGCCCTCACCTCTCCTCCACCATTACACTGAGCACCGGCTCACCACAGGGCTGTGTGTTGAGCCCCATCCTTTACTCCCTCTACACTCACGACTGCGCCCCCACCCATCCCACCAACACCATCATCAAGTTCGCGGATGACACGACAGCCTACAGGGATGAAATCCAAAGGCTGGCAGCATGGTATTCAGTGAACAATCTTGTCCTGAACTCCTCCAAAACAAAGGAACTTATAATTGACTTCAGGAAAACCAGTGCAGAATACGACCCACTCTACATCAATGGGGTCTGTGTGGAAAGGGTACCCGCTTTCAGGTTCCTGGGTACGCACATCGCAGAGGATCTTACCTGGTCTACCAACACCATCACCACAGTGAAGAAGGCACAGCAGAGACTCCACTTCCTGAGGATCCTCAGGAAAACCAACCTGCAGGAGAAGCTCATGATGTCCTTCTATCGCTGCTCCATCGAGAGTGTGCTGGTATACTGTATAACCACATGGTATGCCAGCTGCTCAGAAAAGGACAGGAAGGCCCTTCAGAGGGTCATCACGACGGCCCAGAAGATCATCGGCTGCTCACTGCCCTCCCTGGAGCACCTGTTCAGCTGCCTCAGTAGAGCAGGCAAAATAAAAAAAGATCCATCCCACCCCGGCCACCGTCTGTTTGTTCATCTGCCCTCTGGTCGACGTTTCAGGTCGATCAAATCCTGAACAAACAGACTTAAGAACAGTTTTTACCCCAGGGCCATACGAGAACTGAACACTACCTTCTGCACTAGGCAACACTGTTAAAACTTTTGTACTTAATATAATTGTATTTATTTGTTTTCGCATTTATTGCATATATGTTTTTATGCACCGTCAGGATTGGCTATTTTTTAATTTCGTTGTACTCGTTGCAATGACAATAAATGAATATTATTATTATATTATTATTATTATTATGTGACTCTGTAATTTGGCGAATCACAGAAAGGGGCATTGGTTTGATGCCAAGGCTAATGCTCTATTTAATCAGCATTTAAAATATACAACCAGTCATTGGAAATACTCATGCAGCAACTCTCTGCAATCCCTAAATTAAAGATGACCTTGCTTCCAAGGATGTTCAAAGCAAAGCTTTTATAATTCAGTGGCCCTTTCTGGAGATCAGATTTCAAAGCCTTGTAAAAGCTGGAGTTCTGCATTGATCCATTGTACTGAATCTCCAGTGTTGTAGGACACTGTAAATGAAACATAGGGCCGATGTATCATTGTAACTGTGTTTTCATCTATTGAGAAAGGTGTGGGCGGGATGAATAAGGCACCCAAAATAACAATTGTCTGTCTAAACAGATTATTTTACTTCTGCCTAACGTTGTTATCTGGCAGAGGGAACAACACAACAAGTTATGAACAGCCATTCATCATTGCAACCGTCGAGATACGATAATATGTTACCTTATATGGATAATAATTTGATTTTAAGGTTATTGGTAAAACAACTGTGAATCGTGAGAAATCCATATTCAGTAGTTTTCCTATTATGAATAAAAAGACAAGAATGAACCAGCCTCATCAATCCATGACATATTTCTCGGACTTACTGCCATCAAAGGTCAATTTCAACTTTTGTTTCAAGAATTACAGTCAGCCTCTGACACTTGAAAAGCTTCTCTTTGGTGAATTAGATCAGCTATGTTGGACGCAGAAGGAGTTGAATAAAGGTTACGAGAATATTGCAGGATTATTCTGGACTTTTGCTGGTGTTTTTTTTTTAAACTAGTGATGATCTCGGATGAATGCAACACCAATTCCAGTATTTAAATCTTGGCCTTGACATTTTGAAATTTAATTGGGTGAGGCTTACATGACCCAGCCTGTACCATCTAAGCCATCTGAAATGAACCCCATAGGACGATGCTTGTTTATTTTTGGAACTGCTGTAAACAGTCAGCAGGTCAGGACAGAGGGACTGCACAGTGGTGCAGAGGTCGCCTTGCTGCCTTACAGCACCAGAGACCTGGGTTTGATCCTGACTATGGGCACTGTCTGTACCGAGTTTGTACATTCTCCCCGTGACCGCGTGGGTTTTCTGCAGGTGCTCCGGTTTCCTCCCACACTCCAAAGACGTTCAGGGTTGTAGGTTAATTGACTCTGGTAAAATTATAAATTGTCCTTAGAGTGTAGGCTGGTGTTAGAGTGCGGGGATCGCTGGTCGGCATGGACTCGGTGGGACGAAGGGCCTGTTTCCGCACTGTGTCTCTAAACAAAACTGAAAACGAAACATCAACTGGTGAGATAAATTGAGTTAATATTCTTGGTCGGAGACCTTTATGAAACACTAGACCAAGTAGACCCGTTGGGCCCAAACCTCTCCTGCATTGGTGCAGCACCCTATCCTCCCCCCCTCCCCTCTCTCCTCAACCCCCCCCCCTCCCTCTCCCTTCTCCCCCACTCGTCCCTCCTCCCCTCCCCCTCCCCTCCTTTTAAACTTTAAAATGTGAATAACTTAACACTGATTTCAATAAAACTACTTGCATTATCACTAATGTGACAATGGTGAGTAAGCTGGGCCTAAAATTGTCACGCTATCGTGTACCGTTTTGGCTGAAGTTCAGTCACAAACAAGATAACAAACGAGAGTTTTAGTATATAGATGTTTTCGACATAATCAGAATAACTGGTGATTACTATAACAGGTATAACAGAGCTTTATTTGTCGTTCGGTACCGAAGTACCGGACGAAACTACATAGCAGTCATAGAAAAAAAAAGAACACAAGACACATGACCCCAACACAAACGTCCATCACAGTGACTCCAAACACCCCCTCACTGTGATGGAGGCAACGAAACTTCCCCTCTCTTCCCCACGCCCACGGACAGACAGCTCGTCCCCGACCGACCCGCACAGTCCCCGCACCGGGCGCTGAAACGTCTCGCGGCCGAACCGGGCGATGAAAGGCCCGCGACCAAGCCTTGCGCAGCTAAGTCCCGCAGCCGAGCCGCACCGGGCGGTGTTAAGTCCCGCAGCCGAGTTGCACCGGGCGGTGTTAAGCCCCGCAGCCGAGCTGCACCGGGCGGTGTTAAGCCCCGCAGCCGAGTTTTGTTTTTGAAAATGACTGGCGTGTATGTCATTACTGATTGGAGAACTGGACACAGGGTAACCAGCTTCTAACACAGCATTTTTAACCTTTTCAGCTGAATCTCTACAATGAAGGTCTCAGCTGGCTTTCAATAATTGCACTATTTTCATAAATTAAAAAACTCATCTCATGCCCCTAAAAGGAAGAGAGAAATATAATGCCCACTGTGTCCGAAACTGCATCACAACTTGTGAAGTTCTTCTGCAGTGTAACATCTGTTGTAATTAGGAAACACTGGGGCCAATTTGTGCACAGCCAGTTGTTACAATACAATAGAGTGCATTTTTTAATAATGTTCATTGAGGGATAAGTATTTGCCTGGAGACTGAGGATAACTCGCCTGTTGACCTTTGAAACAGTAAAAACAAAGGTCTTTATGTCAATGATTTTAGTTTAGTTTAGAGATACTGTGTGGAAAGAGGCCCTTCGGCCCACCTAGTCCAGGTCGCCCAGCGATCCCCGTACACTAACACTATCCCACTCGGGATAATTTACAATTATGCCAAGCCAATTAACTTACAGACCTGAACGTCTTTGGAATGTTGGAGCAAACTGGAGCACCCGGAGAAAACCCTCGCAGGTCTCGGGGAGAACGTATAAACTCCGTACGGACAGCACCCGTAGTCAGGATCGAACCCGGGTCCCTGGCGTTGTAAGGCATCAACTCTACCGCTGCGCCACCGTGCAGCTCAGCGAGGTTGTGTTTGCTCGGGAGTTTTTTTTTAGATGCTTTATGCCCTGATGCACGTGTCCCATGCAGTAAGCTGACCTGAATAGGCACTCAGAATTATGGACAGATGCAAACAGAAGCTCAATGGTGAAAGCTCCACACCATTGAAGGTGGCCTCAATCTAATAGCTCTACTCCGAAGAAAGGAAAATGTTGTCCCTGATGTAAGAAGTCTGATTTTTCAGCATTTAAAAAAATATTTGTATTATATTAACATCAAGGGCGAATGTTGTGGGCATCCTAAACCCTAATACCAGCAGGTTAGATCCTCTCATAGACAGCATCCCTGGAGAAAAAGGGTGGGTGACGTTTCGGGTTGGGATACTTCTTCAGACTCCTTGATATATCAAATATTTATCTATCTCCATATTACATACATCTGAAGCTCTAGCTTCCATCATCTCGGCAGCAGAGAGCTCCAGGGGTTCACTATCCTCTGTGAGAGCTCCGTTTGAAATGAGCGTCCCCTTATCATGTAGCGTTGTCCCTTTGTTAATGACCATCCCATGAGTGGAAGCATCTCAACACATACTCTGTCATTCCCCCTTTGGACCTTCCATGTTGGAATAAGGCCACCACTCGTTCCGCCAAACTCCAAAGGAATGTAGGCCCAAGCTGCTTAATCTCTTTTGATAGCACAACCCTCTCATCCCACGAATTGTTTGTTTGGATTAACACAAAATGCTGGAGCAACTCAGCGGGTCGGGCCGCATCTCTGGAGAAAAGGAATAGGTGACGTTTTGGGTCGAGACCCTTCTTCAGTCTGCAATTCCTTCCTGCACAATAAAACCTTTGGACTACCTTCACTGCCACCATATCCCCTCCAACTGTGGGTTCACTAACACCTTGTACAACTAGAGTGAAACCTTCCTCTTCTTAAACTCCAACTTCTTCACAATAAAAACCAGCATGCTGCTGGTCATTGCTGGACCTGCGTGCAAACGTTTTCGATTCATGCAATACCCAGACCCCTCTGGACGTCGCTCGGTTGTCTGAAATTCCTTTGCATGATAATGCTCAGAGTAGACTGTTTGAGAAGTCTGGTGTCTGACCTGCCCAATGTCCATGATTGAGTCTAACTAAGGGCTCGGTGCTGGTGATGTTAGACTAGGAGAGGGCACAGAGGTAGATCCTTCCATTAAACATGGAAGATTGTGCGGAGGCAGCATTGGTGGTCTATCTCCAGTGCCTTAAGGTGGCTACTGTTGGTGGCCCAGATCCCAGGGGCATACAGAAAGAGGGGGAACTTTATTACTCGGTAGACCATGGTTTTGTGCTAGCTCGGAGTTGTGGATCTTCACACATCTTTACATGGCTGTGCTGAAAACTTTTGTTAATGTGTGTCTTTGCTGACCTTTCTCATTATTTCTCACTAGCATTTTCTTCTTCATGTTGGAATCTAATTATGATAGTCTTTAACAGGATTGTTGCATCCGAATTGTTCCCTGATTGTTCTCTGAGGCATTGTTGGGAGATTTTCTCATATTATAGGCATTTATCTAGATACCAGCTGCTGTACCGCCATTGCACTTTATTTTTAAGAGGGAACATTCTTATTTCTTATCATAAAGCTCTGCCTCTATTTCCCATATAATCACAGTGTTATTATCTTATTTTCTAACCACTATTTAATTATTTTCAATTAACATAAGTGCCTGGAATATCATTCCCCAGTGATGTGGTCACATGAAACCGGATGGAATGTACAGTGAAGGCAGACTGTAATGTAATGAATTATTTCTGTGTGAAGACTTTCATTCCTGACTTCAAAAAGTATACGCCGCAGCAATTAATCATGTGCAGCAATGTTTAGATTAGTTTAATTTGGAGATGCAGCGTGGAAACAGGCCACTCGACCCGCCGAATCTGCGCCGGCCAACATCAGTCTTACGCTCTAGGGACAATTTACAGAAGCTAATTAACCTACAAACCTGCACGCCATTGGAATGTGGGAGGAGACCGGAGCATCCGGAGAAAACCCATAAGGTCACATGGAGAACGTGCAAACTCCATACAGACAGCACCTATCGTTAGGATCGAACCCGTGACTCTGGCAGCAACTCTACCACTGTAACACTGTGCTGCCCCACATGTATCCACATTATCCACGCATCTTAACTACAAAAAATCCAAAATCATTGGGCAACGTTTTATTTTCCAGATGTTTCTAACAACTTTTGGGTTCTCAGTCCTGTTGCCATTGGTCTGATGTAATTCTTGGTTAAAGGAAAGCTCCATTTCCTCCACTTTCTGAAAAGACTCTTTCAATTAACTGATGCACAATCAGCAAGGGCTGTTATATGCCCTACTGCTGTGGAACATGATGTCAAATTAAACCAATCTCCTCTCCTTGCAGGTGATCCATACCCATCCATTCCCTGCATATCCACGTGGCAAATAAAAAAACCTCTGCAATTCACTATTGTATCCACTTCCATAACCACCACTGGCAGTGCGTTCCAGGCACCACCACTCTTTGTTAAAAAAAAACTTGCCCATACGTCTTTAAACTTTGCTCCTTTCCCCTTCACCCACTTTCTCTGCCTCCACTGCGTCTACTCCCGAGATGAGCTTTTCCACTCTAGGACACCAAGAAAGGCCATCCAAGACAGTGTGATAGAGGTAGATAGTAAGGCCTGTCACTGTTCGATGTGTGTAGGCTTTATGCACACAGGCGCAGTGTCGTTCAAGCAGGTGAAACAAAACAAAAAGGTTTAGTAGTTTTCTATGTGACCTCCATCCATCCAGAGGCAGATTGGAGATGGAGTCATAGAGACATACAGCGTAGAAACAGGCCCTTTAGTTCAACATGTCAATGCAGAGCAACATGCCCCATCTACACTAGTCGAACGAGGCGGCACGGTGGCGCAGCGGTAGAGTTGCTGCCTTACAGCGAATGCAGCGCCGGAGATTCAGGTTCGATCCTGACTATGGGCGCCGTCTGTACGGAGTTTGTACGCTCTCCCCGTGACCTGCGTGGGTTTTCTCCGAGATCTTCGGTTTCCTCCCACACTCCAAAGACGTACAGGTATGTAGGTTAATTGGCTGGGCAAAATGTAAAATCGTCCCTAGGGTGTGTAGGATAGCGTTAATGTGCGGGGATCGCTGGGCGGCGCGGACCCAGTGGGCCGAAGGGCCTGTTTCCGCGCTGTATCTCTAAATCTAAAAAAAAAAATCTAAACATGTCTGCATTTGGCCCATGTCCTTCTAAACCTATTCTATCCATGTACCTGTCTAAATTTTGCATAAGTTTTATGGCAATACCGACCACAACTACCACCTCTGGCAGCCCGTTCCATATACCTATCACACTTTGTGTAAAAAAGGTGCCCCTCAGAATCCTATACTATCTTTCCCCCTTCACCTTAATGTGATCTTCACCATGCACCAACTCCTAGATAAAATACACTGTGTTGCCAGTTACACTCAAGCACAATCGTCGAGAAGACCAGATGCCCAATGCTCTGTTCTGAGCGTTTGCATGGAAAGGGATTGTCTGAGAAACAGAGCCAAACGATTCAAGGATGTTTGAATGTTTGAATAGCCTCGCTGTAGACATGTAACATCCTCGTTAACTCCCAGGGTTCTCTGGTCGGCATCTGCTCAAAGTGGAGAAAGAACATTCATATGATATGATATCATATCATATCATATATATACAGCCGGAAACAGGCCTTTTCGGCCCACCAAGTCCGTGCCGCCCAGCGATCCCCGCACATTAACACTATCCTACACCCACTAGGGACAATTTTTTTTTTTTTTTACATTTACCCAGCCAATTTACCTACATACCTGTATGTCTTTGGAGTGTGGGAGGAAACCGAAGATCTCGGAGAAAACCCACGCAGGTCACGGGGAGAACGTACAAACTCCTTACAGTGCAGCACCCATAGTCAGATGCTGGTTTAAACCGAAGAAAGACACAAAATCCTGGAGTAACTCAGCAGGACAGGCAGCATCTTTAGATAGGAATGGATGACGTTTCGGGGCAAGACCCTTCTTCAGGCATTCTCGAACCGAAATTTCGCCCATTCCTTCTCTATAAAGATGCTGCCTGTCCCGTTGAGTTACTCCAGGATTTTGTGTCTTTCTTCGGTTCAGGATGGTGCCGATAACATCACCCCAAGCAATGAGAACAAACAGTGTCCCTGCCTGAATGACACCACCTCATAAACTCCCCAATTGACCGTGCCAATGGACACTCATGCCCCATCTTTGGAAGAGTCTGCAGCTCCTACGTTCACCTCATCGTTCACTTCGGAAACATACAAATCAGGAGTGAAAGAATGGGAGCCCTAAGCCCATTCCAAGGGGATGCATAAGGAAAAGTGTAGGAAGGAACCGCAGATGCTGGTTTCCACCGTAGATAGACACAAAATGCTGGAGTAACTCAGCGGGACAGGCAGCATCTCGGGAGGGAAGGAGTGGGTGTCATTTCGGGACAAGACCCTTCTTCAGACGAAGGATTCTGAAGCAGGGTCTCGACCCGTAACGTCAGCCATTTCTTCTCTCCAGAGACGCTGCCTGTCCCACTGAGTTACTCTAGCATTTTTTGTGTCCAGCATACGACAAAGTATTGGCTCTGTGATTTATTACATTCCTGGCACTGCATGCAGTTCGAATAAACCCAGACATATACTACAAATTGGCAATGAGGATGTGAAGATTGATTCTTATGTGAAGAAAATAAGAACAGATTGTGTGAAGGGAAAAAATAAAGATTTTGAGTCAATCAGAAGCTTTTCCAGTTAAGAATAGATGAAAAGAAAAATAAAGATTTTGAGTCAATCAGAAGCCTTTCCAGTTAAGAATAGATGAAAAGAAAAAGAAAGATTTTGAGTCAAACCAGTAGCTGTAACAGTGTGCCAAGGACATTAGTGAGCACAGAGATAGTCTGAGAATTGCTGAGAATTGGTATGGATAAGCTTGAGTGAGTACTGACAGGATGTAGAAACATAGAATTGCAGATGTTCTTCTGGCTGAAAAAGTGTCTTGACCCGAAACGTCACCCATCCTTTTTCTCCAGAGATGGTGCCTGACCCGCTGAGTTACTTTAACATTCTGCATCGGTCTTGAGCACTAACAAAGGTATGTAGGGTAAGACAATAACTGCAGATGCTGGTACAAATCGAAGGTATTTATTCACAAAATGCTGGAGTAACTCAGCAAGTCAGGCAGCATCTCAGGAGAGAAGGAATGGGTGACGTTTTGGGTCGAGACCCTTCTTCAGACTGATGTCAGGGGGGCGGGACAAAGGAAGGATATAGGTGGAGACAGGAAGTTAGAGGCAGAACTGGGAAGAGGGAGGGGGGGGGGAAGAGAGGGACAGAGGAACTATCTAAAGTTGGAGAAGTCAATGAGAGGGACAGAGGAACTATCTAAAGTGCTGTTCCTCCAATTTCCGGTGGGCCTCACTATGGCACTGGAGGAGGCCCATGACAGAAAGGTCAGACTGGGAGTGGGAGGGGAGTTGAAGTGCTCAGCCACCGGGAGATCAGGTTGGTTATGTAGGTTGCTAATCATCACGACAATCAGGTTAGGCCACTGATGATGTGTAAGCCTAGGAACCTGAAGCTGTCAGCCATCTATACAGCCACTCATATGTGTGCTGTGAGATAACAGAGCTTCTGATATGTTTAAAAGTGCAGGAATTGTATTATGAAATGGTTTGGGGCTAACTCATTGAATCAGAGACTGAAGCCATAAAACTAAGTAGGCGCTGCAGCGACCGTACATTTTCCACATTCTGATCTGATGTGACGTCTAAAATCAGTGGTTTCGGCATCAGGAAGATAAAATAGTTCTTCAGACTTAAATTAGTTACAGTGGCATCCTGGGGTATATGATCAGGTGCTCGAGCCTTTCAGTCTATCCGTAGAACGCGTGGAAATATTCCTCAGAGCTTATACTGCAGGGGAATTGATTGTCGTGATGACGATGGCGCCCGCATAAAACAACGCACTACTGAAGGGGGGGAGATATTAAAACAATTTATTTTCTTCGGTATTCACCGAGGAGAAGGATATTGAATTATGTGAGGTAAGCGAAACAAGTAGAGTAGTGATGGAAATTATGAGGATCAAAGAAGAGGAGGCACGGACACGTTTGAAAAATATAAAAGTGGATAAGTCTCCAGGTCCTGATAGGATATTCCCTAGGACATTGAGGGAAGTTAGTGCAGAAATAGCAGGGGCTATGACGGAAATATTTCAAACGTCATTAGAAACGGGGATGGTGCCGGAAGATTGGCGCATTGCGCATGTTGTGCCTTTGTTTAAAAAAGGTTCTAAAAGTAAACCTAGCAATTATAGACCTGTTAGTTTGACGTCTGTGGTGGGAAAATTAATGGAAAAGATACTTAGGGACAATATATATAATCACATGGATAAACAAGGCCTGATTAGAAACAGTCAACATGGATTTGTGCCTGGAAGGTCATGTTTGACTAATCTTCTTGAATTTTTTGAAGAGGTTACCAGGGAAATTGATGGGCAAGGCTGTGGATGTTGTCTATATGGACTTCAGTAACGCATTTGACAAGGTTCCACATGGAAGGTTGATTAAGAAGGTTAAATTGTTGGGTATTAATAGTGAGGTTGCAAGATGGATTCAACAATGGCTGAATGGGAGATACCAGAGGGTAATGGTTGACAACTGTATGTCAGGTTGGAGGCCAGTGTCTAGTGGAGTACCCCAAGGATCTGTGTTGGGTCCACTGTTGTTTGTCATTCACATTAATGATCTGGATGATGGTGTGGCAAATTGGATTAGTAAGTATGCAGATGATACTAAGATAGGTGGTGTTGTTAATAATGAAGTAGATTTTCAAAGTCTACAGAGAGACTTGGGCCTTTTGGAAGGGTGGGCTGAAAGATGGCAGATGGAGTTTAATGCTGATAAGTGTGAGGTGCTGCATTTTGGTAGGACAAATCAAAATAGGACGTACAGGATAAGGTAGGGAATTGAGGAATGCAGTGGAACAGAGGGATCTGGGAATAACTGTGCATTGTTCCCTGAAGGTGGAATCTCATGTGGATAGGGTGGTGAAGAAGGCGTTTGGTATGCTTGCCTTTATAAATCAGAGCATCGAGTATAGAAGTTGGGATGTAATGTTGAAATTGTACAGGGCATTGGTGAGGCCGAATCTGGAGTATGGTGTGCAGTTCTGGTCGCCAAATTATAGGAAGGATGTCGACAAAATGGAGAGGGTACAGAGGAGATTTACTAGAATGTTGCCTGGGTTTCAGCACTTAAGCTACAGAGAGAGGTTGAACAGGTTGGGTCTTTATTCTTTGGAGCGTAGAAAGTTGAGGGGGGACTTGATAGAGGTTTTTAAAATTTTAAGAGGGACGGACAGAGTTGACGTGGGTAGGCTTTTCCCTTTGAGAGTGGGGAAGATTCCAACAAGGGGACATAACTTCAGAATTAAGGGACAAAAGTTTAGGGGTAACATGAGGGGTGACTTCTTTACTCAGAGGGTGGTGGCTGTGTGGAATGAGCTTCCGGTGGAAGTGGTGGAGGCAGGCTCGATTTAATTATTTAAGAGTAAATTGCATATGTATATGGATGGGAGGGGATTGGAGGGTTATGGTCTGAGAGCAGGTAGATGAGACTAGGTCAGAGAAAGTGGTCGGCGTGGACTGGTAGGGCCGAACGGGCCTGTTTCCGTGCTGTAATTGTTATATGGTTATATGGTTATAAGAGCTGGGAAAAGCTATTTTACGCTAGCAAAACATCTAACGCTGCAGAAACTCTAAGATGTGTAGTTGACTAAAGTGGTGCGGATATTACAGGATCACTTTAAATCTGGAAATTCCACATCGGGAGCTGAATGAAAAATGGATGCATATTCTCAGCTTTCTAGTGACCCAAAATGGTTAACAAAAGCAACCACATCAATCTAATTACTTCACAGAAGGGAAGGTTTCATACTGAAAAGGCACACGGAGCAAGTCCTGATGATCGACACAAAAAGCTGGAGTAACTCAGCGGGACAGGCAGCATCTCTGGAGAAGAAGGAATGGGCGACATTTTGGGTCGAGACCCTTCTTCCTCTATTTTTTGTGACGGAGACTGAGATCAAGAAAGGGGAAGGAGGTGTCGGAGACGGTCCAAGTAAATTTGAGTGGCAGGATGAAAATTGGTGGTGAAGTTGATGAGGTCCATGAGTTCTGCATGGGTGCGGGAGGTAGCACCAATGCAGTCGTCAATGTAACGGAGATAGAGGTCAGGGACAGGGCCAGTGTACGCCTGGAACAGGGATTGTTCAACGTACCATACAAAGAGGCAGGCATAGCTGGGGCCCATGCGTGTGTCCATAGCTACGCCTTGGACTTGGAGGAAGTGGGAGAAGTCAAAGGAGATGTTGTTGAGGGTGAGGGCCAGCTCCGCTAGGCGGAGTAGAGTGTTAGTAGACGGAAATTAGATGGTTCTGCGGTCGAGGAAGAAACGGAGGGCTTTAAGGCCTTCCTGGTGGGGAAGTTGCTCAATCATGGGCAAGGGTTGATGCATGTTTGGGCATCAACAAATGGTTACAGTGGTAGTGGCTGAGTACAGGTATTGGTGGATGTCAATGGACAAAATGCTGCCTCAGAGAATTGAAACCGGATGGGCAAAAGGTTTTCAGAGGAAATGTAGGAACAAAGAACTGCAGATGCTGGTTTATACCAAAGATAGACACAGAGTGGTGGAGTAACTAATTCTGAAGAAGGGTCCCGACTCGAAACTTCACCCATCCTTTATCGCCAGAGATACTGCCTGACCTGCTGAGTTACTCCAGCATTTTGTGTCTATCTTAGGTTTACAGAAGAGTTGATTCAACCACCCCACTTAGGCAGACCATTGGGAAGCTAAAGAGCAATGTTCCGAGCTACCTCTACAGGTTTTAGTGCTTGTTTTCATTTCAACTCGAGTTGAAGGAATCGACTTGAATCTGGACCTGTCCCGTTTGCATTTGAGAACCACATCGAAGATTAGATGAATTAGAGCTAAATGCAGGTTGCTCAAAGACCAATCAGAGTGACTGGGAATCCACAATTGTGCGTAAAGTGGACAAAACTGTTCAATTATGTGATGACACGGTTGATGATATTGAATCAGGCAACTGAGGACAAACAGTATCTAGCATCTACTTCACAGGATCTCTCTGTTATCTCCAAACTAGATGTGTGCATGCATGTGCCCATTGAATGCGTCAAAAGTCAAGAGAGTTTTATTGTCATGTGTCCCGAAACAGAAGAATTAAATTCTTACTTGAAGCAGCACAACAGGCTTATAAGCATATAGATAATATAATAAATGAGCCACAACAAGAAAAGAAGTTCAATGAATAAAATACCACCCAATATAGTGCAAGAACGAAACGAAGCCCAGAGCTTCGAGTGCAACCCAGGCAGTTGGTAGTTTGCCGTTTAGTTGGAGTTCGGAGTGTTCAGCAACCCGATGGTTGTTGGGAAGAAGCTTTTCCCGAGTGTGAATAATGATAATCAGCAATATGTGACTATTAATACACAAAGGCTTGTATTCAGAGGGTCATAGAGGGTTAGATAGTTACAGAGTCATAGAGCACAGAAATAGGTCCTTCCATCCATCCTGACCAAGTTTTATAACGGAGGATCGAGCCAAGTTTGGCCCATTATCCCTCCAAACTTTCCCTATCCATGTACTTTTCTGAATGTCTTTTAAATGTTGCAGTTGGTCCGTTTCAAGAGCTTTCTCTGGCAGCTTGTTCCATACTTGCACCACATTCTGTTTGAAGAAATTGCCCCTCAGTTCCCTTATAAAACTTCCCCTCTCATATTAAAACGCTGCCATCTCGTTCTGGGCACCTCGAGCCTGGGAAAAAAGCCTTACCTATGCTTCTCATGATTTTGTATATCTCTATTAGGTTACCTCTCAACCTCCTACATCCATAGGAAAATAATGCTGGTGTATCCAACCTCTCCTATTATATTGACTTCTCCAACTTTAGATAGTTCCTCTGTCCCTCTCATTGACTTCTCCAACTTTAGATAGTTCCTCTGTCCCTCTCCTCCCCTCCCCCTTCCCAGATCTCCCTCTATCTTCCTGTCTCCACCTATATCCTTCCTTTGTCCCGCCCCCCTGACATCAGTCTGAAGAAGGGTCTCGACCCGAAACGTCGCCCATTCCTTCTCTCCTGAGATGCTGCCCGACCTGCTGAGTTACTCCAGCATTCTGTGAATAAATACCTCCTATTAGGAAGGTCATTCAGGTCCTGGTGACATCCTGGTGCGTCTTTTCTACACCCGTTTCAGCTTAACGCCATCTGCACACAATACTCCAATTGTGGTCTCACCGACATCTTCTACATATATAGTATAAGAAAATAACCTGCAGATGCTGGTACAAATCGAAGGTGTTTATTCACAAAATGCTGGAGTAACTCAGCAGGTCGGGCAGCATCTCGGGAGAGAAGGAATGGGTGACGTTTCGGGTTGAGACCCTTCTTCAGACTTAACATGACATCCCAATCTCTGCGTTCAATACCCTTACCGATGAAGGCAAGTGTGCCAAATGCCTTCTTCACAATCCTGTCAACCTGTGTCGCCACTTTCAAGGAACTATGTACCTATATCACTAAATCTCATATTCTAAAACCTAAATATCTTTTCCGGAATACAGCGTTTGATTGCATCCACTTTACACTATCTACCTTTGGATGGAGTCTGCATCCACCCTCACAACATAATTCACACCATGCATCTTTTAAGCACATATTTTTATCAATCACTAATCATTCTTCTGCATAATTGATTTTCTTCTGAAACATTATGTTTTCCCCTATAACTCTGCCTGCAAAGGTTATATCTAATCACTGTTCCGGTGTTGCATATGCAGGCCCACTATCTGAACAAGCATGTCCATATAAGAAGCCTGAGCCCCCAGCCCCTTCAAGTTCTGGACTCATCTGTGTTTGTGGCAGAGATTCAGCTGACGCTCAGCATGCTTATACAAGATAAAGAAATGCACCAGATTGAAATGAAAACTGACAATTCACGGGGAGATCCATGAACTAATGCCTTTATTTCTCCAATACTAACGTCACTCCTAATCTATTCATTTCAACTGAGTTATTAGAAACATAGAAACATAGAAAATAGGTGCAGGAGTAGGCCATTCGGCCCTTTGAGCCTGCACCGCCATTCAATATGATCATGGCTGATCATCCAGCTCAGTAACCTGTACCTGCCTTCTCTCCATACCCCCTGATCCCTTTAGCCATAAGGTGCCACATCTAACTCCCTCTTAAATATAGCCAATGAACTGGCCTCAACTACCTTCTGTGGCAGAGAATACCACAGACTCACCACTCTCTGTGTGAAGAAATGTTTTCTCTTCTCGGTCCTAAAAGACTTCCCCCTTATCCTTAAGCTGTGACCCCTGGTTCTGGACTTCCCCAACATCGGGAACAATCTTCCCGCATCTAGCCTCTCCAACCCCTTAAGAATTTTATATTGTTGGTGTTCATTAATATCTGAGGTTCAAGCTCTTTGAACACAAGCTTCCAATTAACCCATATTCCACCCTCTGTGTGTGTCTGGCTGAGAAATGTTAAAACGTGTTAAAAAAAAAACATTGGCTTACAATTCCAGCTTGTTCTATGAGATGTTTTATTTAACATTATTTCTAGCCTTAGCTTTGTTATCTTATAGATGCCTTGGTTTTTATTCTTTGAACGAGAGCAGTCCCTCGTGACTTATCACTGAGAATATTTTGTAATTCATGAGTTGGTTTGAGATTACTTGCGGTGCAAGAATTTCAATATTGCAGTTCTCGGGAAGGTCAGGCTAAGGTCACATCTAACAATCCATAGGGTCTATGTGCATGTGGATTTCATCAAAATCAGGGGGGGGGGGGGGGAGCAAATTCTTTGGCTTCCTCCAAATATACTCCAAAGTGTTCATCTTTAAAATTAAACAGAAAAAAATACTAGTCATTTACCTTTTAACGAGGGCATAGCTTAATCTATTCAAGAAAAGCAGCAGGTTATTGCGTGAGTTATTAATGGTAGTTGGTTAAGCAATGCAAGTTATTAGAAAGGACGATCCCGGATTTGGGGCTTAGCTATTCAGTATTAAAACGTCTTTACATAAGCTTTGTTAGATTGCCTGAAGGTTAAAGTCTCATCATGTGGATCAAATGGTTCCAAGCAGAATTAAAATAAGTTCTTTTCATCTGTTTATTTTGTCTGGATACTGAGTTCCACCAGGGCCACTTTCATCACACGAGCAGTCAGCGCCAGTCATCTTAAGTTTTACCTGTGAGAAAACCTCACAAAATACCTGCCGCAGCTTATTCCGTATATTTGATGGGATCAACTCTCCTCAGAAATATTCACCTTTTTTAACAAACTCCTTCAGTTTTGCCCCAGACAGCCCCAGACTCTTATCAGCTTAATCTCCAGGGCTTCTCTTTTTAAGGCCCATACAACTGTTGGATTTAAAGGTCAGATCGACACACAGCTTAGGACTGAGGGAGGTCTGTTCTTTGAAGCGAAGGGCCTGTCAACCTCTAGTGGTAGACACAAAAAGCTGGAGTCACTCAGCGAGACCGGCACCCATTCCTTCTCTCCAGACTGAAGAAGGGTCTTGACCTGAAACGTCAGCCATTCCTTTCCTCAGACTGAAGAACGGTCTTGACCCGAAACGTCGCCCATTCCTTCCCTCCAGAGACGCTGCCTGTCCTGCTGAGTTACTCCAGCTTTTTGCGTCTATTTTTGCGTCTTTTAAACCATCATCTGCAGTTCCTTCCTACACATTTCCTCTTGTGGTGGTTGGCATGGATGTTAAACAAAGTGAAATGTTCATCCAATGTCCAATTTTAAGCCAGTAAACTGTCTTGTTGTTGCTTGAGAAAATTTGCCCTCATTGATTGCGTTTTGGTCAGATAATGAGAGTTCAAAGCAGCGCTGAGATTTCTTAAGATTTTGGTAAATGGAAGATTATGAAATCAAATTGTTCCCTTTCCTAATGAGGTTTTCTGCACACGTAAGAAAAACAAATACAAGGAGGAATTATACATTAGAATTCCATGAAGCCATACAGTATGGATACAGGCCCTTCGGCCCATCCAGTCCATGCCGACCAAGTTGCCCCCTTCTAAGCTATTTCCATTTGCCTGCATTTGGCCCATATCCCTCTAAACTTTTCCCATCCATGTGCCTGTCCAGGTATTTTTTAAATGTTATGCCCCAACCCCCTCCTCTGGTTCCATATACACACCACCTTCTGAG
The DNA here is from genome assembly GCF_053455715.1 of Rhinoraja longicauda. Lineage (NCBI taxonomy): Eukaryota > Metazoa > Chordata > Chondrichthyes > Rajiformes > Arhynchobatidae > Rhinoraja > Rhinoraja longicauda. The sequence continues at coordinate 9,709,769 of NC_135978.1, forward strand.
TGAAAACATTGCCCCTCAGGTTCCTATTAAATCTCGTCCCTCTCACCTGAAACCTATGTCCTGTGCTTTTTTGATTCTCCTACCCTGGGTAAAAGTGTCTGTGCATTCACCCTATCTGAAGAAGGGTCTCGACCCGAAACATCACCCACTCCTTCTCTCCAGAGATGCTGCCTGTCCCGCTGAGTTACTCCAGTTTTATGTGTCTATCTTCACTCAATCTATTCCCCTTGTTTCCTGTTTCCCAACTCGGTCTTTCACTCAATTAATCTTTGGGTTGAATCAATGTTTCTGGAGGCAGAATGATCCTGGAGGCAGAAGCTTTCCCATTACTCACAGCACCAGACGAAGGCACATTAGGCAACTCCTAATTGTCATGTACCTGAGGTAGAGAACTCACTGCATGAGGAACCTCAGTAAGTGTCCCGTGACCCCTCGCTTTCCCTGTTCCTCTGCAGTGCGTTAAAGTGGCGTGAGGCCGGTCTTTGACGTGTAGGAAAATAACTGCAGATGCTGGTACAAATCGAAGGTATTTATTCACAAAATGTTGGAGTAACTCAGCAGGTCAGGCAGCATCTCAGGAGAGAAGGAATGGGTGACGTTTCGGATCGAGACCCTTCTTCAGACTGATGTCAGGGGGCGGGACAAAGGAAGGATATAGTTGGAGACAGGAAGATAGAGGGAGAACTGGGAAGGGGAGGGGAAGAGAGGGGCAGAGGAACTATCTAAAGTTGGAGAAGTCAATGTTCATACCACTGGGCTGCAAGCTGCCCAAGCGAAATATGAGGTGCTGTTCCTCCAATTTCCGGTGGGCCTCACTATTGCACTGGAGGAGGCCCCTGACAGAAAGGTCAGACTGGATCTTTAACTGTGGTCTTTGCAGTAAGTGTATTCAGCATTATAAGGAGTATGAAGCACTGAGAGGGGACGCGTAAAACCAAGGTACAATACCCAAAAGCATAATCACCCATGTCCATATTTCATCTTTGCCAGTCTTTTATAGTTTCCTCTGTCGTCACTGATTTCAGCACGAGGCAGTGTGAGATCCCATTGTTTTTTAGCACATTAATGACATGTGGCAATAAATCTTCACCATTTCCACACAGAGGGGGAGAAAATAGCTGCTCTCTCTCCCTCTCCCCCTCCCTCTCCCCCTCCCCCTCCCTCTCCCCCTCCCTCTCCCCCTCCCCCTCCCTCTCCCCCTCCCCCTCCCCCCCTCTCTCTCTCTCTCTCTCTCTCTCTCTCTCTCTATTTAGTGTAACATCCTAAGGAGAAGTAATTACCTGTGCACAGGTACTCTCCAAGTAATTTGCTGAGCATCACCTTTTAAAAATGTAACCTTTGGGATTTTCAACAACTCGTTTTCTTCCACTTGAAAGGGAAAAGTGGCGGATATTTGTGTCAGCGTGTGGCACAGAAATGTATGTACTTTCCCTGGCTTTCGACAGCTTAAGCTTTTACTAATAAATCCTCTAACCCCAGTATGGAGCTTTTTCCACAAATCTTTTATATTAACAATGAATAATTTAATTGCCATACCTGCTGATGATCTGATGGACCTGTTATGAAAGCCCATGTTCTCTGTTGGAATTAGAGCGTTGTAAAAAGACTGGTTCGAAGTATCCATTACTTCCTGAACGGGTTTTAAGAACATTTGGTTTGGTTTAATTTGTTATTGTCACATCTACCATGATACAGTGACAAATTATTTGGGGTGCTATCCAGGCAAATTATACCATACTCCATGCACAATCAAAGCATACATACCTTATATAGTCTCATAGTCATACTGCACAGAAACAGGCCCAACAGACCAACTTGTTCATGCCGATCAAGATGTCCCATCTAAGGTGATCCCTTCCATTCACATTTGGCCTTTGTCCCAAATCATAGATCCCAAATCATACCACATTGAATACATAGTCTCATAGAGTCATACTGCACAATAGCAGGCCCTGCAGCCCAATTTGTGCATGACAACTAAGATGTCCCATCTAAGCCAATCCCATTTATCCACATTTGGCCCATTAACCATCAGGCAGTGCACAAGAGAAAATAAACAGAGTGGAAAGTATGGTGTTACAGCGACAGAGAAAAAACTTATTGTTGCCAGTACAGCTCTCTTGTTTTTCTCCTGCACATTCATTTTCATCAGGCGCAATTAATTTATATACTTCTTTTTCACCAAGAGAGAAAGCATTAGCCAAACACTTCTTTGTGGTTCTCTTCCCTTCCCTAGACCATTGGGAGAAACTTATAGTTATTCTAGTTGTTCTGAACTTGCATCCTTGTCTACTTTTTCCCCTATCCCTTAATGCCCTCTCTGCGCTCTAAGAAGTTTGGAGAGGTGAGGTTTCAAGTCGGGACCCTTTTTCAGACTCATCTTCGGATTTCTTTACTTCTTTATCAGACTTCTCCCAACCGAAGAAGGGGTCCCAACCTGAAAGATCATCTATCCATCAACAAAGGGGCATCTCTAGGCTGTGTGCTCAGCACCCTGCTCTACGCACTCTTGACCCCTGACTGTGTAGCTGGGCACAGCTCCAAATTCGAAGACAGCACCACCGTTGTTGAATAGGTTACCGATAACAATGAGTCAGAGTATAAGAGGGAGATCGATCGTCTGAGTGAATGGTTGGAGAACAACAACCTTGCTCTCAACGTCAGTAGAACCAAGATAAAGGCCAAATGTGGATGGTTGACTTTACAAGAGGAAGGCCAAGGATCCATGAACCTGTCCTCATCGATGGTCAGCGGAGGAGAGAGCCAACAACTTCAAATTCCTGGGTTGGCGTATCTCTGCAGATCTGTCCCGGACCCAGCGCATTGACGCAATCGTAAAGAAAGCCCATCAACGTTTCTACTTCCTTAGAAGATCGAGGAGATTTGCCATGTCTCTTGAACGTTTACAGGTGTAGGGTTGAGAGCATATTGTCAGGTTGCACCTGAGCCTGGTTTGGCAAATCAGATGACCAAGATTACAAACAGTGGTGAACATTGCCCAGTCGACATGGACACTGACCTCCCACCCTTGAAGGGATCTATTGGAGACGCTACCTCAAAAAGGTAGTCAGCATCATCAAGGTGTCACAGTCTGTCCTGTTCACTCACCTGCCAGCCACGCCCACCACGTTAAGCCAACTCCCCTCATCTGTTCACCACCTGCTCCAGATCACCAATCAAGCCAGCATATAAACCCTTCCTGCACACACACACACACACTCTTTGCCAGATTGTTCTTAGCCCTCATGCACGACTCTCCAGCATGCTCTCCTGGACTGATTTCCCGTTGCCGACTCTGCCTGCTCCCGACCTTCATGCCTCGTCGTAGCCCTGGCGAACGCCTCAGTCTTCTGTCCCCGACCACGAGCAGGTAGAAATAAAGCTCATTCTAAAACTACTTCCTTGGTTCCGTGTGCTGCATTTGGGTCTACCTGCGGTCCGTTACACAAGGAGCCACACCAGCCTCTCATTTCACTCCTGCCATCAGGAAGCAGGTACAGGAATGTGAAAACTGTAACATCCAGGTTCAGGAACAGCTTCTTCCCAACAACCATCATGATATTGAACATTACAAACCGCAGCTAAACTCTGAACTATGAACTGCTTGGGTTGCCGTAGAGACTTTGTGATTTGCTTTGTTTTGCACCATTTAAAAAAAAAAATTATTGAACTTTGTTTGTTTGTTTATGATGCTATCGACTGCTGTGTCTACAAACCTGTTGTGCTGCTGAAAGTAAGAATGTAGTTGTTCCGTTTCAGTGCCTATGACAATAAGACACTCTTGACTCTCGACAAATGAAGATTGCAAAGTTTATGGGTTTTCTACAGCCTCCATCAGGGTGACATTTACTGCTTTTTCAATGGCAATTAAACGTAATATGGAATTACTAGGCAGTTGAATTCTTGATTTTCATCCAATTAGTGCAGTTAATATACAATCCTAAAGTATGAACTCTACATCTTGGACTAATAACCAGCTGTAATTAACTTGAAACCTTTGGGGACAGTGATCAGAGATTACAAATCCAGTTGAAACAAATTGTCCAAAGTGCTTCATTTTTTGCCAGGGTGCCAGAGAGGGCAAAGCAGGTGGACTGCTGAGAATATGCAGAAAAAAAAACTGCAGATGCTGGTTTGTACCAAAGATAGACACAAAGTGTTGGAGTAATTCAGCGGGTCAGGCAGCATCTCCAGATCAGTGAGTCAGGCAGCATCTTCATCTTTTTCTCCAGAGATGCTGCCTGACCCGCTGAGATGCTCCAACACTTTGCGTCTATCTTTGTTCAGAATATGTGTTATCCCACTGTTCACTATACTGTCAGTTTTATTTACAGTCTTGCATATGTTTATCAAAGCACGTTACAAATCTGTCATTGAAGCACAATTGATTGCAACCGAACCCTTGGATCCAGTCCTGTGCACTTACTGGATGAGACGTGGGAGGGTGCTGTTCCACATTGGAATCTCCGAAAACTAGGTTTCTCCACGTGCTGCTCTCTGTTAGATTTCCCTGTTGGTAGTCAGCATGGTCACAAACTTCTGATCAGAACATAGAACAGTACAACAGTACAAGGAACAGGCCCTTCAGATCACAATGTCAGAACCTTTTCCCCCAGGATGGAATATCAAATACTAGAGGGCACAGCTTGAATGTTTTGTTTAGTTTAGTTTAGTTTAGTTTAGTTTAGTTTAGTTTAGAGGTACAGTGCAGAAACAGGCCCTTCGGCCCACTGGGTCCATGCCGACCAACGGTCCCCACACATTTAGGTAATCTACATCCACCAGGGACAATTTACAATTCTACCAAGCCAATTAACTGCAAACCTGTACGTCTTTGGAGTGTGGGAGGAAACCGGAGATCCCGGAGAAAACCCACATAGGTCACGGGGAGAACGTACAAACTCTGTACAGCCAGCACCTGTCGTCAGGATCGAACCCGGGTCTCTGGCGCTGTAAGGCAGCAACTCTACCACTGCGCCACTTTGCGGGGAGGTGAGGGGGCAAAGCTGATAGCATGATGTCAAGACCAACTTTTATCTGCCTGACAATAATCCATATCCCTCCACTTCCTGCACATCCATGTGGCCATCCACAAGATTTTTAAATGCCACGATTATATCTGCCTCCACCACCACCCCTGGCAGCGCATCCCAGCCATCCACCACCACCCCTGGCAGCGCATTCCAGCCATTCACCACCACCCCTGGCAGCGCATCCCAGCCATTCACCACCACCCCTGGCAGCGCATTCCAGCCATTCATCACTCTCTGTGTAAAATACACTTGCCTCTTTCATCTCCTTTAAAATTTGCCCCTCTCACCTCAAAGCTAGTATCTGATATCCCATCCTGGGCTAAAAGGTTCTGACTGTTTACCCTATCTATGTCTCATAATTTTGTACATCTCTACCTTGTCTCCTTGCAAACTCCAGTGTTTCAGAGAAAATGTGACTTTCAATTGTGTGGGAAGGAACTGCAGATGCCGGTTTACACCGAAGATAGACACCAAATGCTGGAGTAACTCAGCGGGACAGGCAGCATCTCTGGACAAATAGGAATGGGTGACGTTTCGGATCGAGACCCTTCTTAGACGGGATTGACTCTGGAATGGATGGGGGGGGACCCAGCAGATGGTAGGGGGAAAGTGGAAGGGAGTCTCTCTGGAGGATAATGGGGGGAGACAGACACTCTCCCGAGCCTCTGACCCTTTGTAAAAGTCAGGCTGTCATTTCCAGTCTTTCACTTCTGCCTTGTCTCCAATGACGAATGATGAGTCTCATACTCTTTTCCAGGACTCCTGCCATGATTGGATGCTCGTTTGTGGTGAACAGGCTGTTTTTTGGCGAGATCGGCCTGCTGGACCATGGAATGGATGTTTATGGCGGGGAGAACATCGAACTGGGGATCAAGGTCAGTCACTCTCTTCTTTAAACTCCGCTGAGGCGCTCCGTGAAGAAGGCTGTTCATTTTTTTACCTTTGCCGCCTGTAATTTGACTGAGTTTGTTTTGCTAAAAGGCTTGCTATCCAATGGTGAGTGTGGCATGCCCCCATATCTCTCTTCGATACTTTTGATGCGGTATCTTGCTGTTGAAATTCATTAAGTTCCTACAGCCCATTGAATTCATGCTCTGAGAACAGAATGCTGCACCACAGAAGCAGGCCATTTGGTCCATCAGATCTATGCTAGCACATTTCCTCACTGGAGTCACCTAATCTCCCGTGCTCATTTCCTAGATTATTTTCTATCAAGTTTTGAACTACATTTGGAATAATTTACAAACTGATTATTTAACACTCAAATTTCACCATTTCAGCCATGCTGTGCCTTGAAGAATGTTTTTTTTATAACTAGTGTGTATAAAATAATTAGGAGTAAAAGTTGTGTCTTTTCATTACTGTCCAGCCAACCAATGGAAACGTTAACAATATTTACTTCATCTCAATCCTTAAGTTATCAGACCATTATATTAATCCACCAAAACCTTGGTCAGTTGCTTCTTAATGACATAACATCCTCTGTAAGTCTACAGTGCAAAATTTCTATTGTTTTCATGTCATTCTCATAATCAAATGGCCAACTTGTAAATAGCCTTCCACTTGTGCTTCCATGTGTGTGTACGAGTTCAGCAAAATCTTTCTGCTCAGGCATTCTCAGACTCCCCCCCCCCCCCCCCCCCCTCCCAAAGTCCACAATCAATAATTTCATTTGGGTGTTTTTTCATTCCTCTGTCACCTTTTTTTGACAATACTATGGGAACATGTTCATTGGACGGGCTGCAGCCATGAGAGACGGCAATTCAATGCCAAGTTTCCCATGCCTATTATGAGGCAGTAATACTTGGTTCAATGGTTTCTTTGTCAATGTCACGTGTACCAGGTACAGTGAAATACATTTTTTTGCATGCAGCTCAGCAAGATCATTACCGCACATGAGCACAAACGCCCCATGTCAGTAAAGAATATACAGAACAGCCCGCAGAGTCTATATGCAAGAGTCACCATTTTGGCGCCATTTTACAGTCCCAGCTGCCGCTGGCCACAAAGGCCCATTGCCCCATTTGGGTCATCCTGCGAACCATGTTCCCCCTCCACACCATGGTATTGTTTCTGGTAGTGGTTTGTTGTTACCACGCGTACTGAGATACAATGGAAAACATTGGTTTGCGTGCCGTCCAGCCAAATCATACCGTACATGAGTACATCAGGTAGTGCAAAAGAGAAAACAGCGAACCTCAAAGGAAACAAGGTGACACCAGAGCCTGATGACACTTTGCATGCAGGCCACAGTGGATCTATTTAACAAATGTGACTCTTATGTCTACATACTCTGAAATAATAAATACCATTCTCTAATGGCCTGCTCAGCTGCACACCAAAGCCTCTTTGTTCAACTCAGTTTTTAAATTTTACCTTTCAATATGAATTTCCATCCTTGTTCTTCTCTGTAAAATGTAGGTCTTTGATGATGCACAAACAAAGAGTAAGACAGTAGATCACAAAATATAGATGACCTGAATATGTATGTGGGTTTCTGTTATCATTCCGTGTTATATAGTTACCACACTTTCAGTTGTACAGTAGGCTTCATATAAAAATAATTTGTTCGCCTTCTGCCATGCATTTGTAGAGCTACTTCGAGGGGATGTTTAAATTGGAATGGAAAAAAATTCTTGTAATGAATCACCTAGCAGAATGATAGCACCATTGATTTTCATGGTGCAATACTTTGGTTGAAACTGAACAGAATACTAACCAACTTTATTCCTAAATGGATTGCATAATCAATCTGAAATATAGTTACAACAATAGGAAGTTGGCCTTGTGCATGCTTAAGCTGATAGCATTGAGAAGTTTCCTTCAGATACAGCAACAGATGAGTCCTTCTATCTTCGACTGCACCACAATGCTGTTTTAAGCGGTCGGCTAATTGAAGTACTTTCCTTGTACCTTTGGAGCAAAGAACCCGAGGGCCGTTTTAATCAAAGTGTATAAAACTCCGGGACTTCTAGTGCAGGGTAAAGATGAAAAATAAATTCTATTAATAAGAGAACATATATCAAAGACAATAGCTAAAAGGATTGGAGTCGCATTGTGGAAAAGCTTTTCACCCAAAGAGCAGGGCTGATGTGGATCTCACTGCCTGAAGAAAGTAGAGGCCCTCCTCACACTTAAATGGTCGTTGGATGAGCATTTGAAATAATACCACCCGCAGAGCTGAGGGTTGAGAACTGTGTAGAGAAATAAGCCCATGCTCTGACTGAAATCAGACTTTAGGCTTTAGGGGTAGAGTGCGTAAACAGGCCCTTCGGCCCATTGAGTCCGCGCTGGTCAGTGACCACCCGCACGCTAACACTATCCTACACACACTAGGGACAAGTTACAATTTTCCTGAAGCCAATTAATCTACAAACCTGTACGTCTTTGGCGCAGGGGAGGAAGCACACAGAGAAAATTCACGATTCAATCCACAATTCACAATCATACTTTATTAGCCAAGTATGTTTTGCAACATACAAGGAATATCATTTGCCATACACGTCATAACAATTAAAAGCAACAGGACACACCAAATACATTTTAACATCAACATCCACTACAGTGACTCCTCCGCATTCCTCACTGTGAAGTTCAATCTCTCCCTTCTTTGTCCTCCAGCAGTCGGGGGCCTCTAACCTTCCGTTGACGGGATGATCTTGACTCCCGTAGCCGGTGGTGGGTCTTCCTCATCGGGGCGATCAAGCACCTGCATCGGGGGGGGTTGAGGAATCTCAGCTCCCCCATGCCGGGCGATCTACCCCGGGTCGGGGCTTGTCGAACTTCGTGCGGCTTGGAGTTCCCGACTTTGGTCTCAGCCCGAGACTGTGAGCTCCTTGATGTTAAAGTACGCAGACCACTGTTGGAGCGTCGATCCAGGCAAGGAATCGCACGCTCAGATGGTAAGTCCACACCCCGCGGGGGGCTCAACGCCAGTCCCGGGCAAGGCCGCCAGCTCCACGATGTTGGGCCGCAGAGAGACCAGAGATACAACTCGCAAAACATTGCATCTCCGGCTACGTAAGAGTTTGAAAAAAGTTTCTCCCGACCCCCTCTCCCACCCCCTACATAAAACAAACCAGAGAACATTAACTCAGACTTTTAAAACTCACCAAAAATAACAAAAAAGGACAAAAAGTACAGGCAGGCTATTGGCGAGGCTGCCATCGTGGCGCCACCCGGTGGTATTCCATGCAGTCTCAAGGAGAACGTACAAACTCCATACAGATAGTACCTGTAGTTAGGATTGAACCTGTGTCTCTGGTGCTGCACCACTGTGCTGTTCCAGCAACAAGTTTTTGATCAGGCAGGAGTGAGATGGGATGCCATCCTGGCAGGACCGCACTGAGGTTTGATTCTTTGGGCACATAAATCACAACGCCCACCCCCCCCTCGCCAACCACCCAACCCCCCCCTCCCCCCCACCTTACCCAACTGGAACCCTGAGTGCTTCCAACCACCGCAGTCTTGTTCCTGACCCATTAATTAGCCTCGATCTACAACTCAATCCCTGCTCATGATGGAGAATCTGATTTTCACACCAGCACCATCTGTCTACACCCTCTCCCAACTCCAAACTACAACTACAATCGTTCCCACTGCCCACTCTTCTCCCATTTGCCACATTGATCGCCTAGCAGATACTGAGTATTGTGTTATGCTCACTGGCACTCTCTTCCCACCAACTCTTCTCCTTGACCTTGCCTTAATATCCGAGCTAGCACGTTTTTGACAACAAGCACCTAACACACGAGGCTTTGAAATTCATGGCTGTGAGCCCATTAACTTGGTCAGTTGAATGGGGAGAGGGATGGGGCATTCAAGGTAGGAGATGGCTGGAAGCCCGCAACAGCCTGGGACTTACCTGGAACTTTGCGTCGCTCATAAGAACTAGAGCATGTACTTCAAAAATGGCACCTCTTGCATGCGGGCTCAGTTGACTGCCTTGTCTGAAGAAGGGTCTCGACCCGAAACATCACCCATTCCTTCTCTCCAGAGAAGCTGCCTGTCCCACTGAGTTACTCCAGCATCGTGTATCTATCTTTGGCTCAGTAGGCTATTTCAGTACACTTGCTAATGGAGGATCAGGTGAATGGCAATACCCTACTGGACTGTTTGTATGGCATAAAAGTTTTGCTGTATTAGCACTTCATATGCGTGACAATAAAAGCACTATTGAACAATCATTGGCCCATGGTTGCCTTGACAACCCATCAAGGGCTTCGAAGATGAATGTTACCTATTGATCCACCAACAATTGGATCTTCATTGAGGCAGGGTTTTCTGATCATTAAAGGGACCTTCAGTTATTTTGGGAGCTCGTGTTAGCATGTGTAATCTGGAGGTGAACAAACCAAAAATGAAGAGTGTCAGCATTTAATTTCCTTGTGATGAAACGAAATTTTGTGAATACTTGAAAATCTGTACATGTAGACATGGAGTCATGGACAGGGACACTCATCCAACTCATCCAGGCTGACGAGATTTTAGAATTGCCTGTGTTTGGTCCATATCACCCTCAACCTTTCCAATCCACATACCCCTCCAAATGTCCTTTAAATGTTGCCGTTGCGCCCATCTCTCCAGCTCATTCCACACACGCACCATACTCTGCATGAAAAAATAGCCTTTCGGGTCTCTATTAAATCTTTCACTTCTCAATAGACAATAGACAATAGGTGCAGGAGGAGGCCATTCAGCCCTTCCAGCCAGCACCGCCATTCAACGTGATCATGGCTGATCATTCTCAATCAGTACCCCATTCCTGCCTTCTCCCCATACCCCCTGACTCCGCTATCCTTAAGAGCTCTATCTAGCTCTCACTTGAATGCATTCAGAGAATTGGCCTCCACTGCCTTCTGAGGCAGAGAATTCTCACCTTAAAACTTTACCCTCTAGTTCTACCTGGGAACGAGACTGTGACCATTCACCTTGACGGTGCCTCTCGTGGTATTGCGTACCTCCATTAGGTCTCTCCTCCGCCTCCTGCAGTCCAGGGGGGGAAAAAAACCGCAGTCTATCCCACCTCCTCTTGTAACTCAAGCCCTGGAGTCTCAGCGATAGAGCAGCTGAGGAAAGGATGCAGAAGCGTTTATATATGATTGGATTTTTAACCTGTCATCACTTCTCCCAGGATGTTTTTCCGTTTCACACCCAGCTGCAATCACCGTGTAGTAAGAGCTGACATGAAGCGGCGAAAGAGCTGAGATGACAGAATTACATGATAAACCAAAGCCTTTGGATGTTTACTGGTGGCGAGCTGTCAGTGCATTCAAACGTCTAGCCTCAGTATCATTCTCATCGCCCTGATGTTGGGATAAAAGAAATCAATACAAACTATCTCAGATTAAGGGATCATTTTGTGCAATCAGAATCCATTAATAAGAGGCAGCAGTATTTCCAGAAAGAACACAGCTCATGATATGCTCTGTAATTTACTGATAAAAGCATCAAAGCACATTGATGGTGGGCAGAAAGCACCATTGATATGTATCACAGACTCCTTAATGATGCTTGACCAAGATGGCAGCCTTTTATTGATTCTGGTAACATAATGAGTAAAAATTCAACACTCACTTGGCTAGAATACCAGCTTTAGTAAACAGGTCCTTCGGCCCACTGAGTCCGTGCCGACCAACAATCCCCATACACAAGTTTAGTTGAGTTTAGTTTAGAGATACAGTGTGGAAACGGGCCCTTCACCCCACTGAGTCCGCACCGACCAGCGATCCCCGCATATTAACACTATCCTACACGCACGATGTACAATTTACATTGATACCAAACCAATTAACCTACAAACCTGCACGTCTTTAGAGTGTGGGAGGAAACCAAAGATCTCGGTGAAAACCCACGCAGGTTACAGGGAGAAGGTACAAACTCCGTACAGACAGCACCCGTAGTCAGGATTGGACACGGGTCTCTGGCGCTCTAAGGCAGCAACTCTACTGCTGCGCCAACATGCCACCCTTTGATTGATGTTCTTGGATAGATACACAATTCCGAAACAAGTTATCGCAATGGTTGATAAAGCAATGGATATTTATTTCTCTGTTGGTTTCCGATGAATCTGCTTGCCACAACGGTCCTACCAGTGTCTCCAAGTCAGAGATATATGTTGTAGGCCATCACAGGACTAGATTGACTTCTTAGACTTTATCCGTACTGTCGTTAACTCTACATTGACTAACACACGCTTGCCCAATTGTCCACGTTCTATTCTCCAGATATCTCAGTCATTAAATTCTGTTGCCTGATTCCTCCCTCACATCGTCCCGATCACCCACTGCCTCCATGTATGCTGATGGACATTGCTGCTCAGATAATATATTTTAACTTAACGTTGTGCCTGCTCCCAAATCTGCATGCCCCTGGATTTGAAAATGCTTTCCCTGGTTATGGATAGTGAGGTGAATAATTCTTTCAATTAGTATAAAAAGATAACTACAGATGCTGGTACAAATCGAAGGTATTTATTCACAAAATGCTGGAGTAACTCAGCAGGTCAGGCAGCATCTCGGGAGAGAAGGAATGGGTGACGAAGGAATGGGTGACGTTTTGGGTCGAGACCTTTCTTCAGGTCTGACGAAGGGTCTCGACCCGAAACGTCACCCATTCCTTCCCTCCCGAGATGCTGCCTGACCTGCTGAGTTACTCCAGCATTTTGTGAATAAATTCTTTCAATTATATCTATATTAAGTGTTACTTTACAGAACCAAATATTCTGCGCATCATTGATTCAGACTGAGGACTGACTATCTTATGGTCTTTAGTATATATTTTTTCTATTTCTCCAGTAAGTCATAGAGTCATACAGTGTGGAAACAGGCCTTTCAGCCCAACTTGCCCACACCGGCCAACATGTCCCATCTGCACTAGTCTCACCTGCCTGGATTTGGCACATATCCCTCTGACCTGTCGTAGCCATGTTCCTGTCTAAATGTTTCTTAAACGTTTTTTAGATTTAGATTTTAGAGATACAGCTCGGAAACAGGCCCCTTCGGCCCACCAAGTCCGCGCCGCCCAGCGATCCCCGCACATTAACACTATCCTACACACACTAGGGACAATTTTTACATTTACCCAGTCAATTAACCCACATACCTGTACATCTTTGGAGTGTGGGAGGAAACCGAAGATCTCGGAGAAAACCCACGCAGGTCACGGGGAGAACGTACAAACTCCGTACAGACAGCACCCGTAGTCAGGATCGAACCTGAGGCTCCGGCGCTGCATTCGCTGTAAGGCAGCAACTCTACCGCTGCGCCACCGTGCCGCACTACGTTGAAGTAGGTTGGTTTTTTTGTGGTATAGTAATATGCAGACTGAAAAGATAAAGACTTTGGAATATAATTCATATTTGAGGTTACAAAATTAGCATTGCAGTAAGGAAACTGGCCAATCCACCACCACCCATGTTGCTCAAAATTTATTTTACTGTCCACATCTAGTCCAATTCAACCAACACCTTATGCTCACTGGCACACATGGCTCCTGGTTCACAAACCCCCTCTGTCCAACCATTGCCACCTCTCAGTATCAATTTTTGTCTGCCAGCATTGCTTGCTGCGGAATGTCTTCAGACGTGTAGGTGCAACCAAGGTGCAACAGAAATGCAGTTTGTTGCAGTTGCACCTTGTTTGGGAAGAAGAGAAGGGCATATGGGTTAGATTTCATCAGCTTCAGGGCCATCGTGTAACACATAAGCGCAGCGGTAGAGTTTCTGCCTTACAGCACTGGCAGTGCCGGAGACCCGGGTTCGATCCCGACTGCGGGTGCTGTCTGTACGGGGTTTGTACGTTCTCCCCGTGACCGCGTGGGGTTTTCTCCAAGATCTTCGGTTTCCTCCCGCACTCCAAAAACGTACAGGTATCTAGGTTAATTTGGCTTGGTGTATGTGTAAATTGTCCCAAGTGTGTGTAGGATAGTGTTAGCGTGCGGGGATCGCTGGTCGGTGCGGACTCCGTGGGCCGAAGGGCCTGTTTCCGCGCTGTATCTCTAAAACTAAACCATAAACCTGGAGTGGCATCGGCAACGATCATGAACAAGTCTTGAGCAGTGAATTATTCAAACAGGATTCTGCAATAATTTCAAATAGTCTTTTAAACCAATGCAATGAGGTGACATTTAGCTCCTATTTACTCAGATACAGTACACGGGATTGAAAATGCATTGATCATTAAGCTGCTTAATTAAATCATCGTAATTTCATGAATTATTGCTTTGAACAGCATCACTGCACAGTGAAAATGGCAGGTGGGGGCCTCAGTTTTTTACTCTGTGCTCTCAAACCTCTGTCAATGCTCAGATAACTCTGGTGGATGTAAGCAATTGTCTTGCCTTTGTTTGCAACCATGTTTCAACCGACTCTTAATTAATGAAGGATTTTTGTACAAACACAGGTCCGCCCACTGGGCAACCTCTGAAACGCAGAGAGACTGTCAACATCTGTAATATTATCGTCATAGCACAATGCCTCTATCCCAGTGGCAGATTGAACACAGATCATCACAAATTGAATGCCTGACACTGAAAGCTTATCCTATCTTCTAATGTACTTTCAGATTCTGGATACCAATTAAAACTATTTTAATAGCTGTTCTGTATTGCCATAATGTTTAGTATATTCTACACCTAAATTAGATCAAAATGCATTCTTATAATTTATTCCAAAATGATGGAGAAACGTGCATTCAGATTCACAACAAAAACGAATGTCTCATGGAACATAGAACAGTACAGCACAGGAATGGGCCCTTCAGCCCACAGTGTTTGCTCTGAACACATGATGCCAAGTTAAAATGATCTCATCTGCTTCTACAAGATCCTTATCCTTCTAATCCTTGCACTTCCATGTACCTAACTAAAAGCCTCTTGAGTGCCACTGTCATATCTACCTCCACCACCATCCCTGGCGATGCGTTCTAGGTCCCTAGGTCCCTACTGCCCTCTGTGTAAAAAAAACTTGCCCTGCACATCTTCATTAAACTTTCCTCCTCTCTGTGAATCTGTGGAATTCTCTGCCTCAGAAGGCAGTGGAGGCCAATTCTCTGAATGCATTCAAGAGAGAGCTAGATAGAGATCTTAAGGATAGCTGAGTCAGGGGGTATGGGGAGAAGGCAGGATTGGGGTACTGATTGAGAATGATCAGCCATGATCACATTGAATGGCGGTGCTAGCTCAAAGGGCCGAATGGCCTACTCCTGCACCTATTGTCTATTGTCTCCCCTTATTGCTGTGACCTCTAGTGTTGGACATTTCCGCCCTGGTAAGGAGGTTCTGACTGGCAACCCTATCTAGGGCCTCTCGTCTCAACTGCAGTTGAACAGAAGTAGCCAAAGCAAGGGCTGAAAATTAACATGTGCCATTTTATTTTGTGTTAAAGTAGTGCTGCATGTCCTTTGAATGTGGTTTCCAGATACTGTAAAAGATGGTGATACAAAAGAGCGGATTTTCAAAAGCCAGCATGATGGATTTGCTTGTGTAACACCACATTCTTCCAAAAAAAAACCCTAGCTGAGTTTCTCACATTCAACCACAAAGCTGAGGCCTTTAAAGGGAACAGGTGAAACACCACTACTACTGTTTGGCCGAGAAAGAGTGAAGAGAAGATTTACGAGAATGTTGCCCAGATTTGAGGGGCTGAGTTGTACTATAATCATACTAAAACTCTTATTTGTTTGTTTGTTTGTTCCTGAACTACAGCCAAAACGGTACACGATAGCGCGACAATTTTAGGCCCACCTTACTCACCGTCGTCCCTTTGGTGCTAATGGAAGAAGTTTCTTTGAAATCGGTGTTATATTTTTTAAGTTATTCACATTTTAAAGTTTAAATCTATCTCCTAGGGAGGGGGGGGGGAGGGGAAGAGGAGGGAGGGGGCAGGGGGGGAGGGAGGGGGGCAGGGGGGGAGGAGAAGGTGCTGCACCAATGCAGGAGAGGTTTGGGCCCAGCGGATCCACTTGGTCTAGTAGCATTTAAAAGACTGTTGGAGCGCTAAATGAATAGGAAAGGTTTAGTTGTGACCTCTCCATAGCTACTGGGAGGAGTAGACTGATCTGTCGTTGCAAGCTGGATTGATCTTGAAAAAGCTGAAAGTGATGGAAACCTGGACCACATTGGTGGAGCAGTTATGTGAAGGTGTGCTTGAGGTTCTCTGAGATCACTCGAAACCTCGTCCATTTGAGCTTTGTTCCTCCATGGAGTATAGATAAGACATAAACTGCTGGAGTAACCCAAAGGAGTCAGGCAGCATCACTGGAGAACATGGATAGGTGACATTTTCTAATTCACAAAATCGGTGCGAGTCTATAAAAAGATTCAGCGAAAGGGCTCATTGTATTTCCTTAAGTTTTCGCCGACAAATAGATTTTAGGTGGTAGTATTATGACAATTTTATTGACAAAAATGGAGCAATTTATGATATTTTTAAAAAATAATTCAGAGAGCATTACCTTGCTCGAAAAATGTTTGGTGAGCACATAACAAAAATAAGGAAATATATTTCATTGATAATGGAGTGCTTTTATATTTCAATTCTTTAAAATTTAATGAGTGTTGTATTATGTCCCAACTCAATATCTGGGACACCAATGCTCTGTTACTTTGGCAACAGAATTATCTGCTTCACCAATTAATCTATGTGGGCAGCCTATTTAGTTTTCATTAAGCAATCTTGGGGACAAAGAACGCGCATACATTCAATAATTATTTTAATATGACATTATGCTGATTTTTTTTGTGATATCGTTTGATGGAAGAAGAACAAATAGTTATTTCAGATTCCCTGAACTTTGAACACAAGGTTACAATATTACACATTTTATCTAAATTGAATTCTGGTTTGATGACTTTATTCAGTGATAGATTTCTAAATTGAATTGACCTTTGAAATTGCTTTCCTATTAACACTGTGTCCTTTTGCCAGTAAATGATGTACAATTAGTGCTATTCCAATTAGCCTTTTCTCAGCACTCTTAACCCATGTTCAACAGAGTCACATGCCTTTGTTTAAAAACACTATTCCCAGGATTTTTCTACGGGGGGAAAAAAATGAAGCAAAATGAATAATCGCCAAATAATAACAGGAGATTTTGTCATCCAAAATTCATTCATGGATTACTACCAGGTGGCGCCGCATAGGCAGCCTCGCCTACAGTCTGTCTGTCTTTTTTGACTTTTTTTTGCGTTTTAAAAGTTTGTGTTAATGTTCTCTGGTTTGCTTTATGTGGGGGGGTGGGCGGGGGAGTTGGGGGAAACTTTTTTTCAATCTTTTACCTTGCCGGAGATGCGATAGTTTTCCGGATCATATCTCCGATCGCTCTGCGGCCTAACATCATGGAGCTGGAGACCTTGCTGTGGACTGATTTTGAGCCCCACCACAGGGCCGTGGACTTACCATCGGAGCCTGCGATCCCTTGCGGACTTCACCAAGAAGGAGCTCGCAGTCTCGAATAGAGACCGATGTTGGGAAGCTCCAAACGACGCTGAAGGTCTCGACCAGCCCCGACCCGGGGTAGATCGCTCGACGCGGGGGAGCTGAGATTCCCCCCCGATGCAGGAGCTTGATCGCCCCGATGTGGAGGGCCCAGGTGACGTTTCGGGTCAAGACCCTTTTTCAGACCCAAAGGGTATCGACCCGAAACGACACCCATTCCTTTTCTCCATAGATGCTGCCTGACCCGCTGAGTTACTCCAGCATTCTGTGTCTATCTTCGGTTTAAACCAGCATCTGCAGTTCCTTCCTACACATATCATTGTGTACTAGTCTGTCAGTTCCTGGAATCACAGAGAGCACGTCCAAGTCTGGGATGTACTACAATTGGAATGGGTGACTGCTGGCACTTCTCTTCATATCACAACAAAAGAGTTTCAGCCCAACGATACCACACTTCCTTTTGGCTTTGGGGAAGCTGACCTTTCCTCACTTCATCAAAATCTGCAGCAGCCATGGAGGGAATGGTTTGGCTGCGTCGCCAGAGGTTAATTGAATGACCCTGGCCTTTGGAATAGTGTCGACAGCAGGCAGACGTTCTTCCTCACCATAAATCCAGAGCTTCGCATAGATCACAGCACACAATTTTGTGTTTTTATATGCATTCAATTACTTTTCTTCTGCATCAATTATGGGTCAATGGAGCTTGGACTTGCTGTATAATGAGCACTTTAGAAAGGAGGCCTATCTATTACACATTTAGCAGATAACACGATGGCAGGTTTATGCGCCCATCGATAACGTGTGCAATGGCTTATGATCATGAATGTTAATCAGCTGCTTCAGGACCCATATATACCGGGCGGCACGGTAGCGCAGCGGTAGAGTTGCTGCTTTACAGCGAATGCAGCGCCGGAGACGCAGGTTCGATCCTGACTACGGGTGCTGCACTGTAAGGAGTTTGTACGTTCTCCCCGTGACCTGCGTGGGTTTTCTCCGAGATCTTCGGTTTCCTCCCACACTCCAAAGACGTACAGGTATGTAGGTTAATTGGCTGGGTAAATGTAAAAATTGTCCCTAGTGGGTGTAGGATAGTGTTAATGTACGGGGATCACTGGGCGGCACGGACTTGGAGGGCCGAAAAGGCCTGTTTCCGGCTGTAGATATATGATATGATATGATGATATTCTTGGTTGAAAAGATTTTGCATTAAACCTCTTTGTCGTTGACAACTGTTAGAAGCAAACATAAATTGCGGCATTCGTATGTGAAAAGACTGCTCCTCAGAATGGTTTATAAATCCTTCTTTGTAGGCGCATATGTCCTTCAGCTGATACCTATTTCCATAGAATTTACATTAAGCGCCAAACAGCCACGTTCCTGCTGGCCTCTTTGCAACTCAGTTGCACCAGCGACTTTGAGCTTTGTGGTGTTATTGCACTATATATTTTTATTTATTTATTGATCTTCCTTTTATGTTTAGGAAGGATCTGCAGATGCTGGTTTAAACCAAAGGTAGACACAAAAAGCTGGAGTAACTCAGTGGGTCAAACAGCATCTCTATTCCTTTCCTTCAGAGATGGTGTCTGACCCGCTGAGTTGCTCCAGCTTTTTGTGTCTATCTTCCTTGCATGTTTGTTTGTTAGTATTACCCATTAAGTACTGTGTTTATATATAAGCCAGTTGTGCTGCTGCAAGTAAGAATTTCATTGTTCCGTTTTGGGACATATTGTATTGTAATTAATTTATTAGCCAAGTATGTAAAAACATACAAGGAATTTGATTTGCCACACAGTCATACCAAAAGAGCAACAAGACACACAACTACATAAGAATTAACGTAACATCCACCACAGCGCGCTGTGATGGAAGGCAATAACATATTATCGTCTTACCTCCTTTTCTCCCGTGGTCGGGGCAGTCGAACCATCTGCAGTTGGGACGATCGAAGCTCGCGCAGCCGGCAATCGAAGCTCCCGTGTCGGGGCGATCAAAGCTCCCGCGCTCGGGGCAGTCGAAGCTCCTGCGGCTTGGAGCTCCTGAAGTCGATCCCTAACCAGGGGACCGTGAGTTCCACGATGTTAAGTCCGCAGGCTCCCGCGGTTGGAGCTCCCAAAGTCGATCCCTGGCAAGGAATCGCAAGCTCCACGATGTTAAGTCCGCAGGCTCCCGCGGTTGGAGCTCCCAAAGTCGATCCCTGACAAGGGACCGCGAGCTCCACGATGTTAAGTCCGCAGGCTCCCGCGGTTGGAGCTCCCAAAGTCGATCCCTGGCAAGGAATCGCAAGCTCCACGATGTTAAGTCCGCAGGCTCCCGCGGTTGGAGCTCCCAAAGTCGATCCCCAGCAAAGGGACCGCCAGCTCCACGATGTTAGGCCGCAGTGCGGACGGAGATACGATACGGAAAAAGTCGCATCTCTATCGAGGAAAGAGGTTAAAGAAAGTTCCCCCCACCCAAGCCCCCACCCCCCAAATAATACAAAACTAAAGATGCACAAAAACATACATTTAGCAACAGACAAAAAACAACGAAAGAAGAAAAAGACGATTCAGACTGTTGGCGAGACTGTCATCGTACGGCGCCATATGGTGATATGACAATAAATACACTTGGCTTGACTCTTGCACTGAAACCAATGGAAAAAGATTGTGTGCGACAGATTAATCTGATTCCAACAGTTTTGTTCACATGCAATGGATTTCAAAACCATCCCTGTGGATTTTCGCAGATGTACATGGCAGAACTGGAGAAATCTTGAGAACACTTCTGACATTGTTGTGGATTTGTGAAAATCTGCATTTAGTCTAACTTGAGTTTGAATTACATAGATACATAGACAATAGTTGCAGGAGTAGGCCATTCGGCCCTTCGAGCCAGCTCCACCATTCAATGTGATCATGGCTGATCATCCACAATCAGTACTCCATTCCTGCCTTCTCCCCATACCCCTTGATTCTGCTAGCTCTAAGAGCTCTATCTAACTCTCTTTTGAATGCATCCAGTGAATCGACCTCCACTGCCTTCCGAGGCAGAAAATTCCACAAATTCACAAGTCTGTGTGAAAAAGTTTTTCTTCATCTCAGCTCTAAATGGCCTACCCACTTATTCTTAAACTATGGCCCCTGGTTCTGGACTGCTCCAACATCGGGAACATGTTTCCTGCATCTAGTGTGTCCAACCCCTTAATAATGTTATATGTTTCTATTAGATCCCCTCTCCTCCTTCTAAATTCCAGTGAATACAAGCCCAGTCGCTCCATTCTTTCATCATGTGACAATCACGCCATCCCGGGAATTAACCTCGTGAACCTAAGCTGCACTCCCTCAATAGCAAGAATGTCCTTCCTCAAATTAGGAGCTCTTTGCTCCTATTCTCAACTCCTCTCGTTATGAAGGTCAGCATGCCATTAGCTTTCTTCACTCCTGAGGAAACACAGACGCCATTAAAGTAATTTGAACCAGGATTCATTCATCCATTCCTGTGCTATGTTCAGTGCAGGTGAATTTGCACTGCGGGATATGAGGGTATTCAATGCATCATCTGGATTCTCCAGCTGGACATGGTGCTTCGTACTGCCATTAGGGATGCAAAATAGAAAGAGTTGCATGATTTACATTGAGGTGTTTTATGTTACAGACTTCTTATGAAAATCGGTTCTCTGCAGAGAAGTGCCTTATAACCCATGTTATTCATTGCCTGCCTCCTTTTTAGCTTTTTTTAAGAGACACAGCACAGAAACAGACTCTTCAGCTCACCAAGTCCACGCCGACCAGTGATCCCTGCACATTAACACTATCCTACACACACTAGGGAGAATTTACAATTATACCAAGCTAATTAACCTACAAACCTGTACGTCTTTGGAGTGTGGGAGGAAACCGGAGCTCCCGGGGAAAACCCACACGGGTCACGGGGAGAACGTACAAACTCCGTACAGACAGCGCCCGTAGTCAGGATCGAACCCGGGTCCCTGGCGCTTGTTCTTCTTCTTTCGAGTCCATCATTCAAAGTAACATCACTGTCGTCGTCCGTCCTGAAAAGGGCGCAAGCTTCCGGCGACAGTCAGTGGGAGCCATCACTTGTACAGTAGATGATGGTGGTAGCAGAATTAGCTCAGGACACTTCCAGTTTCCAGCCCCGCGAGTGACGTGGACGCTTCTGCTATGGGGCTGCGATACCGTGCCTCCCCTGCACAACTGGGAGATGAGACTGTGTATGTGAGCATGGACATCGCATCACCCTGAGGTACAAGTCTTGCTCATGCTGCTACGCAGGCTCTGGGTCATTTACCGCTGCCTCTGTTTTGCTTTATTTTATTACTCCAGTAGGTGTTGTCTTTTACGGGCAAGGCTGTGCATCAAGCAGCATCTGTTTGGCACGTATTGACAAAACAGACTGCTGCAGATGATGAAATCTCAACTTCATGAGACCTGCAGCTATTTTTCACTGTGGGTCTGCCACTCGCACGACTCTCAAATCTCCAAGCAGATGCACGGTTTGGAGAGCACTCTGCTGTGAGTAGCCAGAGAACCAGAGGATAGTCCTGTTCCCTAGGTTTTGTATATCTCTCCAGGCAATGGTATAGAGTCATAGAGTGATACAGTGCGGAAACAGGCCCTTCGACCCAACTTGCCCACGCCGGCCAACATGTCCCAGCTACACTAGTCCCACCTGCCCGCGCTTGGTTCATATCCTTCCAAACCTGTCCTATCCATGCACCTGTCTAACAGTTTCTTAAACGTTGGGATAGTCCCAGCCTCAACTACCTCCTCTGGCAGCTTGTTCCATACACCCAGCGCCCTTTGTGTGAAGGGTGTGTATGTGCCCAGCCGTGCAGGCATCCATCCTGAATAAATGAATGAATGAATGATACTTTATTGCCACATGTGACAATTCACAGTGATATTCTTTGTTTTGCACACCCAAGCAAGGTATGCAAAGAGTTGTCACATAAAGGAAGTTGACAAAGGGCGTTACAAGCATTCTATTTTAACACAAACCATTTTTAACACATTTCATTTGTGGTACACATTCGTTCTCAGCGCCCCCCCCACCCCCCCCCACCCCCCCACGCCGGGTCCTCCGTTGTTCTCGGCAGCGCGTCCAACCTCCGGCACCCGCGCGGCCCGTCCTCGACCGCCAGCGGCCGTGGGAGGGTGAAGGCCTCACGAGTGCTTCCTGAAACATGACATTCTCTGTGAGGAACTTCTTCTCATGGTGGACAATAAGCTGCACGTTGAGGGGACGAGTCCCGTCCCCTGCCCACCATAGTGCACCGCCCACGTCTCGATGAACACTAACTGAGTAGATACCTTCCAGTATTAGTTTAGCTTTTAGTTTAGTTTAGAGATACTGGCCCCTCGGCCCACCGAGTCCGCGCCGACCTGCGATCCCCGCACACTAACGCCATCCTACACACACAAGTGACAATTTACAATTTTACCGAAGCCAATTAACATACCAACCTGTACTTCTTTGGAGTGTGGGAGGAAACCGGAGCACCCGGAGAAAACCCACGCAGGTCATAGGGAAAACATACAAACTCCGTACAGACAGCATCCGTGGTCAGGATCGAACCCAGGTCTCTGGCACTGTAAGGCAGCAACTCTACCACTGAGCCACCGTGCCAGCCCTGAACCTCAGTTGTGGTCCACCTCGGTGTTGAAATTTGATCCCTGCAAAGTCACAAGATTCCAATCGCTCAATTTGTTACATGGAAACGTGCATTTTTAGTGACCCTATGTGTTTGTACCTCCTGTTGCAGTCTTGCAAGGGAGAATGAGCCACTTAGAGTGGAAGTGTTTGTTACACCCTCATCCCGACACCTCACACCACTGACACAACAGTGGTGGTGGTATGCCTGATCACTGTTCATGATTACCACATAGCAATACATGGAACAGTGGCGCAGCGGTAGAGTTGCTGCCTTACAGCGGCAGAGACGCAGGTTCGACCCTGACTACGGACGCTGACTGTATGGAATTTGTACGTTCTCCCCGTGACCTACGTGGGTTTTCTCCGGGAGTTCCGGTTTTCTCCCACACTCCAAAGACGTACAGGTTTGTAGGCTAATTTTCTTCGGTAAAATTGCAAATTGTCCGTAGTGCGTGTAGGATAGTGTTGGTGTGCGGGGATCGCTGGTCGGCGCGGACCCGGTGGGCCGATGTACTTGGAGACAGGAAGACTAGTGTGGGAGAACTGGGAAGGGGGAGGGGAAAGAGAGGGACAGAGGAGCTATCTAAAGTTAGAGAAATCAATGTTCATACCGCTGGGGTGTAAGCTGCCCAAGCGAAATATGAGGTGCTGTTCCTCCAATTTGCGGTGAGCCTCATTATGACAATGGAGGAGATCCATGACAGAAAGGTCGGACTGGGAGTGGGAGGGGGGAGTTGAAGTGCACTGTATCTCTAAGCTAAACTAAACACAGGTGTTTGAGATACAAATCTGCTCGTAGGAGGTTTATCATCTACTGTTGACAGCGAATAAACCTCTTACATACTAGCATGCTTCACAGCGTGAAGAGAGTGATTCGGGTTATTTATGTGTGTAACAGATTGAATGCCTCATTGGAACCAACTTGGTGCTACTGTACACAAACTCGGTGCTACACAGCTGAATTTAGTGGTCAACAATTCAGGTCAATGGTTTTTCACCAAACGATCGATGTTTATTGAATACAAAGATTTTTCCTTTCATACATATCTAAACATACCCATTTCACTTTGGCGTAGTGATGTATGCGTAGTTAGATTAAAGTAATTAGCTAAATGTGTCTAATTGCTTTTACATATTTTTAATTTTCCCATGTAATTATAGCTATTTAAATGTCACTACAGTAACTTCATGGATACTTTGGCAAGTAAATTACTATAATGGATACAACACATAAATTAGTAGTGCTAATGTTGAGCTGAAAAAAAATCCTTGTTATGAAACATACTGAACATGTGGGGAAAAAAAATCAGTGACTACGTTTTATTTTATCAAGTTACTGTTTAATTTTTTTAAGCAATCAGGGGTTCAGTTTTCATCAACATTGACTGTCTGTAAACCTTTGCGTGATGTAACAGGAACATAGGTTACCAATGTGTAGAGTTTGTTCGGTGAGCCCTCATCCTCATTATGTTTTCTAGACAAACGCACTCTAATGCGATATGGAACATTCCTTACTCCTTTAGCCCAAACAGCCTTGTTTAGACGAGTATCAAACGCAGGCTCGGCGATCGTTTCGCTCAACACCTTTGCTCAGTCCGCCTTAACCAACCCGATCTCCCGGTGGCTCAGCACTTCAACTCACCCCTCCCATTCCCAGTCTGACCTTTCTGTCATGGGCCTCCTCCATTGCCATAGTGAGGCCCACCGCAAATTGGAGGAACAGCACCTCATATTTCGCTTGGGCAGCTTACACCCCAGCGGTATGAACATGGATTTCTCTAACTTTAGTTAGCTCCTCTGTCCCTCTCTTTCCCCTCCCCCTTCCCATTTCTCCCACTAGTCTTCCTGTCTCCAACTACATCCTTTCTTTGTTCCGCCCCCTCCCCTGACATCAGTCTGAAGAAGGGTCTCGATCCGAAACGTCACCCATTCCTTGTCTCCTGAGGTGCTGCCTACACCCGCTGAGTTACTCCAGCATTTTGTGATACCTTGTTTGGACGAGTATCAATGCGGACATCAGGGGTCCCCATTTCCTTCACAGCAACTTTTCGGATCTCCTTAATGGCGCGTGGAGCACGTCGCTTAACGCCGATACCGTGGATGGGCTTGTGCACATTTATCGTGTATTACCTGGTCAACACCTCGTTGATGGCAGAACGACCTTACTTTTTCTCTCCTCCTTTCTTTGCTGGGGCCATTCTGCCGGGGAAATGTCGGAGTACTCATCAGACAGGACGGCATCTGGCGAGAGTGAAGTATCACATATCATGCATCAAATGTCACATATCTGGTATGGCTTGAGTTTTTTTTGAATCTGATACTCACCTGCCCAGAAAATTATCTCCATTTAGTGGCATGAAACATGCTCAATAATAATCGTGGGTTGAATTTTGAAGGCACCGTGTATGATATATTCAAGAGAGAGTTAGATATAGCTCTTAGGGGTAAAGGAATCAAGGGACATGGGTTACTGATTTTGGATGATCATATTGAAAGGCGATGCTGGCTCGAAGGGCCAAATGGCCTACTCCTGCACCTATTTTCTATGTTTTTCTTTGTGTCTGCTGCCCTTGTCCTTACAGATGATAGATGTTGTAGGTTTGGGAGGTGCTCTCAAGGTATTGACAAGCAAATGCAATGCATTCTTTCAATGAAATGCAAGGTATTCATGGTGCACTGACGGAGAAGAAATTGAGGGTGGTGGATGCGGTGTTGATTCCATGACCCAGAGCACCAAGTGCTGGTGGATCTGAGTGGGTCTAGCAGCACCTGTAGACTTATCTATCTGTAGAGGTCTGAAGAAGGGTCTCGACCTGAAACGTCACCCATTCCTTCTCTCCCGAGATCCTGCCTGTCCCGCTGAGTTACTCCAGCGTTTTGTGTCGAGCATCTGTACAGGAATGGACAGACGACGTTTTGGGTCAAGACCCTTTTTCAGACTCAGGTCTTCGGAATCAAGTGGACCACTTTATCTTGAGTGGTGTGGAGCATCTTGAGTACAGTTGGGTTCGCCCTCACCTGGACAAGTATCAGGTTATTCCATCATAGTCCTGACTTGCACCTTGTAGATAGTGAAACAGCACTGGGGAGTCAAGAGTTGAGGCAATACACACAAGACAACCAGCTCCTGACAACTTTAGACTTTAGATACAGTGTGAAACAGGCCCTTTTCTGGAAAAAAAACCTGTTCCGCACATGTCCTTTAATCTTTGCCCCTCTCACCTTAAAGCTATGCCCTCTAGTATTTGATGTTCCCTTCCTGTGAAAAGGATTCTTTTTTTTTTTTTTTTTTTAATAAAATTTTATTGGGGATAGGTACATAACCTGTTTACATCTTTACAGTCATACATTTTTGAATTGATAACATTGTCAATTATTATTATATACCTTTTACCCCTTTTTTTAAATTTATTTTATATAAACTAAATAAAGCTAACGAAGTAGATGAAGTGAAGAAAGAAAAGAGAGAGAAGAAAACTAAAAACAAAAACCAATTTAAAAGAAAAAATAACTAAAAACAAAAAAAAAAAAAAATAAAAAAATAAAAATAAGGAAAAAATTAGTTAAAGAAGAATGGAAAAATTTATTAAAATAACAAAAACTTCATTCGAGATATATTCGTACATTCCAAATTATAGCATTTCATTCATTCTTTAGTCCGAGTGCTAGTCAGGTTCCTGTGCTGAACTATTCTGACCCTTTAAGTAATCAATAAAAGGAGACCATGTTTCAATGAATACTTCCTGTTTGTCCAACAGGGAAAATCTGATTCTTTCCACGTTTAAGGTCTCCGTCATTTCTATAATCCACATTTTAATTGTGGGGGCCGTAGGGCCTTTCCAAAATTTTAGAATTAATTTTTTTCCTGTTATTAAACTATAATCAATAAAGTTTTTTTGTGTTGTTCTGAATGTTTTATTTAATTCTAATTCTAATATTCCGAGTATAATTAATTTTGGATCTGGGTCCAATTGTGTGCTGGTTATTTTAGATATTATACTAAAAATATTTACCCAAAATTTTTTAATTTTTATACAGTTTGCAAACATATGAGATAATGTAGCTTCTAAATGTTGACATTTATCACATTTAGGTGAAATATGTTGGAAAATTTTATGTAGTTTTGTTTTGGAATAATGTAACCTATGTAATACTTTAAATTGTATTAGAGAATGTCTGGCGTTTAGTGAACACTGATCTATATGTTGCAAACTTTCTTCCCAAGTATCTTTCGTTATTACTTGATTTAATTCTTTTTCCCATTTTTGTCTATATAAATCCGTAGAAGGCATGTCACTGTCTAATAAAATATTATATATATAAGATATTAATTTTTCTGTATTAGGATGTTTGTTCCAACATTCGTCAAGAATTTCTGAATTTCTAATTTGAAAATTTTGGGAGTTCGACTTTACGTAATCTCTAAGTTGAAGATATCTGAAATAATCATTTCCACGAAGACCATAAATCTGTTGCAACTCCTGAAATGTCAGAAAGGTGCCTTCCTTATAAAGTTGTCCCATATTTTTAATTCCATAATTCTTCCACTGTGTAAAACCCCGGTCTAACCATGAAGGCTTAAACAAAGGATTATTCACAATTGGAAGAAAAAGCGATAAATTATCTAGTTTTAATGTCTTTTTTAATTGTTTCCAAATTCGTATAGCACTAAATATTATAGGGTTTTCCCTATAAATTTTTTTGTTTAATTTAGACGTGGCAAATAATATCGAACCAATATCAAAAGGCAAACAATCTTCCTTTTCCATTTTTAACCAGTCTGGTTGAAGATCTATTTCTTCCAACCAGAAATTCATATTTTTAATATTAACTGCCCAGAAATAAAACAAAAAATTGGGTAAAGCCAGGCCTCCATTTATTTTTGATTTACACAAGTGTCTTTTATTTATCCTATGATTCTTATAATCCCAGATGAAATCATTAACAATAGAGTCCAATTTTTTAAAAAAGTTTTTTGTCAAATATATCGGAATTGTCTGAAAAAGGTATAATATTTGCGGTAAAAAAATCATTTTTATGGCATTAATTTTGCCTACCATTGAGATGGGGAGTGTTTTCCAGTATTGAATATTCTTATGTAGTTTGTTCAGTAACGGGGGGAAGTTTGCTTTAAATAATGATGTATATATCTTAGTTACATAGATACCTAGATATTTAAATTTTTCATTTACTATTTTAAATGGAAATTGTTGTATTATCTGTTTGTTATGTTCCCTTATTGGCATAATTTCGCTTTTATTCCAATTTATTCTGTATCCTGAAAGTGATCCAAATTGGGTTATTAGCTTTAATAAGTTTGGAATACTAATTTCTGGTTTTGTGATGTAAATTAATACGTCATCAGCATATAGAGAAATTTTGTTCTCTGTGTCCTTTGTGTTATATCCATGTATTTCCGGATGCCCCCTAACTCTTTCTGCCAGTGGCTCAATAGCAAGCGCAAATAATAATGGGGATAACGGGCATCCTTGTCTACAACCTCTAGCTAGGCTAAATTTCGATGACAACCTTTGGTTTGTAAATATTCTAGCCGTGGGATTTGTATATAACAGTTTTATCCATGTACAGAATTTCTCCCCTAGCTGCATATTTTCCATCACCAAAAATAAATAAGACCATTCAACCTGATCAAATGCTTTTTCCGCATCTAGTGAGATTATTGCTAGATCTTCATTAATAATTCTCTTGGAATATATAATATTAAATAATCTTCTTAGATTATAGTATGAGTATCGTTTCTGAATGAAGCCTGTTTGGTCAGGGTGTATTAATTTATTCATCACCGTACTTAATCTATTCGCTAGTATTTTAGTTAAAATTTTTTGATCTGTATTTAAAAGTGCAATTGCTCTGTATGATCCCGGGTCTTCCGGATCTTTATCAGCTTTAGGAATCAGTATTATTATAGATTCATTTAAAGTATCTGGAAGTTTCTGTTGAGTATATATATACTCATACAGTCTATGTAAACGTGGGCTAAGCAAATCATAGAATTTTTTATAAAATTCGGAGCCTAAACCATCTGGTCCTACTGCTTTACCGTTTTTTAAAGAACCAATAGACTCCTCAATATCCTTTATCGTAATCTCCCTTTCTAATAATTCTCTATCGTTTGAATCTAAACCTTTTAAATTACATTTTTTTAAAAAGTCTGCTATTCCTTCTGATTGTGCTACGGTTTTAGTTGAATAAAGGTTCTGATAATATTGAAGAAATCTATCATTTATGTCCTTGGGCATTTTTAATAATTCTCCTGTCTCTGTTCTAATTTTATGAATTATTTTTTCCCCTTCCATTTTTCGTAATTGACGTGCTAATAGTTTTTGTGGTTTGTCTCCAAATTCAAAATGTAATTGTTTTGTTTTTTGATAAAGTTTTATTACTTGTTCTGAATACATTTTATTTAATTTATATTTCAATACAGCAATTTTATTATGTTTTAAAGTAGATGGCATTCTCGCATTTTCTATATCTAGTTGTTTAATTTCACTTTCCAATGTATGTTGCTTAATCCTGTTCTCTTTATTATAAAATGCTTGAGCAGAAATTAATGTACCTCGAACATACGCTTTAAACGTTTCCCACATAAGAGAAATAGGTGTGTCAGGGTTGTCATTTACCTCCAAAAATATTTGAATCTGTTTAATAATATATTCCTGGGATGACTTTTCGTTCAAAATTTGTGGGTTAAATCTCCAATATGCTTGTTTCTCGGACATTCCATTTAATTTAATCATGAATGTTACAGGTGCATGATCCGAAATTATAATGTTATGGTATTTTGAATTATAAATAAATGGAATAAACGTAGAGTCAACTAAAAAATAATCTATTCTTGAGTATGTTTTGTGTACTGGTGAGTAAAATGAATATTCCCGTCCAGTTGGGTTTTCTATTCTCCAGACATCCTTAATATTAGTGGTATTAATAAATGAATTTAAAAATACACTTGATTGAGATTTTATTTTTTTTTGCATTGATGATCTATCTAAGTATGGATCTAATGTACAATTGAAGTCTCCTCCAATTATTAATTTATATTGTGTGAATTCAGGAATATTATTAAATGTTTTATTAAAGAACATAGGGTTATCAAAATTAGGCCCGTAAACATTAAGAAGAATCACTTTTTCTCCATTTAATTCTCCAACTAATATAATATATCTGCCATCAATATCCACTATTGTTGAGGAGTTCTTAAAAGGTATTCCTTTACGAATTAGTATTGCAACTCCTCTAGACTTGTGGGAAAAGGAGGAGTGATATGATTCAGCAATCCACTTAGCTTTAAGTCTATGTTGAGATTCCTTCTTGAGATGTGTTTCTTGAAGAAATATTATATCAGTTTTGATTAAATTTAGATGTGCCAAAACTTTACCTCTCTTAATTGGTTCATTGATTCCCTTGACATTCCAACTACAAAATGTTATTCCCTGACCCCCACTTGTCATATTAATGTCTTGCATATTGTTTCTAAGGTGGTCTATAACCGATCAGAAGGTACAACACACAGAACCTGACCCTGCTCCCGAACCTCAAATAGATGAATTTAAAATCATATACAACGCTCTTCCGAACACATCTCCTTGTATTTGTCTTATTTTCCCATTCTAACATTAAGTTACAAAAATATTTAAAAAGAGAAAAGTGATAGAGTTGGTTAATATAGGGTGAAAGAAAAGAAACTACCTCTACAATTAGTGTAGTTAGTGATAGCCACACTAACGTGGCTAGAATTCTAAAGACTTCCGTAGCCTTTGTAAAAAAAAAAAATTCTAGCTCCGTGCGCAAAGAAAATAAAGGGTTATTTCTAACATTCATATATCTTCTTTGGGAGTAACAAACTTATTTACATACCCATACATACACACACACGATATACCCCTATATATATATATACATACCCATATGTATGCATACATAAGCACATAACCTCTACATATCTCTACCTATCATATTAATTTTTCCACTAAATCTATCATAAATTTAATTTTAAATTGAAAAGTAAAGAGAAAAACGGTCAAACTTTATTATGACTTAGGCTAATTTACCTCTTGCATATCTTCCTAAATAATATAATTGTGTAATTCATTTCTATGTTAATCGAAGACTATTGATTATTCATCATTGTTATCAATCATATACAGTATTAAATTTATATGATTTATGTTAATGTTAATAATTTTATTAATAATTTTTAGTGGTAATATAAATATTTAATAAATATTGGTTATTACATATATAGTTATATATGAGTATACAGATAATAATAATGATTAGTAAACAGAAAAAACAGAAAAGACACGGTTTTCTCCAATGTCCTCCATCCATTTCGGTTTCCGGATCTCCTCAAAGCTCTTGAAAAAACTTTAAAGGTCTTTTTAGATCTGGCGGGACTCCTAAAGGGTAATGTAAATTCTTCAGTCTGTCATGTTTCCGACTTCTTTAGCGTATTCCATTGCTTTTTCATGGTCTGTAAAAAAGTGTACCTTGGACTTGTAGGAGACTCTTAGTCTTGCGGGATAAAGCAAGCTGTATCTCAGATCAGGTACCTTCTTCAAAATTCTCTTTGTCTCAATGAACTGCACTCTTTTCTTGTGAACTTCTACCGGATAATCGCGGTAAATACTGAATCTCGCACCTTCAAAAAGGAGCTGTCCGCCTCGAACCATTTTCCTCATTATATCATCCAATTCATGATCCAATTGCACCTTTACAATAATTTGTCTTGGGTGGGCATCATCCTGTATACGTTTTTGCTGCACTCTATGGGCTCGACCGAGTAAAGGTTTATGATCCAATTTTAAGGCTTTATGTAAAAGGTCTGCCACAAAATCCCGAGTACCCATTTCTTTCTCACCTCCTTCTTTCACCCCTACAATCCTTAGATTCTTACGTCTTTGCCGCCCCTCCAAATCGGTACATTTCTCATTTAATTTGATCACCATATCTGAGAGGCGTTGGTTTTCAGTAAGGAGTCGACTTGCCATTCCCTCATTTGACGTCGCCCATTTCTCCAGTTCGGTTAACGCTATTTGATGTTGACCAAGTTCATAATGAACGGGGTCCATCTCCGTTTTAACCTTCGTTTCCACCAAAACCAGCCTGGCTTCCAGTACTTCCATTTGCGCTTTGACCTCTTCCTCCCTCGTCCTCTTCCAACTTTCCAGCATGAGCTGAACGGTAGAAAGCATTTCTGTTTTAAATTCCGACCTAAAAGAGTCAAGTTTCTCACCAAAGGTTTTTAATTCGGCAGCAAGAAAAGTTTTAAAATCCTCCATTTCGGACTTTTTCATTCTCTTCGAAGGGTCTTCCTGGGCCCTCGTTGTAATTGAGGCCGAGGCCTCTAAAGGGCCTTCCTCTTCCATCTGCGGTTTTTTACCGGTTTTTTTTTGTCCCCCACGGGGGGGGGGGCTGCGTTGTAACGACATATCTTAAAGTCGCGCGCCTGATGACGTCACGCAGGCAGCCGTTCAGATTGCGATCGCTGCAGGTAAAACCCAGATTTCTCCCGTTTTTTTTTCCCTCGGCACGGAGCTAGTTGGCGCTGGACTCAAGCCTCCATAGCGCCACCGGAAGTCCGTGAAAAGGATTCTGACTGTCTACCATATTTGTGCCTCTCATAATTTTAAATACTTCTGTCTGGTCTCTCTGCAACCTCCGGCGTTCCAGAGAAAACAATCTAAGTCTGTCCAACCTCTCCCTGTAGCTCATACCCCCTAATTCATGCAGCATTCTGGTAAACCTCCTCTGCACTCTTTCCAAAGCCTCTACATCCTTCCTATGATGGGACGACCAGAACTGCACACAATACTCCAAATACGGCCAAACGAAAGTCCTACAAAGCTGCATCATGACTTCCTGACTCTTATACTCAATGTCATAAAACATAGGAACATAGAAAATAGGTGCAGGAGGAGGCCATTTGGCCCTTCGAGCCAGCACCGCCATTCATTGTGATCATGGCTGATCATCCACAATCAGTAACCTGTGCCTGCCTTCTCCCCATATCCCTTGATTCCGCTAGCCCCTAGAGCTCTAACTCTCTTTTAAATTCATCCAGTGAATTGGCCTCCACTGCCTTCTGTGGCAGAGAATTCCACAGATTCACAACTCTCTGGGTGAAAAGTTTTTTCTCATCTCAGTTTTAAATGGCCTCCCCTTTATTTTTAGACTGTGACCCCTGGTTCTGAACCCCCCCCCAACATTGGGAACATTTCTCCTGCATCTGGCTTGTCCAGTCCTTTTATAATTTTATACGTTTCTATAAGATCCCCCTCTCATCCTTCTAAATTCCAGTGAATACAAGCCCAGTCTTTCCAATCTTTCCTCATATGACAGTCCCGCCATCCCGGGGACTAACCTCGTGAACCTACGCTACACTGCCTCAATAGCAAGGATGTCCTTCCTCAAATTAGGAGACCAAAACTGCACACCCATAGACCAAAACTGCACACAATAGACCAAACTGAACACAATGTCCTGACATATGAAAGCATTTATACCATGTGCCTTCCTCACCAGTCTACCTACTAGTGTTGCCACTTTTAGGGAGTTATGGACTTGGACCCCAAGATCCCGCTCTACATCAATGTTGTTAAGGGTCATGACATTAATTGTATATTCTCCTCTTACATTTGACTTTCATAAGTGGAGCATCTCACATTTGCTTCACTTAAACTCCACCTGCCATTTCTCCACCCATTTCTGTAGCTGATCTATGCCCCCTGTAGATTTTGACAGCCTTCCTCACAGTTTGCGACCTCAGCAATCTTGGTGCCATCTGCAAACTTACTGACCAACTCATATACATTTATGTCCAAGTCATTTATATATATATCATAAACCGCAGAGGTCCCAGCCCTGACCCCTGCATAAGTCCACTGGTCACAGACCTCCAGCATGAATATTGTCAATCCACCACGACCCTCTATCTTCTATCGGTAAGCCAGTTCCAAATCCATATGACCACATCGCTACTAATCCCGTGCATCTTACTTTCTGGACCAGCCTGACATTGGGGGCTTTATCAAATGCTCTACTATACGCCATACAGATAACATTCACCTCCCTATCTTCATCGATTACCTGCATCACCTCCTCATAAAACCCAATCAAGTTAGTAGGACACGACTTGTCGGGTACAAATACGAGCTGACTGTCCCTAATTGACCCATTCTCTTTCAAATGGGAGTAAATCCTACCCCGAAGAATCCACTCTGATAATTTCCTTACCACTGACATGACTTGCACCAGCCTGCAATTCACTGGATTCTCCCAGCTTCCTTTCTTAAATAAAGGAACAACATTAGCTCCCCTCCCGTCCTCCAGGATATATAAGGAAGTGTTTCAGGAAACTAAAATCACGTCTGAATGAAGAAATTAATTTATGGCATTTCAAGAGAGACGGGAATCTGAAGTGGAATATATGAGCGCGCTAGGAAAGCACTATCTTGGTCCAATTAACCATTGCTCCCAATTTCAGAACAATTGTAAGAGCTCAACTGTAATAGTTGAAGAGAATGCAACACATGACTAAACACTCTCAATACACTTTTACTTTGCGGGCATAGAACACGGATTAGATAAATTAAACTCAGATAATAAAAGGAAGTAAACATTTATGACT
Organism: Rhinoraja longicauda; assembly: GCF_053455715.1. Lineage (NCBI taxonomy): Eukaryota > Metazoa > Chordata > Chondrichthyes > Rajiformes > Arhynchobatidae > Rhinoraja > Rhinoraja longicauda. The sequence goes on from NC_135978.1 coordinate 9,744,540, forward strand.
TGATTGCTTTTGGGTAATGTGTTGGAGAACTGGTTTGCACCATCTTTCAATTAACGTATCATGCAATTGTCCAGGAATTTATAGCTCTCCAGTTCTTATCCCTTTTGACATCTTCTATTCTTGCTACGGTTTGAAGATGCTTAATAAGTGCAAAGATTAATAATAGAAGCCACAACTACTTAAAGTGTTTTAATAAAGGGAGAGGAGCAAATGGCACCTGTAAATTATTTGGGTGGATTAGCGTCAGCATGTTGTAAATTGACAGGTTATTATAAATAAATAAAGTCATGCAATTCATAGATTGATCATCCTCCCATTCATCTGACTGCTCGGGTTGTGGACTCGAAGGACCAACGCTAATTTTGTGATCTTGGAGAGACTCTAACCATTTGCCTGGTCAGACATCTTCCTGATCAAAGATAGACATGAAAAGCTATAGTAACTCAGCGGGTCAGGCAGCATCTCTGGAGAGAAGGAATGGGTGACGTTTTGGGTCGAGACCCTTCCTCAGACTGAGGAATGGTCTCGACCCAAAAAACATCACCCATTCCTTCTACCGAAGATAAACACAAAAAGCTAGTGTAACTCAACGGAACAGGCAGCATCTCTGGAGAGAAGGAATGGGTGATGTTTCGGGTCGAGACCTTTTCTCAGACTGAGGAAGGGTCTCGACCCGAAAAACGTCACCCATTCCTTCTCTCCAGAGATGCTGCCTGTCCCGCTGAGTTATTCCAGCTTTTTGTGTCTATCTCCGGTTTAAACCAGCATCTAGAGTTCCTTCCTACATGTCTTCCCGATCAAGATGACCACAAATCCAACGACCCCTCTCGATGGCCGAGCCAAAGAGGAGCATGAAGTGCAGAGAGGAATATTGAAAGCGGAGAAGAGGATTAAAGGCCGAAACGCTGTGGTTTGATTCTTCTTTCCTAGTTTTCGAGTGGATAGAGTGCATGTTCGTCACCAGGCGAAAGATCAGTATTGTAACGAGGCAGTTACAAGGAACTGCAGGTGCTTGAGCAGAACACAAAGTGCTGGAGTAATTCAGCGAGACAAGCAGCATCTGCGGAGCAGATGGAGAGGCAAGGTTTTGGGTCAGGACTCTTCTTCAGACTGTAGCGGAGGGGAGAAAGCCGGAAAAGCGGTGAGGGTGGGACAATGCCTGGAGAGTGATAGGTGGTTACAGGTGAGAGGGATTTGTTTGGCAGGCGGCTGGAGTAAATGACAAAGGCTGGAGATGAAAAGGGCATTCTATGGAGTGGGATAAGGAGTGCAGAGGAGTGAGATGTAAAGCCAGAAAGAGGAATAGAATATAGGTGCAAGGGGATGGGGGGAGAGAAACATAGAAACATAGAAAATAGGTGCAGGAGTAGGCCATTCGGCCGTTCGAGCCTGCACCGCCATTCAATATGATCATGGCCAATCATCCAACTCAGTATCCCGTACCTGCCTTCTCTCCATACCCCCTGATCCCTTTAGCCACAAGGGCCACATCTAACCCCCTCTTAAATATAGCCAATGAACTGGCCTCAACTACCTTCTGTGGCAGAGAATTCCACAGAATCACCACTCTCTGTGTGAAGAAATGTTTTCTCATCTCGGTCCTAAAAGACTTCCCCCTTATCCTTAAGCTGTGACCCCTTGTTCTGGACTTCCCCAACATCGGGAACAATCTTCCTGCATCTAGCCTGTCCAACCCCTTAAGAATTTTGTAAGCTTCTATAAGATCCCCCCTCAATCTTCTAAATTCCAGCGAGTACAAGCCGAGTCTATCCAGTCTTTCTTCATATGAAAGTCCTGCCATCCCAGGAATCAATCTGGTGAACCTTCTCCAGATTGGGGTGGGGAAGATGGGATGAGGTAGTGGGAGAAATGGGTGTGCTCCGGGGTGGGGAGGGGGGAAAGAAGGGGTGGAGGTATTACTTAAAATTGTAACAAGGGAGCCTAGTTTTTCCTGTGGTTCAAGTTGATGGGAACTGCCGCTCACCTGTTCTGTCTGGGGTGGATGTCGGTGATACCAAGCCAATGTGTTCAATGTCAGAGTTTTCAGCTTCCTGCCTGCCACACAGTTCCCATCGGAACACAAAGATGAGAGTTAGCCGATGTTGTTTAACCACTGCAAAATAATTCCATTTGCAAAGACTGATGCTTAAATGCAATCACGCCGGGATTCGGGGCACATCCTCAAGCACATAATTCCTCCCAATAGCTGAGTTTCAATTTCAACAGGGGATCAGCCATGTCAAGTGAAGATGAGGGGATTTTCCCCAAGCACAGACAGATCGTAAGCTGCAAACGCAGGAGGAGTGTACAACAGTTCAATTAAATCGACCGCTTTTCATCTCAGCCGAAAAATAATCCTTGATAACAGAAACTTAAAAGAGGGGGAAAAATGTGACGTTAAAGAAATGATTTAATTGCAATTTGCTTTAATTACATTTTGGCTTATGGAGCACAGATTCCAAGGAAACCCAAGAGTGTACATTCACTTGGTTAATAGATCCCAAGCACTTGGAGAACTTCAATGCGTAATCCTTTAAGTCAAAGGCCGTTTCATGTACAGAAGAATTACTTTCTTGCCTCAGGCCATATTGCGTGTGATTTGCTTCATATAAAATTTCTAGCTGCAACCTGATTTTGGTTTAGAACTTAAGTACTGTTTGAATGCAAACATTTGCGATCGTTTCCGTACAGTGAAAAATCTGACTTTCAAATTTATTACAGCAATGGTGATAAACGTAACATATTTGCAGAAACATAAAAAGCTAAATTCTCTTTCGCCAAATTTCGCTCATTTTCTGACTCTTATTCTGGATCATCATTAATATATCTCACCATTGTTTATGAAGTGCCCTAAGACATCCTGATATTAAGTGTATGACACTCATTCATAATTAACAGGACTCCTTTCAGGGGGGGCAGGTTTGGCTTAAGGTGGAAACTGGAGTAGATTGGGTTTGTTCTCTCCGGAGTTTGGACAAAAGAAAGGAGATCTTATAGAAGCTTACAAAATCCTTACAAGCTAGAAGCCCAATGGAAGCTTCTGCTGGCTGTGAGGTCTGTGACAAACTGAAAATAAAGAGTAGGCCATAAAGGAGGCATCATTTCTTCAGGCAGTGGGCAGTCCATCTATGGAATTCTCTAATCCGAAGGGCTGTGAAGCTCAGTCATTGGGGTAATTCAAAATAGAGATTGATACATTTTCTGATTATGTGGAGAATGAGGGCATATAAAGAAAAAGAGTCCGAAAATGAGCCATGTTCTAAATCAATGCCAATGCAGGCTCAAAGGGCGAAATGATCCAATCCTGCTCTTAAACCTCTTGGACCAAGAGATGTGCAGGAAGGGACTGCAGATGCTGGTTTATACTAAAGATAGACACAAAAGGCTGGAGTAAATCAGCGGGTCAAGTGGCATCTCTGGAGAAAAGGAACAGGTAACACTTGGGGTTGGAACCCTTCTTCAGACCAAGAGATTGCATGCAACCAAATCACTGTACTTTTGCTCTCCACCAACAAATAAATCAAGCAAGAAAGAATGCAGGTCTGAGGAAGTGTTTTAATGTTAACATCATCATAAGTTCAATTGAATTCACAGCGTGAACCGACATAGATATAAATATAGATGTGCTTGTTACTGAAATTACCTCCGTAAAAATATCACAACTGACGAGAGAAAAATATGACATTTTATAATCTCCTTGTTGTCATAATAACTATAAGATTACTTTCTAATTTTGTTCAGATCAAACACTTGGCTTTTAAGCTGATTTACAAATGTAGAAGCAATTAACCTAATTTCCCCAAATGCCGGAGATAATTATCCATCACTTGCAAACAAGGCTAATGTTAAGGGTTGTCATATTCCAGGAACCTTTCGCTACTTCTGCTTGGAAAGGAGATCGATTTAAGTAGCACCCACGATTTTTTGCTTTTAGCTTGAAGACAAATTTCCATCCATATTGTCAGCAAGTTGACAACTTCAGCAAGTGTGTAGAATCATAATCATACTTTATTAGCCAAGTATGTTTTGCTACATACAAGGAATTTGATTTGCCATACAGTCATACCAATAAAAACCAACAGGACACACAAAATACATTTTAACATGCACATCCACCACAGCGACTCCTCCACTTTCTTCACTGTGATGGAAGGCGAAAAAAAAAGTTCAATCTCTTCCCTTCTTTGTTCTCCCGTGGTCGGGGGCCTCGAGCCTTCCGTTGATGGGACGATCTTGTCTCCCGTAGCCCCGGTCGGGCACTCCGCATCGGGGCGATCAAGCTCCTGCATCGGGGGGATCTCAGCTCCCCCGCGCCGGGAGATCAGACCCCGGGTCGGGGCTAGTCGAACCTCCTGCGACTTTGGAGCTTCCCGATATCAGTCTCTACCCGAGACTGCGAGCTCCTCGATGTTGGAATCCGCAGCCAGTTGGAGCGTCGATCCCAGGCAAGAGATCGCAGGCTCCGATGGTAAGTCCACGGCCCCGCGGTGGAGCTCAAAGTCAGTCTCGAGCAAGGCCGCCAGCTCCATGATGTTAGGCCGCAGACCGACCGGAGATACGATCCAGAAAAAATCGCATCTCCGGCAAGGTAAGAGATTGAAAAAAGTTTTCCCCTCCCCCCTCCCCCTCCCCACCCCCCCCCATAAAACAAATCAGAGAACATTAACACAAACTTTTAAAACACACAAAAAATAATTAAAAAGACGAAAAGACAGACAGACCGTTGGCGAGGCTGCCATCGCTGACGGCGCCACCCGGTGGAATGGAGAAGTGCAGAGAGATTCATCACCACATCCCACCTCCAAAATCCACATTGAGCTTGTTGCAATTGCCCTGCAGTTCAACTAGAGAACCTGCTCATGGTTCCTGGGCCTGATTAGGCTGAATTAAAACAACTTTTAGGTGATTCGATTTAGTAATCTTTTTTAATAATTCTTTAAACGTCAGTTTTAAGAGTTTTTAAACTGCTTTTGAATGTCAGAGACCTTGGGAGGAAATTAAGGATTTGACTCCTCTGTCAGATTTAGTTTGGCTTAGTTTATTGTCACATGTACAGTGAGAAGATTTTTCGTTGCATGCAATCCAGTTAGCAGAAAGACTATACGTGATTATAATGAAGCCGCCCACTGTGTACACATGCAGGATAAAGGGAATAAATGCTGCTGTTGGAGAACTGGTTTAAGAGAGTGGAGCGATGGTTATGATGATTGCAGATCCACTTCTGTGGCCAGCGTGCAGAGAGTAGCCTGGCTTGGGCGCTATTAGGGTGGGGATAAGTCCAATGTATTTCCAATACTGTTAGTTTTGAGTTGATTGACTAGTGTTTGAAGTTTAACTGGCATAAAATAAGAAACGATACCAGGAGCAAGCCGAAAGCCCCACTCAAACTAGCTCCAATGTTTAATCGATCATGAGAATCCAAAAAAAATTGTACGTGCTGGAAATCTGAAGTAAGTCAGAATATGCTGGAAACTCTCAACAGGTCAGGCAGCATCTGTGGAAAGAGTAACAGAATTAGTCTTTCAAGTTGAAGGCCTATCATCAGTAATGCTGATTTGAATGAAGGATTTTCAACCTGAAATATTAGTTTGATTTCTTTTCCACAGATGCTGTCTGACCTGCTGAGTGTTTCCGGCATTTTTTGTTTTGGTTTCAATTCGATCATGGCTGATCTGATCTTGGCCTCAACTCTCTGCCTGATCCTGTTAACTCTTAAATGCTACAGTCTACTGGTCTCACCTTTGAATATATTCAACAACTCAGCCACTGAAGCTCTTTTGGGAATTCCAATCCTTAGAGAGAAGATATTCCTCCTTAGGCAGACACAAAATACTGGAGTAAATCAGCGGGTCAGGTAGCATCTCTGGAGAACATGGATAGGTGACGTTTCAGAGAGTGCTGGAGTAACTCAGCGGGTCAGGCAGCATCTCTGGAGAACATCGATAGGTGAAGTTTCGCAGAGTGCTGGAGTAACTCAGTGGGTCAGGCAGCATCTCTGGACATTCATCCATATCTCTGTGTTAAATGGACAGTCCTTTTTTTTTCTGGAACTATGTTCCTACTAGGTTCCCCCATGAGGGGGACTGTGAATAAAGTAGTTTGCGAATAATGCTCTTCGGTTTTACTTGATCATATTTCACTGAAGCAATATCAGTCAACTCTTTGACAGGCTGGGGAAGTAAGCATAAGAGCATGCGAGATATGGTATGGAGATCATCTCAAAAGGTACTCCTCTCGTTATGCCTCAGACGTGCAGTTTGAATAATTAAATCCAGGCAGCAGAGAAACACTACAGGGTGTAAGATGCAGGAAAGATCAGATCTGCTGAATACAAGAGGATATTAGAGTTTTGCTTTTAATTGATTATGAAGTCAGAGTTGCAGTCAGGGAACTTCATATACTTGGAGGATATTAGTTAATTTTGTTTGTCAAAACCATCAATTCTCTTGCTCATTTTAAAATGCTGTTCATGCTCTGTTTAACAAAATTAATACCCTGTAATCATAATTAGTGCAGAATTTATTCAGTGCCCGTCATAATTGGCCGCTGTTCCTCTGGTATCCATCAATTAACTTTGCCTGAATGTATGGAGCTGCTTCAGTTCAAAGAACAAATTCTTCACAAAATGGGTGGCCTTACAGAGGCAGGCTACGAACTGTGGAGATTAGACTTGCTGAGTGGTTGAGGCACGGAAGCTATTAATTGCTTAATCTCCATATAAATTTCATAACAGCTCCTGGCTTGAAGAACAATCGGAAAAATTAGATCTGCATGGTCTAAAACGCACAGGGTATTTTTTTAAAAAACTTTACAGCATCTCATCTAACATCAAGAGTAAGCCCTGTGCAAAATGTAATCTTCTTAACGTTTATGGTGTTTCCATTTACATGAATGCATTGGGCCCCATCTCACCTTCTGCCTGTAAGATACTAACACTTCTTCTGAGATGGAGTTGGAAAGGTCAAAAAAGGCTAAGGCAGAATAGCAGAACAACGGGTGAAAGTGAGAGCAGAGTGGTCTTTAGCATTAGGGCAACATGTCATGCCTTACAATGCCAGGGACCCGGGTTCGATCCTGACTACGAGTGCTTGTCTGTACGGAGTTTGTACGTTCTCCCCGTGACCTGCGTAGGTTTTCTCCAAGATCTTTGGTTTCCTCCCACATTCCAAAGACGTACAGGTTTGTAGGTCAATTAGGTTGGTATAAATGTAAAATACAATTGTCCCCAATATGTGTAGGATAGTGTTAATGTGCGGTGATCACTGATCGGCACAGGTGGGCTGAAGGGCCTGTTTCCATGATGTATCTCTAAGCTAAACTAAACTAAACTAAATCAAACTTTTATGACCCTAAAAATGCATTAAGCAATATGTAGGAAGGAACTGCGGATTCTGGTTTAAACCGAAGATAGGCACAAAATCCATTTAGAACGGAGATGAGGAAAAACCTTTTCAGTCAGAGAGTTGTAAATCTGTGGAATTCTCTGCCTCAGAAGGCAGTGGAGGCCAATTCTCTGGATGCTATCCAGAGAGAGCTAGATAGAGCTCTTAATGATAGCGGAGTCAGGGGGTATGGGGAGAAGGCAGGAATGGGGTACTGATTGTGAATGATCAGCCATGATCACATTGAATGGCGGTGCTAGCTCGAAGGGCTGAATGGCCTCCTCCTGCACCTATTGTCAATTGTCTATTGTAACTCAGCGGGATAGGCAGCATCTCTGGAGAGAAGGAATGGGGAACGTTTCGGGTTGAGACCCTTCTTTATATTATTGTGTGAGATGTGCCCACCCATAAATGTAGTCATAACCCAAGTTAAAACAATGCATGTAACAATTTTCTGATAAAATCGCCCACTTGCTAGCTCTTTTTGAATTGGTTGTGTAGTCTGTAGATGCAAAGGCTCCAACAGGCTTTTAAAAAATTTATAACTAATAAAACAATTATCAAGAATCTGATGCTTTAGACCAATAAATAATGAATTCAGTTTTTCTGGAAGTCAATGTAGAATCATCTTTTTCATGGGTGGAAGGCAAGTTTCTCTATTAAAATGCTCATTTTACTTTCATGGCACCTTTTTCTATATTAATAAAACTATAGCATTGACATCAATTTTTAATGTAAATCGATATAATTAGCATTGGCGATGCTGTCCAAAATTGCTAATTCATTTATGAATTTACCCTTGTGATTTTACAAACTAGTTTAAAGATACCCCAGCATGGAAAATGGCCCTTCGGCCCACTGAGTCCATGCCGACCATTGATTACCCATTCACTCAAGCTCTGATATTCCACTTTCTCACCCACTCCCTGCACATGAGGGGCAATTTACAGAGGCCAATTAACCTACAAACCCATACATCCTTGGCATGTAAGAAGGGAACCAGAGGAAAGAGGAAACCCATGCAGCCTCAGGAAGGATATGCAAACTCCACACAGACAGCACCTGAGGTCAGTATTGAACCCAGGTCTCTGGAAATGAGTCCAAATTCAATTGCAGTTAGAATGCCAATTAACCTGAAAGTCTCTGTGGATTGCACAGCACTTGATATACTGAGCAATATAAAGACACAAAGACAATATTTCAAATACAGGAATGATGGTGATGTGGGTCATCCGTGAGAAGGTCCGATTGAAAATAACACTTCTAATCCATAACCCACTGTGGATTGGGTAATTGGTGTGACAACCAGTGTGAGTAGTGGAGAAAGGAAAGGGAAGAAAATCCCAGGAGATAGACACTCAATGCTGGTGTAACTCAATGGGACAGGCACCATCTCTGGAGAGAAGGAATGGGTGACCTTCATCTGTTGAAGAACGGTCTAGACCCGAAATGTCACCCATTCTTCTCTCCAGAGATGCTTCCTGTCCCGCTGAGTTACTCCAGCATTTAGTGTCTATCTTCGGCCTCTGCAGTCTTAAACCAGCCTCTGCAGTTCCTTCCTATGCAAGAAAATTCCATCCTTGTTGATTAACCTGACCTAACCTGAGCATAAACATCAGCCCAATCAAAGCTTTGGCAAGGACATCCATCAACGTCAGTCCTTTAACTTACCAAACATACTTTATTTTATTAAAGTTCAGTCATCAAATCATGTCTCAGGCAAGGAACCTTGGCAGCACATTCATTAAATTCTCTTTCACCGGCAGGGAACAAACTATAAATACTTCATGTGAGCCATGTATACCCATAGCCAATTACTTTTTGGTCAGCACTTCTAAGTCAATACTTGAATTCCCCTTTATACGTTACATTTAAATATTTGTTCAGATTACTGTTGTGTGTATTCCAGCTGCGTACAAAGAAGCATGCCTGTCCATTATTCACTAGTTTTATGGACGCATGAATCTTCAGCCAACGTATGCATAAGACATGTGCTTGGAACTTGCTGAGAGCAGCATTCTGCCCGCGTTCTCTGTTCGCGGAAACAACAAATTCAAACTAACTTTTTGCAGATCTGATTAAAAGTTGGTCAAAGGTAAGTCGAATGGCCTACTCCTGCACCTATTGTCTATTGTCTATTGTCTAAGTCTGGAACTGTATGATGCAATGTGATCAGACGGTGGGGAAGAAGCAATGAAACATGCCTCCACTTAAAAAAACATTGTACAGGGTGGCACGGCGGTAGAGTTGCTGCCTTACAGCGCCAGGGACCCGGGTTCGATGCTGGCTACGGGTGCTTGTCTTTACAGGGTTTGTACGTTCTCAAAGTGACCTGCGTGGGTTTTCCCTGAGATCTTCAATTTCCTCCAAAGACGTACTGGTTTGTTGGTTAATTGGCTTGGTATAAATGTAAAATTGGCCCTAGTGTAGGATAGTGTTAATGTGCGGGGATCGCTGGTCGGTGCGGACTCAGTTGGACGAAGGACCTGTTTCTGCACTGTATCTCTAAAACTAAAAAAACTAAAAAGTTTTGCTGGTAGAGATACTGACTCAGTGCCAGAGACCCAGGTTTGATGCTAACCTTGGCTGCTCTCTGTGTGGAGTTTGCATGTTTGAGGTCTGTAAGTTAATTGGCCTCAGTAAAATTCCCCCTAATGTGTAGGGGCCAGATGAGAAAGTAGGATAATATACAACTATTGTGAACAGGTGATTGATGGGTGGCATGGACCTGGTGGGCTGAAGGACCTGTTTCCATGCTGTATGTTTAAACTCAAGCTGCAATTTTTGGAATACTTCTGATTGTCCATGATATTCAGGATGAAAAAGAATAAGTTCAGAAAATATATATATGTTGCATTTAAAACCATGCATTGCCTTTCCACTAACTTGTTAGCATGCAACAAAAGCTGTAAAATCAGAACTTGGAAAGCTTAAGATGAAAAAGGTTTAGAGTCGCAGTGAGAATGGCAGAGTGGAGAGAACAATGGGATGGTCAGGAATGTGGTGAGCAGGAATGATAGAATCGTAAAGGAAATAAATGCAGGAAGATGAAAGGTAGTTTCAATTACCAAATGATATCTTGCATGTAGCATTTCCAGCTTTTACAGTCCTCTTTGTCTATTCTTCTGGGATTTCAGATAGCATTCATCTTCTCTAGACACAAAGTGCTGGAGTAACTCAGCGGATCAGGCAACACCTTTGGGGAAAAAGGAGGGGTGACGTTTCAGGTCGGAACCCTTCTTCAGACACAGATTCTGCAGAAGGGTTCCGACCCAAAAAAATCACCCATCCTTTTTCACCAGAGATGCTTGCTGACCAGCTGAGTTACTCCAGCACTTTGTACCTATCTTCGCTGTGAACCAGCATCTGCAGTTCCTTTCTGAACATTCTTCTGCTTACACCAGCTCCAGGCACACCTCTTGTTATCCATTTGCTTTTACAATTGGCTTTCAATTTCTCCTGGTTACCACCCTATCGCTGATTCTTCCATCTCATCCTCTCTTCACATCCCCATTTTCCTTTCTTTTTGTCAAGGTCATTGACCCTAAACGTTAACGCTGCCCCTCCCTCCATAGACGCTGCCTGACCTACTGAGCTTTTCCTGCATTTTCTGTTTATATGTCCAACATCTGCAATTTTATGTTGATTTTTGCACTATTAAGGTTGCCTAGCATTGCAGTCTTTAATTTACTGTATTTTTGATTATTATATATTATCTGTGCGTTTTTATGTTTACAGGCCAGTTAAGCTGCAGCAAGTAAGAATTTCATTGTTCCATTGTCAACACATACCGCAATTAAACTCTCTTGATTCTTGACTCTTGAACTCAAAATAAACTATTGATCAAAACAAAAACAGAATCTATAAACCTAACTTAATTTCTCAACCCAGCCTCCCGATGGATTTGGTTAAGTACCTATTTAGGCTTTGCCTCATTATATAATCCATTGATTTCGATGTAAAACTAAATGGGCAAAGATACAGAACATCGAGGGCAGCAAATCCAATATCACCTGTTGTACACTCTTTAAAATGATCTACTGCAAGTCCAAAAGTAAATAGTGGTTTTGAATGTTTACCTGCTGCAAAATAAAGCCAGTAAGTAATTGATTGCGGCCTTGGTCGACACAGATAAGCTTCAAGCTCACCCAGGCAACAATAAATCATGGACTGCATCTGCAATGTTTACTCCCACACACTCCGGTTGACAGTGCACAAAATGGGAATTTTACTCCTTTTTTTTAAACTTACTTGGTATCCAGCAACTAAAGTGCAATAGAGTGGGAAATAAACGTGTGTCCTTGAGTTAGGACGGATATGTGTGACTCTTTTCTGATGCTGCTTCCTAAAATGCATTACAGAGAGCAAATGTTGGCTCATCTCAGTTACAAGGGATCCTGACCGCTCTACAGGTACAATTGCACTTCAGTGAGGGCTGGCCGGCCGGAATGGCGTGTGTTTATGTAGCATTTAGAAGACACCAGTGCTGTAATGTGGAGCACCATCACCATCATCATCAGGCAAAAGGTGTGGAAGTGTGAAAGCGCACACCTCCAGATTCAGGGACAGTTTCTTCCCTGCTGTTATTAGGCAACTTGAATCATCCTACCACAACCAGAGGGCAGTCCTGAACTACGATGTACTTCATTGGTTATCCTCGGACTATTCTTGGCTGGACTTTGCTAGCTTTACCTTGCACTAAACATTATTCCCTTATCATGTATCAATACACTGTAAATGGCTCGATTGTAATCATGTATTGTCTTTCCGCTGACTGGTTAGCACGCAACAGAAGCTTTTCAGTGAAGAAAGCGAATGGTATGTTGGCATTCATAGCTCCTGCACCTATTTTCTATGTTTCTATGTTTTCACCTTACCTCAGTACACGTGATAATAAACTAAACTGTAACTGTAGGATATCATGCTGTGTCAGGGATTTTATAAATAGAGGGCTTCTATGTTTTCGAAGATAGTTATATTTTAAATCACCATTTCAATAGAGAACAGAGAGTTCTCCCCAAAGTCCCAGACAATAGTCCTGCCTCAATCAATATCACTAAAAGCAAGTAATCTAACTGTTTTCATATTGCCACTATTTGTGTACTTTGGTAGCTGTGTTTCTTAGAACCAAGTTTCCCATTGATAAATTGCTTATGATTATGAGCGCTGGTATATAAAAGGCAATTTACTTAATGCAGACCATTTGTACCATAGGAACACTTGCAACCAGGCACAGAGCAAGTTACAACTTTTACTGCCCTTACCATTCCCCTCACAGGCACAGAGGACTAGTAGTTAATCGACTATGTGGCACGGCGGTGCAGCGGTAAAGTTGCTGCCTTACCGCGCCAGAGACCCGGGTTCGATCCTGACTATGGGTGCTGTCTGTATTGAGTTTGTACGTTCTTCCTATGACTGTGTGGATTTTCCACGAATGTTCCGGTTTCCTCCCACACTCCAAAGACATACAGGTTTGTAGGTTAATTGGCTTCTATAAAAATTGTAAATTGTCCCCAGTGTGTAGGATAGCGCTAGTGTGCAGGGATCGCTGGTCGGTGCAGACTCGATGGGCCGAAGGGCCTGTTTCCGCGCTGTATCTCTAAACTAAACTAAACTAAAATCTTTTCAAAGGCTGAAAGGGTATTTGCTCTCCAATCCTAACCAGCTACAGCCTTTACATGGGAATATATGTTTAAAATGTTCCCAGCGGTCTGATTTGCTGCCAATCGTATTAGTTGGCACAAAATCAAATATGTTGAAAATGATTAAGTAAGTTGATTCAACAAAAATTATGATGTTGCTGCTTAGTACAATGTGGGCAACTTTGCCCTGGCAGAGAGTCATACACACCCTGCCCAAGCTGAGCTGTGTTTGCAAAATCAAGGCCAATATCCTATTTGTCTGTGATTTGTGGCTATAAAAAATAGCTTGCATGTAGTAATATATCTTTACCAAAGACCAAATGTTTTGGATGTTGAAGGGTTATTAGTTAGCCCATGGCAATGTCCATGTATTGAGTTGGATCATTGCGGAAAACTGGTGAGATCAGGAAGTGTGCATCTCAAGGGTGCAATACATCGCTTGGGAATCAGTTCACATCCCCTCTACTTGTGCTGATAGTTCATGTTCACAGTCATTGAGGAGGGTGGAACGTTGATCAGGGAATCAAATACTTGCTCCATCATCCATCCGCAGAACACAAAAAAAGCACAAAAGAGCATGAATCAGCATGTACTCAGATTCAATGCTGGGACCTCGATTGTTTGTGACAGACGTAAATGATTTGGACAAAATAGTAGGTGGGCTGATTAGCAAAGTTTGCAGATGACAGACATAACAATTGACGGATTTATGATTAGTGAGGAAGGTTGTCAAAAGATTTAACAGGATATAAACCAAGTTTACAAGAATGATTCCAGGAATGTGTGGGTCGGCACGTGATGAGCATTTGACGGCACTGGGCCTGTACTCGCTGGAGTTTAGAAGGTTGAGGGGGAACCTCATTGAAAATTACAGAATAATGAAAGGCATAGATGGAGTGGATGTGGAAAGGATGTTTCCACTGGAGGGAGAGTCTAGGACCAGAGGTCATTGCCTCAGAATTAAAGGGCGCTCTTTTAGAAAAGAGGTGAGGAGAAACTTCTTTAGTCAGAGAGTAGTTCATCTGTGGACCTCATTGCCACAGAGGGCTGTGGAAGCCAAGTCAGTGGATATTTTTAAGGCAGGGATGGACAAATTCTTGATTAGAACAGGTGTAAAGGAACATGGGGAGAAGGCAGGAAAATGGGATTAGGAGGCAGAGATCAGCCATGATTGAATGGCAAAGTAGTCTCGATGGGCCGAATGGCCTAATTCTACTTCTATAACTTGTGAAACCAGTTGGAAATGTGGGCAGAGAAATGGCAGATGGAGTTTAATTCAGACAAGTGTGAGGTGCTGCACTTTGAGTCAAATGTAAGAAGAAAGTATACAGTAGACGGGGTGGTAAAGAAAGCAGACACAAAATGCTGGAGTAACTCAGCGGGACAGGCAGCATCTCTGGAGAGAAGGAATAGGTGACGTTTCAGGTCAAGACATTCAGACAAAAGAAAGCAAACGGCAGGGACGCCTTCATTGGTCAGGGTGTTGAGAATGTTGAGGAAGTCATGTAGCAGCTGTATGAAGCTTTGATTAGCCCACATTTAAGTAATTTGCACTGTTCTGGTCACCACTTTACAGGAAGGATGTGGGACTTTGGACAAGGTGAAGAAGAAGTTCACCAGGTTATTGCCAGTAATAGAGAATATTAGCTGTAAGGAGAGGCTGGGCAAAGTTGTGATATTTTCTCTGGAGCGTCAGCAGCTGAGGGTGACCTGATAGAAGTATATAAAATTAGGAGAGGCAAAGTTAGTATAGATGGAGTCTTTTATCCCAAGATGGACACGTCAAAATACCAGAGGGCATAGTTTTACGGTGAGGTAGGTAAAGTTTAAAGGAGATTTATGTGGTAGGTTTTTTTACACAGTGCCTGGAATGGTGTGCCAGGAAAAGTAGTGGAAGCAGATATGATAGCAATGTTTAAGAGGCATTTGAACAGACACATGAACAGCAGGGGATTGAAAGATATGGCCCATGTACAACCGGTTGTCAGTTTCAATTTGCATCATGGTCTCATGGACATCGTGGGCCAAAGGGTTTGTTCCTGGCTGTACTGCTCCATTTTCTGTGTGCTCATAACTTATCTTTGTAGAATCCTGTAACTTCATTTAAAAAAACAGTTCTTTTGAACCATCTGTTCATCTTATGGTTAGTTAATCTTTCCTTGAGACAGTGCCCTAAGGAGTTCTTCTGAACTTTATAAACTTCTGTGTTTCTGTTTTAAGCAAACTACCTCAGATTTGCATCTCAAGAAACGCTTTGGGAGATGTCCCTGGTGTATAAACAGCTGCTGATCCCTGTTTGGCGGGACTATATTTTCAACATAGAGTGTGGAACACACTCCAGGAGCCTCTGTACATCGACCAGGTGAAAATGCCTGGTGTGCATTTTCAGAGTTGTAACCAGTTGTAATTGGCGGCAAAAACAAGGAGGCAGATTCTTTTCTCAATTATGTCAGGTTAGGTAAGGGGGGAGTGCCGTGAGACCTGGGTGTCCTTGTACACCAGCACCAGTCACTGAAAGTTGGCGTGCAGGTACAGCAGGCAGTGAAGAAAGCTGATGGCATGTTGGCCTTCATAACGAGAGGATTTCAGTATAGGAGTAATGAGGTTCTTCTGCAGTTGTATAGGGCCCTGGTAAGACCACATCTGGAGTATTCTGTACAGTTTTGGTCTCCTAATTTGAGGAAGGACATCCTTGTAATTGAGGCAGTGCAGTGTAGGTTCACGAGATTGATCCCTGGGATGGCGGGACTGTCATATGAGGAAACATTCAAAAGACTAGGCTTGTATTCATTGGAGAGGATGAGAGGGGATCTTATAGAGACATATAAAATTATAAGAGGACTGGACAAGCTAGATGCAGGAAAAATGTTCCCAATGTTGGGGGAGTCCAGAACCAGGGGCCACAGTCTTAGAATAAAGGGGAGGCCATTTAAAACTGAGGTGAGAAGGAATTTTTTCACCCAGAGAGTTGTGAATTTGTGGAATTCTCTGCCACAGAGGGCAGTGGAGGCCAAATCACTGGATGAATTTAAGAGAGAGTTAGATAGAGCTCTGGGGGCTAATGGAATCAAGGGATATGGGGAGAAGTTGGGCACAGGTTACTGATTGTGGATGATCAGCCATGATCACAATGAATGGCGGTGCTGGCTCGAAGGGCCGAATGGCCTCCTCCTGCACCTATTTTCAATGTCTATGTCTATGCCATGTTAGACAGGAGGTAAACAAGTAAATGCAGGAGATTCCTCGAGTGGACCTTGGGAAAGAGGTGCAGGATTCCAAGGACACTGGGCAAACTGAAATTTAAATAGCAAGTGCTGGGAACTCAGCGGGTCGGGCAGCCTCTGTGGCAGGAGAAACAAAGCTGTTGTTTGAGATCCGAATCCTTTTGTCAGTTTTTCATTCACCAGTACTTCGAAATGCACCTCTCGGCAAGAAAATATATGCAAATGGAAAAAGAAAAGTGACAGTCATATGGAAGGTGAAGATTACCCTGGGAGAGGGAGAAGGGGTCAATTAATCTGTATTTGATATCCTTAACCTCAGGGAGACCAAATGGTAAGCACAGAATGCAGGATGCTAAATTGGAAGAGGTACAAGTGAATCACTGCTTTACCTGGTGGAAGTGTTTGGATCTCTGCATAGTGGCAAGGGAAGAGGTGTTGCACATCCAGTGGTTAAAGTGGAAAGTGTCCTGAGAAGGGGACTGGAAGCTGATGAACATGGAATAGTCAACCAGGGATCTCTTTAATCTGCTGGGTGCTGGCAGTTGAAGATGTGTTTGGTGGTGGCATCATGGTGAAAATAGTAGAAATTATAACATTATAATCTGATGAATGGGAGGGAAGGGGGGGGTGGTTGGGGTGGGGGTGAGATGGAGGATCAAGGTAAGAGAAAGCTGATACTTGTTCTGGATGAGAATGAGAACATTGAGTGCAGGAAATGAAAAAGACCCAGTTGATGGTCCTATCAAACATGTCAGAGGAGATTCCATGGTGAAGGAACAAGGAAGACAGCTGAGAAGCTCCAATGTGGAAGGTCATCATCTGAACAGATAAGACAGGACCAATAGAGTACTGGGTGAATAGAATGGAGTCCTTACTGGAATCTGGAGGTGGAGGTGAGATAGTTTAGGAGTTTGTGGGATTATAATGAATATCAATACTAACACATCACCTGAGAAGGAGTTAGAAAAGGCTAAGGCAGAGTCGCAGAACACCAAGTGAAAGTAAAAGTGAGAGCAGAGTGGTTGTTAGCCTTAAGGGTAATGAACCTTGTGAGTTCCATGCAAAAGCAGGTAACAATATCATTACCCTCATCAACGTCATGGGAAAGAGGTGAGGGAGGAGTCTTTGGAGTCCCACTTTGAGACAGGTAAAGCTTAGTCCCATTTGGGTTCCACGCTACACATTTTATTATAAGAAAGTGAGCAGAGTTAAAGGAGAAGCAGTAACATATATTGAACGAGTCAAAGGAAGGTGGTGATAGAGGGTGACCGGGCCTCTGTTCAAACAAAGGATCTTCAGGCCACCTTGGCGTGAGATAGAGGTGATAGACTCATAGAGTCATAGAGTCATACAGCATGGAAGCAGGCCATTCAGCCCAAGTTGCTCTTGCGGACAAGATGGCCCACCTGATCGAATCATAGAGTAAAAGCAGCACGGTGTGGAGGCAAGTTCAGGCACCCACCACTCTCTGTGTAAAAAAAAGTTTCCTCCACCCATCTCCTTTACACTCTCTCCTTAAATTGAGTCATTTGGGACTAGGAAACTGGCGGAGGATGGCAGAGGTGGGATGAATGTAGAAAAGGAAGAACTTTGACAAGGGGATACAGACTCAAGATAGGAAGAAATAAGTATGAATAAATTGCCAAACATATCTAAAAATATCACACTGAAATAATACCCCCTCTGCGGATTCTAAATAATTTACTTGACATTTTAATTATTAAAATTTCAGCCCAAACTGCTGTGTGTGTACTAAATACATATAAATAAATCAAAGCCAGCATGTTGTTAGTTTGTATTATATACGCTTCAATTATCTGAGCTAATTTGGAAGCAAAAACACCAGGTAAGTTTTAATGTTTACTAAAATCTTGTTAGGTTGTAATAGGAACATTCTGCTCCTTTCTAGTTCCCTGCTCTCCATCAACTTCTCATCATTTTGGAATAGTGGGAAACAATTTCCAAAAAGATAAAAATAAAAGTTACAAATAAAAAACACTGATTTCAGCAAAGATGATAGGTAATATAGCAAATGTGGAACTAAAAGAAGCAAAATAACTATTCTCTTTCTTAATGATTCTCTTTCTCTATGAGCCTTCTAAAACTGTTTGGACCATTTCTTGATCCAGTATGTCAATAACTGTCTCAAAACAAAATGATCAATTGACTCACGCGCTTTAAAGGAGTGTAAATTGTTGAAAAAAAGATAGGATTGGTGGAAATGTCTTGTTTCTCATAACCTCCATAGTGGCATCATCATATTGGATGGATAATCATTTAATGGATCGATTGGGCTTACAGTATATTCACTGGAATTTAGAAGGATGAGAGGGGATCTTATAGAAACATATAAAATTCTTAAGGGATTGGACAGGCTGGATGTAGGAAAAATGTTCAGGGAAGTCCAGAACCAGGGGGTCACAGTTTAAGAATAAGGAGTGGGCCATTTAGGACTGAGATAACGAAAAACCCTTTTCACCCAGAGAGATGTGAATCTGTGGAATTCGCTACCACAGAAGTCAGTGGAGGCCAGTTCACTGGATGTTTTCAAGAGAGAGTTAGATATAGCCCTTAGGGCTAACGGAGTCAAGGGATATGGGGAAAAAGCAGGAACAGGGTGCTGATTTTGGATGATCAGCCATGATCATATTGAATGGCAGTGCTGGCTCAAAGGGCCGAATGGCCTACTCCTGCACCTACATTCTATGTTTCTATATGGAGATTTACAGATAACAATATATTCTAAGAACTTGACAAAGCAAAATTCAGCTACACCAAAAAGATTAATGGAAGAGATTGTTTTAAATAATTTCTTGAAGGAGGGAGTGAGGTGGAGGGGTTTCAGAGCTTAGTGTCTTAGCAATTGAAGGCACAAACACCAGCAGGGAAGTGATATTTGGGTCTGATCGAGAATTGGGAGGAACTCAGGTATAATGGGGGGTTAGAGGGACCCTTGTGATGGGGAGCAGTTAAACCAACAAGGGATCTAAAAACAAGCAAGAGACATTTAATGTATAGGGAAGGCTTGTCCCATTCTGAATGTGGTTCAGTGAATATTGTGATGGGGGAGCACATTTGGTGCAAGTTAAAGTGCGGGCAAGAGAGCTGGTGAAGCAGCTTGGAAGAAGTTGGCCAGGAATGCATTGAATTTAGACACAAAATGCTGGAGTAACTCAGCGGGACAGGCAGCATCTCTGGAGAGAAGGAATGGGTGGCGTTTCGGGTCGAGACCCTTCTTCAGACTGAGGCATTGAATATTGTGTAGCTGAACAGTGATGCCGGTGAGGTGGAGTCTGGTGATGTCACCACACATGTGACAACTGACTGACTACGGTTTTGGATGATGTTACCAAGGGCAGCGCCCAATGTGGACAGGAAGGGGACCGAGATAGGATCCTTGAGAAATGTCACTTGCAGTGGAACATGAACTGGAAGAGTAGTCATTGGAGCTAATTCGCTTCATATGAGTGGGCAGATCAGGATGAAACCAGGCATAGACAATGCCATCCAGCTGGACAACAGGTAGCAAGACATTGGAGGACAATGGTGTAGAAAGACAGAAAGATAGATTATTTTTGTCCAAGGTCATATAGGATGTCATGGGCATTCACAGTGGTCTGGGCGTCCAATCCATGAATGGATACAAACATTGAGTTATCATAAACACAGGTATGAATTTGGAATGTTATAGAGTCATAAAGTCACACAGTACAGAAACAACCCACCTTGTCCATGCCGACCAAGATGCCCCATCTACGCTAGTTCCACCTGCCCGCGTTTGGCCCACATCCCTCTAAACCTTTTCTATCTATTACCTGTCCAAAAGTCTTTTAAATGTGGTTTGTAATACCTGCCTCAACGACCTCCTATGGCAGCTGATTCCACATATGTGTGAAAATATCGCCCCTCGGGTTCCTTTAAATCTTTCCCCTCTCACCTTAAACCTAATACCTCTGCTTCTTGAATCCCCCACTGACAGCCAATTAAATATTTTCCAGAACCTAATCATCGTGTAATGTGGACAGCTAGTTTGTGCACAGCAAGCTTCCATCTGCAGCAATGTGATAACTACCATATCATTTGTCACCCAGTTGCTCTGGGCATCTTGGCTGAATAACTTCAGCAGCCATTAAGGTGACTTAAGGTTACTTCATCATGCTCTGAATTGGCTGCTTTGTTTTGAAAAGGACAAGGTTAATTGTTGCGAGACCAAGATGCAGGGAAAATCAAAGGGCGAATGTTGTGCCACAAAATGGTGAAGATCACCAGCGCATCCATTTGGTGCAAAGTGCTTCCGTAGGTCACACAATGGGGAATACACCCTGATCTTTATCAATGGGGACAGTGTGGAGAGAGTGTCCAGCTTCAAGTTTCTGGGCACTCACATTTCGGAGGACCTAACATGGTCCAATAACACTGTTGCGCTGGTCAAGAAGGCACAGCAACGACTGTTCTACCTAAGAACACAGAAGAAATCTGGTCTACCCCAACAGCTGCTGACGTCCTTCTACCGCTGCACCATAGAGAGCATCCTAACGCATGGCATCCCTGTGTGGTATCTCAGCTGCACGGAGGCAGAGAGGAAAGCTCTTCAGCAGGTAGTCCATAGAGCTCAGAGGACCATCGGAACACAGCTACCAGCCTTGGAGGGCATCTACAACACACGATGCCTCAGAAAAGCCACCAGCATCCACAAAGACTCTTCACACCCCTGCAACAGTCTGTTCGAACTTCTACCATCGGGCAGACGATACAAGGCCTTCTACGCCCGCACCTCCAGACTCAGGAACAGCTTCATCCCCAGGGCCATAGCTGCTATGAACCGGTCCTGCTGAGCCGGATGGTCACATCGCACAGTGAACCGGCACAGACCTACTTGCACTTTATTCTGTTTTAAAACTGTTCTAATGTGTTTCATTGGGTTGTTTAAATTAATACTGACTAGCTAATTCAATTATTGCATCGTATGGGAGGCGCATTCCCAATCTCGTTGTACCCCCTGTACAATGACAATAAAGATATATTGTATTGTGTGGCCCATCTTGACAATCGCACCTCACAATCAGTAGCACCTCAGGGCAACTGATTTACTCCAAAACTGCTCAAGAGCCTTTCAGAGGAACTGCAGGTTACCAAACACAAAAGAGTGCAGAGAAGATTTGCGAGGATGTTGCAAGGACTGTCTGACCTAAGCTGTGTGGAGAGGTTGCATGCTAGGACCTTATTCCTTGGATCGCAGAACACTAAGGGGTGATCATATACAGGCGTGTACAATCATGAAGGGAATAGACTGGATGAATGCACAGTCTTTTCCCCCCAGGGTAGCTGAACCAAGAACTAAAGGGCACAGATTAGAGGCGAGATGGAAAAGATTTAATAGGAACCTGAAGGGAACTTTTTCACATAACTTATTTTGGCTCAGAGGTGTCATTGGGTCTGGGTCCTGTTCCTGAACAGGAGAAAGGAGCCGATAACTTGGGCTGACACATCAGTTCAGTAGTGAGGGAGTGCTACACTGTGGGAGCCAAACATTATCTTCACATGCAAATCGTTTTAATTTAGCATGCACTACTTTCAGAACTGCTTGATTCCCAGCTGTGAAGAACACATCAATTCTAGGTCGAACCTCATTTATTCAAAGCTCCCGATGACACTAGGGACAATGCTACTTGTTGGAAATTGTGTACTAATCATATCTAAAGGAATGGAGCAGAACGGAACGCATCTGGGCAGCATTGAAAGACATCACAAGCTATCCACAGCCTTTGTTGAGGCCGATGTTGCAGGAGATTAATCAGTAGCAGGACAAGATTCAGGGAAATGCACAATTTGGGAATGTGATCTGTCTTCTCATTGATGGGTATTGATTACCCAGCATGTGCTGGTGGTTTTATGACAGAGACCTTTGTAATAATGCTCTTGGAAGCCTCACTATTTCATGACCTTATGAAAAAGGAGCATGGCCTCTTGTGAACTTGAACCCCCAAATCCCTCTGAGTACAATGGTGCTCAGATTGAAGCTGTGTTACTTTTACCGGAATGAACTGGCCATTTACTAGCTGACTGGCCCCATTTTAATTCATTTCGTCTTCATTCCTTTACAGCTCTCAAATAAAATGGTTTTGCTTTCAAAGGTTGCGTACCATTCTCCCAGGCGTCAGAGAGGAGCAATCAAAAATATGAACACCAATTCAAATGTTTAGTCATAGAATTGGAGAAAAGCATAGGGCAACTACTACCCATCGCTAGTGGTAGCCATCCATCACCATACCAAGCAGGATGCCACGCTGATGCGTACATCACGGCGCCATTGCACCAGTTTCAGTTTCGGTTTGGTTCATTGTCACGTGTGCCGAGGTACAGTGAAAAGCTTTTTGTCGCGTGCTGACCAGTCAGCAGAAAGACAATACATGATTATAATCAATCCATTTACAGTGTACAGATACATGATAAGGGGATATCGTTTGGTGCAAGATAAAGCCAGCAAAGTCTGGTCAATGATATCCCGAGGGATATCAAAGAGGTAGAAAGTATTTCAGCACTGCTCTCCACTTCTTTGACGTCCCGGAGACTCCAACATGTTTCCATCTCACAGAGGCCACTTCTCTAAGCTGAGCCATGCCTGAGAGTACCAGGTGTCTGTGTCAATAGTTTAGCTTAGTTTTTATTTCAGAGATACAGCTTGGAAACGGCCCCATCAGTATCAGAATCAGAATAACATTTTATTGGCCAAGTATGTGCACATGTACGGAATTTGACTTGGTGCTCGCACATGGTAAAAACATGATATACAGCAGACAATTAAAAATAAAAGGTTATAATTTAAACATGTGAAAATAAAAATACCAGAGTAATGCATGGTCTAAACATTCAGCCCACCAAATCCGCACCGACCAGCGATCCCCGTACACTAGCAATATCCTACACACACTAGGGACAATTTACAATTTTTACCGAAGCAAATTAACCTACAAACCTGTACGTATTTGGAGAATGGGAGGAAACCGGAGCTCCTGGAGAAAACCCATGTGGTTATGAGGAGAATGTACAAACTCTGTACAGCCAGCACCTGTAGTCAGGATCGAATCCGGGTCTCTTGCGCTATAAGGCAGCAACTCTACTGCTGCACCACCCATGGTGACAAACTACAGTATGTTAGTAGAGGATGCACATTGCAACCACAATGTGCTGTTGGTGAAAGGAGCAAACATTTAAGCTGGTGGATGGAATGAAAATCAAGTTGGTTGCTTTTTGCAAGAAGGGGTTGATTACTATAGTATAAGGCATGATTAATAAAAGCAGGGATATTAATTTCAGACAGGGTTACACAAAGAGTCAAGCTCACAGATGAATAGTATGTGGTGTTGGTGGAGGGTGTCGGTACAGACAACAGGAGGCTCATTTGATGAAGGAGGTTGAAAGACAACACGTTTAAACTGCAATGTTTTATTCTTGACGTTTTAATGTTTTTCTAAATCATTAGAATAAGTAAGTAAAGAAGGTAGCTCCGAAATGTAAGAATTTTAATCCTGTGTGCATTTATTACCATGTAGCAGATTGAAGAATAAAGAATACATTTCTTGCAGTTCAGTAATCTTAAAAACTTTCCTACCTATGTGAATACTTTCTAACTTTTCAGTCTATATTTCCCATTCCAGAGATGAGCAATTTTGTTTAAAGTATTCTTTGCTTTGCCAATATGTTTCTGTCTTGCCCATATGAATAGCAACCTCTCATTTGGGAAATGCACGCATTCAAACAGGAAAGGCTCTGAAATCAGACCAGTGGATACGTAAAGCACAGAGACAATTTTCTATCTGTTGTATTTTGTACCTGCAGTTTGCTCGAGTCTGACAAATGGCGCCCTCTACTGTTACCCAGTCAAGTCAAGTCAAGTTTATTTGTCACATAAGATGTGCAGTGAAATGAAAGTGGCAATGCCTGCGGATTGTGCTAAACCACAAAACAGAATGAAAAAAAAAAAATTTTAACACAAAAAATAAATTAATACAGTAAATTAAATGAGTCCCTGGTGATATGAGAGTTAACAGTCCTGATGGCCTGTGGGAAGAAACTCCGTCTCATCCTCTCTGTTTTGACAGCGGAGGCGTTTGCCTGACCGTAGCAGCTGGAACAGTCCGTTGCTGGGGTGGTAGGGGTCCCCCATAATGTTGCTGGCTCTGGATCTGCACCTCCTGATGTATAGGTCCTGCAGGGGGGCGAGTGTAGTTCCCATGGTGCGTTCAGCCGAACGCACTACTCTCCGCAGAGCCTTCCTGTCCTGGGCAGAGCTGTTCCCAAACCAGATTGTGATGTTCCCGGACAAGATGCTTTCTACAGCCCCAGAGTAGAAGCACTGAAGGATCCTCAGAGAGACTCTAAATTTCCTCAACTGTCTGAGGTGGTAAAGGCGCTGCCTTGCCTTACTCACCAGTACGGCAATGTGTGTTGGCCATGTCAGATCCTCTGTGATGTGGACTCCCAGGTATTTAAAGCTGCTCACCCTATCCACAGTAATCCCATTTAACTCCAGTGGCGTGTACATCCTCGGATGTTGAGCCCTTCTAAAGTCTACAATCAGCTCCTTAGTTTTTGTGACATTCAAGAGGAGGCTGTTGTCCTGACACCAGAGTGCCAGATCAGCCACCTCCTCCCGGTAGGCCTTCTCATCGTTATCGGAGTTCAGGCCCACCACCACAGTGTGCCAGTCCTCAGTACAGCTCAGACTGCTGCACCATTCCAGCTTGTTTTATGAAGGACTTCAAATGAACTGCTGCTACCTGCTGTGCTCTGTACGTTTTGGGCTGCTGTTTAATTGTCTTGGCATTTGGCAGTCCACTTGGAAGCATCTCAGTGCTTGCTGTACAGTGTACTGGGCAATGTCTGCATTGGATCGCTGCATTTGGCTTTCTCTGCAGGTCACATATGTTTGGAGCATTGCGTTCATCCTCGCTGTCTGCCCATTTGGACTGAGGTGACAAATGCAACATGTTTTTCTGTCTATGAGTTGATCTTCCCTGGTACTCCATACAAAAGTCAAAACCAGGAACAGTCTTTCAAAGACATGGAGTTAGAACTGTGACATTAAACCTTCAGTTTATTATTTCCTGTGGTGTTCTGTGCTCAGTGTTGCTATGGGATACCGATCTCTCAGAGAGCTGTTTCTCCCGGGAACCAAGACTAAAAGGGCTTTTGAATTTGGTGTGACAGCAGAACAAATTCTCACTGGCTTGCAGTTTGCAGCCCAGTGGTATGAACATTGACTTCTCCAACTTTAGATAGTTCCTCTGTCCCTCTCTTCCCCTCCCCCTTCCCAGATCTCCCACTGTCTTCCTGTCTCCACCTATATCCTTCCTTTGTCTCGCCTCCCTGACATCAGTCTGAAGAAGGGTCTCGACCTGAAACGTCACCCATTCCTTCTCTCCTGAGATGCTGCCTGAGTTATCCCGCTGAGATCCCGCTGAGTTACTCCAGCATTTTGTGATTAAATACCTTCGGCTTGTCCAGTATATCCCTGCCCCATTCTGCGGTATCCCTGCTCCACTTACGGACATAACTCCCATAGCGTGTGACATAATCCCCTCCTCATATCGCAAGCCATGATCCCTGATGTCATTCCTGGTCTATAACATCACTCAGGTTTCATGACACCCACTCCCCCAATTTGTAGGACATCAATTCCAATCGCCCTTGTTGCACGACGTCAAATCCAATTCTATGACAAATGCACAGAGTCTTTTATCCAGAGTAGGGGAATCAAGAACCAGAGGACTTAAATTTAAGGTGAGGGGAGGAAAGATTTAATAGGAACCTGAGCGGCAACATTTTTACACAAAGGAAGGCGGGTATATGGGACGAGCTGCCAGAGGATTTGGTTGAGGCAGGTACTATCACAGTGTTTAAAAAAACATTTGGACAGGTGCATGGATAGGATAGGTTTAGTGGAATATGGGCCCAACACAGACAGGTAGGTCTAGTGTAGATGGGACATGTTGGTCGGCGTGGGCAAGTTGGGCTGAAGGGCTTGTTTCCACACTGTAAGAATCTATGACTCTCTATGACATCACCTCACCTTGTGACACAAATTTGATTTGAAAACAGTAAATTCAACTGGTCAGTGAAAGAAATTTAAATTATACTTTAATCATGATATGTGATCCAGTCTAGTTGAAATGAGATAGGATGGGATTGGTTGCAAGTTGGAGAGAGGGCATGAATTGTAGAATAAATACTGATATAATGTGTGGAAAGACTCCCTTCTTTACCATAAGATCTATGATTTTAAATGGGGAAAACAAATTGTCTATTGTTATTTGTGTCTGCCCTGTGATCAGCTTTTGAAGATGGATAAATGGTTAAGTAGAAACCCAGATGGGTGTATAAATAGGTATCAAATAACTGTCCATCACACAGTGTGCTTCCACTTTGTAATTGCTTTTGGCAATAATAGCCAATGATTGCTTAAAAACACTAATTTGCTTTTTTGGTGACGATGTTACTCACATTGAAATTGGAGCAAATTACCCAGAGGTGTTAATCATTAGTCACTAATATCGCCATGTCATTTTTACTTGACCTTGTCCTTTCAATTACTGCAAACACGTGTAGTTGTCCAAGTGCGGCAGCTCTACTGTTCAGCCGCACGTCCATTTCTAATTGGGTTGAAGATAGCTTTTAACCACTGACCATCACTTGACTTTATTTTTCTTCATAGTTTGCAGAAATATTCCTCATGCCCACACAAATCAACCCATTGGGTTGGTTTCCAGTGGTTGTGCAGTAGTGGCTTTTATTTTCAAATCTAAACGATAGCTCCTGTGGATGTTACGTGCCAGCTTTTGTTTCACTCCTGCAGTGTGTAGCGACGGGGCTGAGTGCAACCGTCGATGCCACCACAGTCCCAGCTCATTGAAGCAGAGCCCAGCAGCAATTACTGCTCTGAAAATCACACCCGGGGCTGTTAAACACCTCATGCATACAACGAAGAGTGACCAACTCTGCACATTTGAATAATGCGTATAGAATAAATTTGTTTTCATCTGAGAACGAGTTCATCCCATTTTCAAAATTATTCCTGTGGCATCTCCAGCCACAACATCATTCCACTCACAACAAAGCATCTGAAAGTTAGTGCCTGCCATGATTAGAAACTGATTTGGAGAATTGTGAAGTGGTTGCCTGGTTTTCAGGTTTTGATTGTTATTTATTTTTCTCTTTAATCTTTCCCTCTACCATTCCCACCTCTGATCACTCTCAGTCTAACTGAGTGCACATGCAGCCCAGGGTAACTTAGCATTTCCCCTTTCATCTTGGGAAAGACAGAACCGTCCACAAATATTTCTCGGTGCAGCAGTTGCCAAGCTTGCTGTTTCATTATCATCAACTCCCTTGGGCCAAATTGAGGTGGATTTGGGGAGCCGATGAGATTCACTGTCCCCCTGTTGTTTTTTGGCTACCTTTACCTGGCCAGATGTGAAGATTAGATGGAGCTGACCCCGACACCTGGAAGTGATTTGATGCAGTACCGTTGCCTCAGCAGGAATTAAGCCAAGAACAGCAGAGTGCCGATGCTTTGCATTGGTAGCCTTCGACAGAAGGCGAACACCAGGGCACAGCATTCTGCCAAAGTTTTACAGGCTTTGAAACCGTTTTACATGTCTTTGAGTGTGGAGGAACGGGCGGCATGGTGGAGCAATGGTAGAGTTGATGCCTTACAGTGCTTGCAACACCGGAGACCCGGATTCGATCCTGACTGCGGGTGCCATCTGTACGGAGTTTGTACGTTCTCCCCGTGACCTGCGTGGGATTTCTCCGATATCTTCGGTTTCCTCCCACACTCCAAAGACGTACAAGTTTATAGGTTAATCGGCTTGGTAAATGTAAAAATTGTCCCTAGTGTGTGTAGGATAGTGTTAATATGCGGGGATCGCTGATCGGCGCAGACCCGGTGGGCCGAAGGGCCTGTTTCCGCGCTGTATCTCTAAACTAAACTAAACTAAAAGGAAGGGACTGCAGATGCTGGTTTAAACCGAAGATAGACACAAAAAGCTGGAGTAACTCAGCAGGTCAGAGAGCATCTCTGGAGAAAAGGAATGGTGACATTTTCCAGTGTAATCCTAAAGAATGGTAGCACCCATCCACATGGAGCAGAGCGGAGTGTCATATGTACCCACATCTGTAACCCAGCACACCCTCAATTTATAGCTGGACTATAATCCATCACACTCCATCAATCCACTGAATATCACCAGCCATCTGAGGGAAGGCAAACTATGATGGCTTTATCGCAAGCTATAGTTTTATGTGGGAGCAATAATGGATTCCTATTGCAAGCTGGTTCCAGGAATAGTCCCAAACACGTCCATGCATCTTTCTGGAAGCAGTCCGAGCGCTCTGTAGGTTGTTGATATGTGCGAAGGAACTGGCACCTCATCAATGTTAAAAAAACATTGCAGAATAGTGACGTTTTTTTAAATCATGAATGGGGAATGGTGCTTGGTCAGTTTCAGAATAGCATTACCGAGGGAAACCTGACAAAACTGTTCAGTTGGACTCACAATTGAATTTCCCAACCCAGAGCGGATCTTATTGAAACATCTAAGATTATTAATGGATTGGACACGTTAGAGGCAGGAAACATGTTCCCAATGTTGGGGGAGTCCAGAACAAGGGGCCACAGTTTAAGAATAAGGGGGTAGGCCGTTTAGAACGGAGATAAGGGAAAAACTTTTTCACTCAGAAAGTTGTGAATCTGTGGAATTCTCTGCCTCTGAAGGCAGTGGAGGCCAATTCTCTGAATGCATTCAAGAGAGAGCTAGATAGAGCTCTTAAAGATAGCAGAGTCAGAGGGTATGGGGAGAAGGCAGGAACGGGGTACTGATTGTGAATGATCGGCCATGATCACATTAAATGGCGGTGCTGGCTCGAAGGGCCAATGGGCCCACTCCTGCACCTATTGTCTATTGTCTATTGACTTTCACAATTAGCATTCGAACAGCATGGAAGCAGAATGAGGAAATTTCTGTGTCTTTGTACTAAAGCACAAGTGCATCCAATTTGCTTTTCCCCGCAGTGTGGGAAGAGATGGCAGCGCATCAACAAAGAGGAGAAATAAAAGATTTCTGCATTTTTAAAGAATTTTTGTTTATGCTTGTCAAAACAACTAAATGGGGAATGTCAGGACAGTGGCACAGCTGGTAGAGCTGCTGCCTCACAGCGTCAGAGACCCGGCGGGTTAGATCCTCACATCAGCTGCTATCTGCGTGGGGTTTGCACATTCTCCCCGTGGCCCATGTGTGTTTCCTCCAGGTGCGTGTGTGTTTCCTCTCACATCCCAGAAGAGCGGTCTGTAGGTTAATTGACCTCCGTAAAATTGTCCTACTAGTGTGTAGGGAGTGAGTGCGAAAGGGAGATGACGTGGAAAGAGTGTGAACGGATCATCGATGGGCTGTGTGGGCTCGGTATGCCGAAGAGCCAGTTTCCATGCTGTTTCTTTCAATCAAACGATCAATCAAAAAGTGTAGAAATATGAGAACTCAATCGTGGAGAACAAATCCTGGCCAAGATATGGAAGCGCATAAGACCATCCAACAAAGTTGAACCGATCTTTGCAATCAAATGTTGAATACGTTATTGTTCAACTGTGAAATTTAATGCAACAAAGAACATATCCCCAGAACTATTACATTATATAATCGTTGCCAGACAGCATAGTTGGACACAAATGCAGACATCATTTCATTTATTTCAGTGTTCAATTATTTTGCAGACAGCAACACAGCACACAAAGCAAACACAGTGTCTTCTATTTGGTGTGACAAAGCTGTTTGCACTAACTCTATTATTGAACTGCTAAGAATAGAGTAAACTAACTTCTGTTTGGACAGAACTAATTAGGTCCTGTATTGACGGGATAATGGGATTGTGGCAAAATAACCTTTAAACCATTCTGAGACCTCATCAAAGTCTGATGCAAGGGAAATTGTAATGTGTGGTATGGAAACAGGAGTCTTGTTAAATCAGTACTTGGTATCTATTTTTACACGCCACAGAGCTCAATGGATAATAACAAATATTCCTGTAAAAAAGGGGATAGAGAAAATATTGTCGCCGTGCTCCAGATTTTGATGGTCCCCAAACCAAACCATTGAAAAGGTTGAGGAGATCTTGAATACAAGTGTCATAATGTTGCAAAGCAATGCTGTTCTCAATGGCCGAATGGTCTACTCTTGCACCTATTGTCTATTGTCTATTTGAGCCCATTGAGTGTTGTCTGTGTGGATTTCCAGATGTGATTTGACACAGTTTCATACAACAACTGATATAGGCATCAAACACATGCCTGTTTCACACAGGAACACTGGCCATTTACTAATCAATTAATAGATTATATCACAATTTAAGCAACAGTTTCATTAAAAAAAATCCTATCTGTCACCCAGTTTATTCCAAAATCTGACGTGGAAGGATGATTAAGATTGTTTTTGATCTTACTTTTCTCCACAAAGCTCAGTTCCGGACAGGAAGGAGGCCAGTCACAAATATTTCACTAGTTAATGGAGTAAAGTGCCATTTAGGCTCAGTGGTAAGGACAAGCAGAGGGAGGTAGAGCTCTTATCAGTAACATCATGGAATTCATAAGTTACAGGAACAGAATTAGGTCATTCGACCCATCAAGTCTACTCAGCCATTCAATCATGGCTGATGTATCTTTCCCTCACAACCCCATTCTCCTGCCTTCTCCCCATAACTGCGGACACACCGGTATTAATCAAGAATCTGTCAATCTCCATCTTAAAAATATCCTCCACAGCCTTATGTGGCATTGAATTCCAGAGATTCACCACTCTCTGACGAAAGAAATTCCTCCTCATCTCCTTGCTAAAGGTGTGTCCTTTTATTCTGAGGCTATGGCCTCTGGTCCTAGACTCTCGCACTGGTGGAAACATCCTCTCCACATCCACTCTATCCATTCCAACAAGAGTCGTGCATGTAATTCTCCGCCATGGGATCAAAATGTTATCCTGGATCAAACAAGGTTTCATATAAATTGCAAGAACAAGTGAAGGCAACATTGACTCTGTAGTCTATTTTCATAAAGCAGAACCAGCACCTACTGCTGTGATAAGTGAATTCATTACCCTGTAGAACAATTAGCAAGGAACTGCAGCAAATTCAATTAATTCCTCTTTATCACACATGCTACGTTTATTACGCCTATGTTATCTTATCCTTGGTATCTTAAAATTGTATTTAACTGTTGCTATTCAAGTGATTTCCATATTAAGTCATTTTTGGTATTGCGGGTTTAGGGGCTGATATTACCCACCTGCATCCCACCCCAGATTACAAGTGTAAAATATACTGGTGCTAACTTGGAGAAAACTGGTGCTAATCCTAGATAGCCACTCAGATTTATTTCTTGTCCAAATCCTGTGTGATTGTGAGTGTATGTTGGGCCACTGCACTGACTTGTTCCGTCCGGTGTACAGCAACTGGGGCATGCATACCTCTTCCACGGAGACACCAGGAACCACAGAGGCTGGAATCTTGAGCAAAAACACAAAGTGCTGGAGCAACTCATCGGGTCGGGCAGCATGTGGAGAGATAATGAACTGGCAACGTTTCGGGTCGGGACCCTTCTTCAGACTAATTGACACTAATTGAGGATGGGTCCTGACCTGAAATGCCAGCTGTCCATTTCCTCCACAGATGCTCCCTGACCTGTTGAGTTCCTCCAGCACTGTGTGTTTTATTTACTTTTCCAGTTAGGGAGGGTTGACGCGTTAACTAACTGCATCTAAAATGGAATGAGTTTTAAGAGATGACCAAGGCTCAGAACACTCTGACAGTCTTCGATGGTTCCAAGCTGTCAAAGCTAGTTGGACTGTTTAACATTTCAAACCTTTAGAAATAGAGTTAAATAATGGAAAATCGGTGAATATTCTGAAGAAGGGCCTCGACCCAAAATGTCACCTATTCCTATTCTCCAGAGATGCTGCCTGAGCCGCTGAGTTACTCCAGCATTCTGTGTCTATCTTTTAACATGTGAATGAAGTGTGGGTCACGGTAAGCATTTTTTACGGGTGTTTTTTTCAACAGTGACTGCTGTTTTCACTGAAGTGCAAAGGTTGGTATTGATCTGCTCAGCTGAAACAATTGTCCTTCGCGGTCCCCGGAGGGCAGAAATGCAAGTCGCAGACACGCGAGCCCAGGTCGAGATGGGCGGACTCACCTGGCCTTAGTGCCACATTTTCAGGGGGACTTCCGAACGCCCATACCGAGAATGTGACAAGTAAAATGGATGAAAGAAAGCCTTTGAAAAGGTCCCAAGATTGAGATTAGTGGGCAAAATTAGAGCACATGGTAGTGTGAACTACAAAGAGGATGCTAGGAGGTTGCAGGGTGACTTGGACAGGCTGAGTGAGTGGGCAGATGCATGGCAGATGCAGCATAATGTAGATGAATGTGAGATTATCCACTTTGGCGGCAAGAACAAGGAGGCAGATTATTATCTCAATGGTGTCAGATGAGGAAAAAGAGAAGTGCACCGAGACCTGGGTGTCCTTGTACACCAGTCACTGAAAATAAACATGCAGGTACATTAGGCAGTGAAGAAAGCTAATGACATGTTGGCCTTCATAACGAGAGGATTTGAGTATAGGAGTAAAGAGGTCCTTCTGCAGTTGTACAGGGCCCTGGTGAGACCACATCTGGAGTATTGTGTGCAGTTTTGGTCTCCTAATTTGAGGAAGGATATTCTTGCTATTGAGAGCGTGCAGCGTAGGTTCACGAGGTTAATCCCCGGGATGGCGGGACTGTCATATGAGGAAAGATTGGAAAGACTGTGCTTGTATTCACTGGAATTTAGAAGGATGAGAGGGGATTTTATAGAAACGTATAAAACTATAAAAGGACTGGACAAGCTAGATGCAGAAAAAAAATTCCGAATGTTGGGGGAGTCCAGAACCAGGGGCCACAGTCTAAGAATAAAGGAGAGGCCATTTAAAACTGAGATGAGAAAAAAAACATTTCACCCAGCGTGTTATGAATTCGTGGAATTCTCTGCCACAGAAGGCAGTAGAGGCCAATTCACTGGATGAATTTAAAAGAGAGTTGGATAGAGCTCTAGGGGCAAGTGGAATCAAGGGATATGGGGAAAAGGCAGGCACGGGTTACTGATTGTGGACGATCAGCCATGATGACAAGGAATGGCGGTGCTGGCTCGAAGGGCCAAATGGCCTCCTCCTGCACCTATTTTCTATGTTTTCTATGAGATCGGCCGTCTCACCCAGCCTATGCGCCACATTTTGGGGGGGGGGGGGGGGGGGGGGATTTCCAGGGGGAATTTCAAGAGTGCTGTCGTAATTCTGACTGGATTAAAGGAGTTGCCCGACCACCAGTTGCTGGAAAATCAGTGGTGAAGCTGTATTTGTTTTTGCCTGACCTCGTTCTCTCTTATTTAACACTTTAGGTCTGGCTATGTGGTGGAAGTATGGAGGTGCTGCCTTGCTCCAGAGTGGCTCACATAGAACGCATTAAAAAACCGTACAATAACAACATAGGATTTTACACCAAGAGAAATTCACTCCGCGTAGCTGAAGTGTGGATGGATGACTACAAATCCCATGTGTATATGGCGTGGAATATCCCCATGGATGTGAGTAAACAGCCTGATTACATGCAGTATAAGACCAACATTCACAACATTACCTTGAGTAAGACCAGTCTTTGAAAGGCCGGTGCTTAGAAAAGAATTAAGATCGCAAACAATTGCAAATTATAAAATCCCTGGCAATGAATATTTTGTTCAATTTAAGAAAAGGTTTAGTTTCACCGGAGGTGGATTTGATTTGTATTGGAGGTTTTTACTGGCAGTAAATTTGTAAGCAGTTTTATATGAAGTTGGAATGCAATCAGAAATTGGTTGTGTAAGTTAAAATATTAAACAAAGTCACTTTTATGGTAAGTGAATTTTCATTCAAGTCTCTCAGATGGACATAAAGGTTCCATGGCACTATTGAACATAGGTAAGAGATGCAGTAATTGGTATCCCCAGTGATCTGCAAAGGGACTTATATATATATATATATATGTGTGTGTGTGTGTGTGTGTGTATATATATATATATATATATATATATATAATTTAAAAATATATATATATTTATATATGCACACACACACCGATCAGCCAAAACATTATGACCACTGACAGGTGAAGTGAATAGCATTGGTTATCTTGTTATAATGGCACCTGTCAAGAGGTGGGATATATTAGGCAGCAAGTGAACAGTCAGTTCTTGAAGTTGATGTGTTGGATGCAGGAGAAAGACCAGGTGCACCCCTTCATGGCAATCGTATTCCCTGATGGCAGTGGCCTCTTTCAGCAGGATAATGCGCCCTGCCACACTGCACACATTGTTCGGGAATGGTTTGAGGAACATGATGAAGTGTTCACGTAGTTGCCCTGGCCCTGGCCTCCAAATTCTCCAGATCTCAATCCAATTGAGCATACGTGGGATGCGCTGGATCGACAAGTCCGATCCACGGCGGCTCCACCTTGAAGGATCTGCTGCTAATGTTTTGGTGCCAGATACCACAGGACACCTTCAGGGGTCTTGGCAGGTCGGCGCTGTTTTGGCAGTACACAGAGGACTAACAGCATATTGGGCAGGTGGTCATAATCGGTGTATATAAGGTAGACACTCAGCAGGACAGGCAGCATCTCTGGAGAGGAATGGGTGATCCTGGGTCTTGACCCAAAACGTCACCCATTCCTTCTCTCCAGAGATGCTGCCTGTCCCGCTGAGTTACTCCAGCATTTTGTGTCTACCTTCAATTTGAACCAGCATCTGCAGTTCTTTCCTATGTATATATATATATTTACACGCACACACACATGCACACTCATACCCATAAAAACAAACAACAATAATAATGCAAAAAGACAAAACTAATGCCCCCAAGTCTATGTAGTTCAGAGCTTATTTGGAGGTTGTCGTGTTTAACAGCTTGATGGCTGTGGGGAAGAAGTTGATCCTGAACCTGCACGTTACTGTTTTCAGGCTCCGATATCCTCTTTCCAATGGCAGGAGTGAAATGAACGTTGGGGTGGTATGGGTCCCTGATGATGCCGACTGCCTTTTTGAGGCAGCGATGCCCTGTAAATCCCTTCAGTGGTGGGGAGGTCAGAACCCGTGAGGGACTGGGCAGTGTTCACCACTTTTCACCACAAGTATTAGCAACTCAGATGAAGTAGTATGAATGATGTGAGTGTCAGGAAGCTCAGTATGTTGGGAAGATGAGAGATGGAAGTTTCATTGGAACAAATACAAACTGTGTAAATGGACAAAACTATGGCAGATGAAATTTAGTCTTGCAAAGTGTTACTTAGGATCCAATAAAGACAAATTGAAGTGTTTGTTTAAACAACCTCAGGCCAGGAATCGAAGAGGAAATAAAGTCATTCTGATATCCGGGTACAAATTACGAAAAACTCCTTTACTGCCACACGAAGGAAACAGAGGCTAATAAAATATTGACCTTTATCTTGACGGGATTGAAAAGAGAGGGAATCTGTATAATTCATTGCTGCAGAAGGCTGTGGAGGCCGTCACTGGATATTTTTAAGGCAGAGATAAATAGATTCTTGATTAGTACGGGTCAGAGGTTATGGGGAGAAGGCAGGAGAATGGGGTTCGGAGGGAGAGATAGATCAGCCATGATTGAATGGCAGAGTAGACTTGATGGGCTGAACGGCCTAATTCTCCTCCTATCACATTAATTTGTGAACTTGTGAAATGGTGGGAAGTAATTAATGTTGTAAATAGCCCAGGTCAGATGCCGCTGGACTATTGTTTAGCTTTGAGTACCAGTCCTGATACTGACTATATTTACTTTGAAGAAAGTGCAGCACAAATTCTGCAGAATGACAACAGATAAAATGATTACATTGAGAAGAAGCATGGCTTGTGTTTCTTTGATTTTAGAAGGCCGTGTGTTGATCTAATCAAGAAATTCTACTGGGCGGATGCAGATAAATCATACCCTATGGTTTGAGGAATCATTTCAAGGAATAAATAGGAGTGAAATGAGCAGACAGTTTCGCAAAGTAAATAATAGCAATCTCAGTAGTTCAATAGGACTTTATTTGCCACATAAGCAACTGCACAGTGAAATTCTTTTTGCATATATTACACATGGCGGGCACCACAATTTTGGCGCCTTTATTCGAGGTCCAAAGTCCGGTCAGCCCGCGCGCTCCATGTGCGTAGTTCCCGTGAACCAACATCCTTCTCCACTCCTCGCCCGGCCATCTGTCTTGTCACGGGGGGCACCTCCTGGGCAATCCCAAACCATGATCCCCAGAAATCTGTTGTTGTAAAGTCAAAATGTGAGAATGGCCCATTGTTGTCCCTATGTTTCTAAGTTGGTATCAAACATACTTTGCAGCAGCTGGCAAATAGTTTAATTTTCGTTATTGCCGCTGCTGGCGATACTCAGCTTCTGCCTCCAGCTTTTCGCGTAATGGAATCAATCCCTGGTCGGCCAATATTAAACTCATCCATTATCTGAACACATGTTAGTATTCATATGGTAACTTCCATCAGAGAGCCTTTCGTTGCCAGACCAAAGACAGATAAATTCCAAGCCACCCCAGCAAAATGCAATCTATTGGAGAGTGATAAAAATCTGTTTGAGATTATAAAAACATTGACTCCAACACAGCTGGAGGGCTGTGTGCAGTTCTGGCCGCCAACACCGTAGGAAAGACGTGACTGCCCCAGAGGGGGTGAGAGGAGGTTCAGCTGGATGTTGCCTGGGATGGAGCATTTCAGTTTTGAGAAGGGTCGGGAGATGCAAGATCTATCCTTCTCGGAGTGGAGAGGCTGAGGCCTACAGAATGATGAGGGTTAGGGAACTTTAACCCAGGGCAGAGGTGCCCGAAACTAGGGAGCTTAAGTTTAGGATAAGGAACAGGAGTTTTAAAGAGAATTTTATTGTCGAATTTTTCACCCAAAGAATGGTTACAACTGAGAATGTACTGTTTGGGTGGTGGAGGGACGTACTCTCACAACATTTAAGTAGTATTGTGATGAATGCTTGAACCACCAAGGCATGGATGGCTATGGACCAAGTGTTGCTAAATTGGATTAGTCCATATGGGTATTGATGGTCAGAATGGACATGGTGGGCTAAGGGCCTATTTTGTGCTATTTGACTCTATGACTTTATGAGATCAGGTCATTTGTAAGAGTATTATTGTATGAAGGATTGATTGTGTGATAAAGGTGTCAGTAAAGCAGAGGGAAGTGTTTAAAGGCTTGCAACAGTTCAAAGGAGAAGGGTTTGAGAGATTGTTGATTGTAACTGAATAACAGTAGCAATGGAAACGAGAAAGATTTTGGCAGGAAACCAAAGGGCGACTGGAGCACATGAGGGATGAGAGAAGAGGCACAGAGAGGGAGCCACAGATGACTGGAGGCCATCCTTTTAATAGACAATAGACAATAGGTGCAGGAGGAGGCCATTCAGCCCTTCAAGCCAGCACCGCCATTCAATGTGATCATGGCTGATCATTCTCAATCAGTACCCCGTTCCTGCCTTCTCCCCATACCCCCTGATTCCGCTATCCTTAAGAGCTCTATCTAGCTCTCTCTTGAATGCATTCAGAGAATTGGCCTCCACTGCCTTCTGAGGCAGAGAATTCCATAGATTCACAACTCTCTGACTGAAAAAGTTTTTCCTCATCTCAGTTCTAAATGGTCTACCCCTTATTCTTAAACTGTGGCCCCTTGTTCTGGACTCCCCCAACATTGGGAACATGTTTCCTGCCTCTAACGTGTCCAACCCCTTAATAATCTTATATGTTTCGATAAGATCTCCTCTCATCCTTCTAAATTCCAGTGTATACAAGCCTAGTCGTTCCAGTCTTTCAACATATGATAGTCCCGCCATTCCGGGAATTAACCTTTCTGTGAGGCACATTGAACTTTTTTTCTCCTTTCCTCATTTATTATCTTGTTTACAGAGTACTATGTTTACATATTCTGTTATGTTGCTGCAAGATCTTTAATTGTTCTGCGTGGGTCGTATGGGACAATAAAAACCCTCAACAGCAAGAATATCCTCATCGGAAAATGCACTGAGCTCTTCATCATTTCCTTTAGGCTGTACACTGTGTAAGAGGAAAGGAAGCAGGAGGGAGGAGTAATAAAGCTGAAGCTCAAAGACAGTGAATTGCCGCGAGGACCATAATGTTGTGATTGCTTGAGTCATTTCCCAATGAATTACAAATCACGACATTAATAAAAAATATCTGTAACTTGGAGTTTCTACAAGTGAGGAGACAAGCTCAGTGAGACTCAGACAGTTGAGTGAAGACGGTACCTGCAATATCCAATGCATATTTAGAGTGTTTGGTTGTTGAAGGTGATAGCCCTCAAGTCAAGAGGGTTTCTATTGTCCCATGCGACCCACGCAGAACAATTAAAGATCTTGCAGCAACATAACAGAATATGTAAACATAGTACTCTGTAAACAAGATAATAAACGAGGAAAGGAGAAAAAAAAGTTCAATGTGCCTCACAGAAAGATTAATTTTAAAGTGATGACATTTTTTTTTTTAACTTGCAATTCCATAACACTTTTCATTACCTCAGTGTGTTCTGAAGTGTTCTACAATTTAGAAACAGCAGAAAAGGTAGGAAATGTGTCAGCCAATTAGTGCACTGTGAGGTACCACGGACAAGATTGCAAGGATTAATTATTAGTCTGAACAATCACATATTACTCATTTTTTCTGTTTTACTGCCAGAATTCTGTCAGTAAGTGGGAGAACAGGAAGCTTCAAGGAATCCACTGTGTTATAATTGCTTGTCCGGAAGTATTGCAAACAGTCACCTGAGGGTTTGCCTTGCTGTGAAATCGCGTTCTTTTTTTTGTTTATTAAATGTTCTCTTCCATTCACTTCCTTTGATTTCCCATTGGGCTTGTCAGTTAGCATTGCGGTCAGTGCAGTGGTCCAATTCATTGACCTCCTTCTGTGAGAGAGATGCTTTGCTGTAGCCTGATATATTCCCATAGTGGCTTGCAAAAACCTTGCAAAAATTGGCTTCCATAATGCCTCCCATTTTGCTACTCAATGAGGTGCTGTTTTGGGTCTACACCATACCACCACGCCTCTGTGGACTGTCACACAGAATGCATTAATAATTAGACGTCAAGCTATTTGATCCAGTCATACCATTTTGTTTTCAGTTCACTGGGATCCATTATGGATCGGTAAGTGACAAAATGGCAGCTCAGATTTTTCATAGGCCTGCAAGTAAAAATGTCATTGTTCTGTTGTCTGCACATATGACCATTAAGCACTCTTAACTGTTGACTCTCATGGCCCTTGAGTTTCCTAATACCCTTTCCAATCACCTTTGACACCCTCCTGGGAATCCAAATGTTCCAAAAAGAACACGATGAAGTTTTCTTTGCACTTTAATGTATTCTTCAAGCGACATAACTTGGGACGGAGTTGGTGAATACACAGTGTCACCAACTGAATCGCCTCTATTGCTGCCCAACAAAAATAGAGCTATGACAGTCGATTAATGTGCTAGCGTAACATCTGGAGTCTACAAACACCACATAAATCAGCTCAGTACAAGCACAGAGTCTGGAGGAACCTCTATCCTATTGATGTTTTGCCAAAAGCTGTGCCAGCAAGAGCCACCTGGTGGCGCAGCTGCTGCCACGCCCACTCTTGTGGGTATCTTTAAGTTAGCTCATCATTGCTGAGGACTTGGCTGTTGTGCGCTGATTTTCTTGTCGGCTCAATTTAATCGACCATCACGTTTGATGAACTGATACTATGAAGAAAAAACTATTCGTTTTTTTCTAAAATAGTTCAAAACTATTAGACTCTATTAGTCTTGGACTTTGTTCGAATATTTAAGGGTAAATGCCTGACACATCTCCAGAGACAGCTCTCTACTGCCCAAACTGTGGGTGGGTAAGACCAGTTTAGTTGATAATGAGCACCAAACAGTCAGAAGGATTCAGGAAGCCCACAGAAGGACATGACCACAAGCATGTCTCATTTAATGCAGAAAATATTGATATGACATTTTAGTGATAATGTAATAAACTACTCAACTACAAACATGAACAGTAAATTTTATGTCTAGTATTTGCTGAAGGCAATAATCATTTGATTGCATATAAGACGGACATGATCAAAACTAGTTAGACTTTTGATAGACACAAAATGCTGAAGTAAATGATATGCATGTTCCCAAAGAAATTAATATCGAGGCTAGGTTGAGATGCACAGGACCAGAACCAATGGCAGTTGGACACAAAGTGCTGGAATAACTCAGCACGTCAGGCAGCATCTCTGGAGAACGTGGATAGGTGATGTTTTGTGTCGAGGCCCTTCTTCAGTCTGAGTCAGGGGAGAGGGAAACTAGAGGTATGAACAAATCAGAGTCGGCACCGATGATCCAGCTGATTAGTCTTTAGCCTCACCATCCGTCACGACACCTCCTCCATCCCATTCCACACCTAAAATATGACAGGAGTGAAAGGGGAAAGTAAAAGAAACATTAGCTGCCAACTATCTGATTAGAGAAAGCTAGGTGGGGCAGGACTACAGAAATGTGGCTTATCCATGTTCTCCAGAGACACTGATTGACCCATTGAGTTACTCCAGCACTTTGTGTCTTATTTTGTAAACCAGCATCTGCTATTCCTTGTGTCTACAAGCAAGGGTGAAAAACTGTAGGATCTCCAATCCTACACACTCGACCACACCAAAGGTGAATCCAGTCTATAATAGCTTAGTTGTTGTAAATAGAACATAAAATACCGATTGAAAACAATTGTATTACCTTCCCACCATGATATTCATGCAGAAGTTATCACCGAACAACGAAATCCTGCCAAAGCATCGTGAATAGATAGAAGATAGACACAAAAAGCTGGAGTAACTCAGCGGGTCAGACAGCATCTCTGGGGAAAAGGAATAGGTGGTGTTTCGAGTCACAAGACTTG
Source organism: Rhinoraja longicauda (assembly GCF_053455715.1). NCBI lineage: Eukaryota > Metazoa > Chordata > Chondrichthyes > Rajiformes > Arhynchobatidae > Rhinoraja > Rhinoraja longicauda. The sequence continues at coordinate 9,785,834 of NC_135978.1, forward strand.
AAACGTCACCTATTCCTTTTCTCCAGAGATGATGTCTGACCCGCTGAGTTACATAGGATCTTTTTGTGTCTATCTTTGTTTTAAACCAGCATCTGCAGTTAATTCCTACATATTGTGAATAGATATTTCATTCTCTGATATTTCTTCAATGGACTTCCATTAAATGGCAAAAGATGGGATCCTAAATGGGACGGAAATAACCCTGACAGCTCCTGTGAAACCCGATTATTATACATCCATGAACCCACTGGTTTATAAACACCAAATGTCGGTTTTCTGTTGTATTCTTTCTTGCTTGCAAATATGAATTGCAGGGAATAAAACAAGTGTAATTTGTAAACGCTTCCTTGTCTTCCAGAATCCAGGGATCGACATTGGCGACATTTCCGAAAGGGTAGCTTTGAGGAAACAACTCAAATGTAAGAATTTCCAGTGGTATCTGGACAACGTGTACCCAGAGATGAGGAGATACAATAATACTGTGGCATATGGAGAGGTAATAACCGTTAATAAATATTTTTTTGCTTTAAAAACAGATTTTGCATGAGCGTTTACACTACTGTGTCATTCTCCCATCAAGGGCAGGTGATCATAGATAGAAGTATCAAAAAGTGGCGACGCTGGTCCCGGTGGGCCGAAGGGCCTGTTTCCATGCTGTGTCTCTAAAGTCCAGTATGCAGTTTGTTCAGTGTGAAACATAGAACCATAGAGACATAAAAATAAGTGCAGAAGGAGGCCATTTGGCCCTTCGAGCCAGCACCGCCATTCACTGTGATCATGGCTGATCATCTACAATCAGCAACCTGTGCCTGCCTTCTCCCCATATCCCTTGATTCCACTAGCCCATAGAGCTCCATCTGCATTGAATGAATTTTATCTGTTTTGTATTATCATATCATATCATATCATATATATACAGCCGGAAACAGGCCTTTTCGGCCCTCCAAGTCCGTGCCGCCCAGCGATCCCCGTACATTAACACTATCCTACACCCACTAGGGACAATTTTTTTAAACATTTACCCAGCCAATTAACCTACATACCTGTACGTCTTTGGAGTGTGGGAGGAAACCGAAGATCTCGGAGAAAACCCACGCAGGTCACGGGGAGAACGTACAAACTCCTTACAGTGCAGCACCTGCATTCGCTGTAAAGCAGCAACTCTACCGCTGCGCTACCGTGAATGGTGGTGCTGGCTCGAAGGGCCGAATGGCCTACTCCTGCACCTATTGTCTATTGTCTATTGTCTATTGTCTATTACTGAGCAGATATCATCCATAGATTGTTTTAATTGCAAAATACCAGAGCTTTAAATGTGTAATCATCTTTGTGGCAATTCATTCTGTGAATGTACCTCCCGACAGAGTCTCAGCTTTCCATCTCATTCTGTTATGTTGTTAATCTCTTAGGTTCGTAACAGCAAAGCAAAAGATTTTTGCCTGGATCAGGGTCCACCTGAAAACCACACAGCCATTCTGTATCCATGTCATGGGATGTCTCCTCAGGTAGGCATTACCTGTACAAAGTGCAGTGTTAACATCATTGTGCCAGACAATGAGGTGGAGGCAGGGTGGTGTAGGAAAATAACTGCTGGTACTAATCGAAGGTATTTATTCACAAAATACTGGAGTAACTCAGCAGGTCAGGCAGCATCTCAGGAGAGAAGGAATGGGTGACGTTTCGGGTCGAGACCCTTCTTCGGACTGATGTCAGGGGGGGGCGGGACAAAGGAAGGTTATAGGTGGAGACAGGAAAATAGAGGGAGAACTGGGAAGGGGGAGGGGAAGAGAGGGACAGAGGATCAGGGTGGGGTAATCATGTAGGTATGTTGTAAGCAGCAAAGCTAATTTCTTCACAAAACTGAGTCACTTGAAAGAGTGGATGACAGAGACTTCCACAACTTTTAATAAAAGTCAGGATCATTTTGCCAGAACATTTACAGAGTGGAAGATGAATCGTATATAAAACAAAATTAATCTCAGTCATATGCAACACTGCTGTCACCAATGGCAATGGGATTGCCAGCAGTCATCTCCATTCACCTGGTTAATGGTATTGTCACTCCATGTAGTCTTAATTCTATCAAGACAATAATTACAAATTGATTCATTTACAATCTGATTGAGAGAACATAATACTAGCAAAGTGCAAATAGTTCAGAAATGCAAGAATTGAAATCAATCAATCAAAGTCTCGTGGCAATTAAAACAAAATATGAGGTTAAGTCAGACAATTTATTTAAGCACAGGTGGACACTCTTGAAGTGTGTAGGAAGGAACTGCAGATGCTGGTTTACACCGAAGATAGACACAAATGCTGGAGTAACTCAGCGGGACAGGCAGCATCTCTGGAGAAAAGGAGCGGCGTTTCGTGTTGAGACCCTTCTTCACTCTTGAGGGGTGTGATTTGTGACAGGGCTATGATTTGATTGCAAGATATATCATCTATGGATTCTATAGCAATCACTTGGAGACCCCCTCTATTTCGAAGAAATCTTAACAAATTCAACTTTGTAGAATTAAAGAATACAATAGTGAGCTGAGTAGTCCAGATGGTACGCCTGGCTGAAAAGAGTGGATTTTCTATTCCACCCGTCATAGATGAGCCTTTTCTCTTGCATTTCGGGATTATCTCCTTAAGGCTTTGTATGCATCCACACTGCCTTGGGAGGTGTTAGTGTCTTCTTTAACTGCAGCATATAGTCAACTCAAGTCCCATGTACTCAGTAGCTATGTGTGTCTGATGGAACTACCACAGACGATTGAGGCTCCTGCATCTACGTTTGCTCCTCAGTTAGATGTTACTTGTTCTTCCTTATATTAGGACCTTTAAAATCACTGTGGAAGGGCTTTTTAAACCGGGCACAGAACCTGCTGCAGAGTCTTCCCTTCTGAATTTATGATATTATTATCCTTTCACCGAAAGTCTAACACCCAGATGAAAACTGCTGATTCTCTGATTCCCTTCCAGTCAACAAGAGGTGAATTCTTGATATGGGTTGAATTACATAGAAACAGAAAATAGGTGCAGAGGGAGGCCATTCGGCCCTTCGAGCCAGCACCGCCATTCATTGTGATCATGGCTGATCATCCACAAGCAGTAACCTGTGCCCAACTTCTCCCCATATCCCTTGGTTCCACTAGCCCCCAGAGCTCTATCTAACTCTCTCTTAAATTCATCCAGTGAATTGGGGTCCACTGCCCTCTGTGGCAGAGAATTCTACAAATTCACAACTCTCTGGGTGAAAAAGTTCCTTCTCACCTCCGTTTTAAATGGCCTCCCCTTTATTCTGAGACAGTGGCCCCTGGTGACCATTGACATTAATAAAATGCTTTGGGACTGGTCCACCAAGACAGGTACTCTGAAGATTAGTCTGGACGTAAGTCCCATCAATAGAAAATCTAGTTTGTTCGAGCATTTTGACTTTCCAGCAACTTGGGTGCGTATCCATTTTTTCATGGGATGTTTATCAGTTGAAAATCAGGTACAGGCACTGTTCTTGTGTGTGTTTAGAATAGCCTAATGGTGTTCTCAGCTTCCTGCACCACAGCTCCGGGCTGTTTTCTTAGATGCGTGCAACCAAGAATAACTAAAATTCCATTGCTGGAATAGGACTTGAGAAGACTACCAATACCAATTTAAACCATCCAGTAAACATCCCACGGGTTAATTTAAAAAGTAAATGAAGATCAATTAACATGTAAAGCAATTGGCAACAGAGTTGTTTGCAATTGTAATCTGTTTTGTGACTTACTAATTATTTGCTCCTCTTTTGCATTAAACAATTTCTCACGTAAACTGGTGAATATAAACTTTACCAAAAGACGACCTTTAACCATATCTTCCATCCCGTTTGATTTATTTAGTAATTTAATGTATTCCTATTCTTCTAGGAATACATCAAAAAAAATCTCAAACCTCTCTCAACATTCACTTTTTAATGAATGTTTCAGAATGTTTTGACTCTTCTATTGGACCTAAGCACCATGTTTAAGGCCTGAGGCAACAATCTTGATACACTGCAGTAGTCACTCTATATGCTGGGCACCATCAATGCCTCTGTGGGCATGTATGTAGCCTGTATCATACCAATGGCTAACTTCAACGCGTGTTTCCATGTACAAAGTGCACACCAGGGAATATGCAACACCGTGGTGGGTCATAATCTACATGCTGAGTTTGCACCAACACCACCAAGTTGGACCTCAGTGATACAGTCAACATGGCTTAAGTTGGCTTTAAAATCTCCACCCTAACCAAGTGTTTCCAGATGTTTCACTGGCTAATACCTTTGTAGTGCAATCTGCTAGGCAGAATGAACAGAGGATGCAGAGAGCAGGAAGGGAGGGGGGGGAAGGAATGATGAGATCAAGGCTTTCAGTAAGAGGCCATGTCGTTCTAGAAGCACATCTCCTATTACGATAGCCCACATCCTGCAGATGTACAGCAAAAAGGAGTCCATCACTTCCAATGAGAGGAATAGATCGGGTAGATACACAGAGTCTCTTGCCCAATGTAGGGTGAATCGAGGATCAGGTTTACAGTGAGGAGTAAACGATTTGATAGGAATCTGAGGGGTGACTTTTTCACACAAAGGGTGGTGGGTGTATGAAACAAGCAGCCAGAGGAGGCAGTTGAGGCTGGGACTATCCCAACGTTTAAGAACCAGTTAGAGAGGTACATGGATAGGACAGGTTTGGAGGAGTATGGACAGGCAGGTGGGACTAGTGTAGCTGGGACATGTTGGCCGATGTGAGTAAGTTGGGCTGAAGGGTCCATTTCCACACTGTATCACTCTACGACTCTATGACTCTATCACAGTGCGGTATAAAGTATCATCAATTACTTGTTAATTTATTGCTGATGGATATCTATTTATTGCATCATTTCAACTAGAATATGTTCATGTTGGACTCTTGCTGAATTATAGAGTGAACAGTATGTATAGTACAGGGGATCAAGGAATGAAAGGGGTTATCAAAAAGGTGAAAATGGTGGATGCTGGAAATACAATGTTGGACCAGTCACCGAGTCAGGCAGCATCTGCGAAGAGAGACATTGAGTTAATATTTCAGGTTGATGACCTTTCAGAACCGATGTGCTGACCTGAAACACTAACTCTGTTTCTGTCTCCATGAATGCTGCCTGACCTAACGTTTCCAACAATTTTCTGAAGAAGTTTACAATGGCATCAAAATCTGCACCCTAACCAGGTGTTTTGAGGCTCAGTTGCTTCACTGATCATTACTTCGTGACCTGGAGAAAGCACACCTCCACCTCCATTTTCTTAGAAGGCTCGGGACGTTCAGCATGTCCCCAACAACCCCCATAGACTTCCACAGACGCGCCGTAAAAAAGCATGTTATCGGGATGCGTCACAGCACGGATTGCAAGCAGCTCCATCCACGAGCGCTAGAAATTGCAGAGACTCGTGGACGGTAGCCCAAAGTCTCAAGTTTCCCGCCATCGTTGTGTTTCTCCATCTCTGGCCACGTAGTGAGGCAACACTGGAAATATTAAATATTCCGTTCAGTGTCTTTGATTATTATCGATGGGAATGCTGTCCAATATGTTACTTTGTTTAGTTTAGTTTAGAGATACAGCACGGAAACTGACCCTTCCAGCAGACCAAGCCAACGCCAGCCAGCGAACACCCGGTCACTTGTTCCACCCTACACACCAGAGGCAACTTACAGAAGCCAATTACCCTACCGACCTGCGTGTGTTTGGAATGTGGGGGGGAAACGGAGCATCCGGAGAAAACATATAAGATTATTAAGGGGTTGGACACGTTAGAGGCAGGAAACATGTTCCCAATGTCGGGGGAGTCCAGAACCACGGGCCACAGTTTAAGAATAAGGGGTAGGCCATTTAGAACGGAGATGAGGAAAAACTTTTTCAGTCAGAGAGTTGTGAATCTGTGGAATTCTCTGCCTCAGAGGGCAGTGGAGGCCAATTCTCTGAATGCATTCAAGAGAGAGCTAGATAGCGGAGATATCTAGATAGCTAGATATCTTAAGGATAGCGGAGTCAGGGGGTATGGGGAGAAGGCAGGACCGGGGTACTGATTGAGAATGATCAGTCATGATCACATTGAATGGTGGTGCTGGCTCGAAGGGCCGAACGGCCTACTCCTGCACCTATTGCCTATTGTCTATTGTCTAAAACCCATGCAGCCACAGGGAAAAAGTACAAGCTCCATTCAGAGGGCAGCCAAGGCCAGAATTGAACCCGGGTCTCTGGCTGCTGTAAGGCAGCAGCTCTACTGCTGCACCACTGTGCCACCAGCACCTACTGTTAAACTGAGACAGCACACCCAGCAGGTTCAGTCTGGGTAGTGAGCTGCAACATAATAAGCAAAGGGTGACACTTGCAGAGGAAACCAAAATTAGGGGCCAAAATTCTATGGTAAGCCTTAATACATTTAATACTAAGGAGGATGTGCTGGCCCTGGAGAGGGTCCAGAGGAGGTTTACAAGATTGATTCCAGGAATGAGTAGATTAACATATGATGGGCGTTTGATGGCACTGGGCCTGTACTCGCTGGAGTTTAGAAGAATGAGAGGGGGGCCTCCTTGAAATGAACAGAATAGTGAAAGACTTGGATAGAGTGGCCAATGTGGAGAGGATGTTTCCACTAGTGGGAGAGTCTAGGATCAGAGATCGTAGCCTCAGAATTAAAGGATGTTCTTTTAGGAAGGGGATGAGAAGGAATTTCTTTAGTCAGAAGGTGGTGAATCTGTGGAGTTCTTTGCCACAGAAGACTGTGGAATATATTTAAATCAGAGATAGATAGATTCTTGATTAGTATGGGTGTCAAAGGTTATGAGGAGAAGGCAGGAGAATGGGGTTAGGAGGGAGACATAGATCAGCCATGATTGAATGGCGGAGTAGACTTGATGGGCCGAATGGCCTAATTCTGCTCCGATCACATGATCTTATGATACAGTATGAGTTTTTTTACTGAGAACACTGCTTCTATTGCTGGGGCTAATAGCATCGATACATTTAATGGGAAGGGTGCTAATCTTAAGAGAGGAAAGGAACTAGGTGATCAGCTGAGCTAAGATAAGGTGGGGTGAGGTGAATGTGGGCCACAAATGCTGTCATAGGCCTCTTCCTTGTGCAGTCTGCACAGTTCTACGTAAAATAATTGTTTTTAATTGACCTCAGAGAATTAAGTAGAAGCAAATTACACCTCTATTCGGTTACATTGATATTAAAAATATATATTACTTTCTGAGTGTTTCTATTCGTGTTGAAATTTAATAACTCCTGTCCTTATCAAATGGATTCACCTGAGGGAGTGTTGTAATTGGCCAGGGATACAGCAGTCATTATTTGTTGTAATCTTGTTTCTCTTTCTCAAGGGTGTCATCGTCTTAATCAGATCCAGGTAGAAGGAAGAATTTGGGCATTTTGCAGGAACAATTTCAAATGAACATAAAATAATGGAAAATTGGTGTCAAAGATATTCTTGGCGAGACAATTAGACAATTAGAGTCAGGCGGCTTCTCTTACCTATTTTTGTTATTATGTTTCTGGTTTCTGTCTTTATCAGCACATCATTTAAAATTGTTTTCTCTCTCGACTTCGCTCTGAACCTCCTTGGGCTTTAGGGATTGGAAATAAATTCAGAGAGCAGTAAACCTAGGTTAAGAGGAAGATGCTAGTCCTCAAGAAAAAGAAGAATTTATATTTATATAATCTCTATGCTATTATGTTGACACAAAGCTGGGCGGCAGTGTGAGCTGAGAGGAGGATGCTATGGGGATGCAGGGTGATTTGGACAGGTTGGGTGAGTGGGCAGATACATGGCAGATGCAGTATAATGTGGATAAATGTGAGGTTATCCACTTTAGTGGCAAGAACAGGAAGGCAGATTATTATCTGAATGGTGTCAGATTAGGAAAAGGGGAGGTGCAACGAGACCTGGGTGTGCTTGTACATCAGTCACTGAAAGTAAGCAGAATAAGAAAATAACTGCAGATGCTGGTACAATTCGATTTATTCACAAAATGCTGGAGTAACTCAGCAGGTCAGGCAGCATCTCGGGAGAGAAGGAATGGGTGACGTTTCGGGTCGAGACCCTTCTTCAGACTGATGTCAGGGGGGCGGGACAAATATCCATCAATCACCATCTCCATCACAGGAGACAGACTAGTGACGGACATTTACTACAAACCCACCGACTCGCACAGCTATCTGGACTACACTTCTTCTCACCCGGTCCCCTGCAAAAGTCTATCCCCTACTCCCAATTCCTCCGTCTACGCCGCATCTGCGCCCGGGATGAGGTGTTTCACACTAGGGCTTCCGAGATGTCCTCGTTCTTCAGAAAACGGGGCTTCCCCTCCTCCATTATAGATGAGGCTCTCACTAGGGTCTCTTCTACATCCCGCAGCTCCGCTCTTGCTCCCCCTCCCCCCACTCGCAACAAGGACAGGATCCCCCTCGTTCTCACCTTCCACCCCACCAGCCAGTGGATCCAACATATCATCCACCAACATTTCCATCACCTACAACGGGACCCCACCACTGGCCATATCTTCCCATCCCCTCACCTCTCTGCGTTCCGCAGAGACCATTCCCTCCGTAACTCCCTGGTCCACTCGTCCCTTCCTACCCAAACCACCCCAACCACGGGCACTTTCCCCTGCAACCGCACGAGATGCAACACCTGTCCCTTTACCTCCCCCCTCAACTCCATCAAAGGACCCAAACAGTCTTTCCAGGTGAGACAGAGGTTCACCTGCACCTCCTCCAACCTCATCTATTGCATCCGCTGCTCTAGATGTCAACTTATTTATATCGGCGAAACCAAGCGCAGGCTCGGCGATCGCTTCGCTGAACACCTGCGCTCGGTCCGCATTAACAAAACTGATCTCCCGGTGGCCCAGCACTTTAACTCCCCCTCCCATTCCCAGTCTGACCTCTCTGTCATGGGCCTCCTCCAGTGCCATAGTGAGGCCCGCCGGAAATTGGAGGAGCAGCACCTCATATTTCGCCTGGGCAGTTTGCAGCCCGGTGGTATGAACGTCGACTTCTCCAACTTCAGATAGCTCCTCTGTCCCTCCCTTCCCCTCCTCCTTCCCAGATCTCCCTCTATCTTCCTGTCTCCACCTATATCCTTCCTTTGTCCCGCCCCCCTGACATCAGTCTGAAGAAGGGTCTCGACCCGAAACGTCACCCATTCCTTCTCTCCCGAGATGCTGCCTGACCTGCTGAGTTACTGAAAGTAAGCATGCAGGTACAGCAGGCAGTGAAGAAAGCTAATGGCATGTTGGCCTTCATTGCGAGGGGATTTTAGTTTAGGAGCAAGGAGGTCCTACTGCAGTTGTACAGGGCCCTGGTGAGACCGCACTGGAGCATTGTGTGTAATTTTGGTCTCCTAATTTGAGGAAGGACATTCTTGCTATTGAGGGAATGCAGTGTAGGTTCACCAGGTTAATTCCTGGGATGGCGAGACTAACATATGATGAAAGAATGGGTCGACTGGGCTTGTATTCACTGGAATTTAGAAGGACGAGAGGGATCTTATAGAAACATATAAATATCTTAAAGGATTGGACAGGCTAGATGCAGGAAAAATGTTCCCGATGTTGGGGGTCCAGAACCAGGGTTCACATTTTAAGAATAAGAGGTAAGCCATATAGGACTGAGATGAGGAAAAACGTTTTCACCCAGGGAATTGTGAATCTCTGCCGCAAAAGGCAGTGGAGACCAATTCACTGGATGTTTTCAAGAGAGAGTTAGATTTGTCTCTTAGGGCTAAAGGAATCTAGGGATATGGGGAAAAAGCAGGAACGGGGTACTAATTTTAGTTGATCAGCCATGATCATATTGAATGACGGTGCTGGCTCGAAGGGCCGAATGGCCTACTCCTGCACCTATTTTTCTATGTTTCTATGTTCAAAATGAAATCAGTGATTTTCGTCAACAGGCTCACAAATGACTGATGACTTTTCAGGTCGGGATCATTCTTCGGAATGAAGAAGAATCCAGAGCCGGAATGATGTCTGACCATTTGCCTCCACAGATGCTGCCCGTTGTGTTGCTCCAATAGATTCCAGCAACCACAGTTCCCTGTGTCTCATGCGCCCTCACAAATATAATGTTACAGTGGCCAGATCGGTTTTAGTGACAATAGCTTTTGAATAACTGTTGGTCGCGATTGACTTTAGAGATACAGGGCTTAAACAAGCCCTTCGGCCCACCGAGTCCACACCGACCAATGATCGCTTTGTACACTAACACTATCCTACAGACTAGGGGCAATTTACAATTTTACCAGAGCCAATTAACCTTCAAACCTGTACGTCTTTGGAGTGTGGGAAGAAACCGGAGCACCCAGAGAAAACCCACGTGGTCACATGGAGAACGTGCAAACTCCATACAGACAGCCCCCATAGCCAGGATCGAACCTCGGTCTCTGGCGCTGTAAGGCAGCAACTTTACCGCTGCACCACTGTGCCGCCCTAAATGTTGGGAAGAACTTCCTTTCTCTTCTTCTTCCATGCTCTTCTTCAAAGTAGTCCTATGTGTTATTTTATGTCTCTCAAGTGGGGCAGGAGTGAAGCTCACACTGGTCTCCATTTAACATTGCATCAGAAAGGTAACATCTCAGAATGTGCAGCACTTGTTCAGTATGACATTAAGGTTTCAGCCTAGATTGTCCAAAGCAGTTTATTACTGAAAGACAGGTAATGCCACAGCAGAGAGAAACTAGCGTGGTCAATGGGATCCGTTTGGAATTGTTTCAGCCAAGACTTAGACCATTCAGCATGAGCTGAATGCAGGTTACAGAGTTGATGGTTGGATTGCATTTTCCACCATTGATGAGTACCTATCTAAAAATGGGGTGGGACATTTAAATCAAATGCAAGTGACATTGAAGCGACATTATAATACCATCAGCAAAATGTTGCAGGCAGTCACTGGTTCCCAGGTAGTCCTGGCTTGACACTGATCTCAAGTGTTGTGTGGAGTTTGTGTGTTCTCACGAGCACCCCTGGTGCTATCTCCTGGTGCACTGGTTTCCTCCCGCATCCCAGAAACATGCAGGTTGCTTTTTCTCATTGCCTACTGTAAATGACCCCAGTGGAGATGGTGGCAGGCGAGAGAGTGGGATGCGTGGAAGTAGATGGGGGGAAATGTAATTAATGGGGCCGCGCCGTTGTGTTTGGCTGCCTGCCACTGTATGTTTCTTTTTTTTCCTAATCAGATGTGCAGCACTTTGGTCAACGTGGGTTGTTTTTAAATGTGCTATACAAATAAAATTGACTTGACTTGACTTGACTTGACTTTTGGACTGAGTTGCCCTTGCCCTTTGGAGAAACAGATGAGAAAAGAACACAACAAAAGGGAAGCAAGAATTGGATTATCAGCCCCTTGGGTCCACTTGATTTCCTTCAGGACATTAGATTTATTAGCCTCATACATAAGCTTAACACCAGAGCATTCACAGCCTTCTGCCGTAGATAGTTCCAAAGACTTGAAATCTTCAGACTAAAGAAATGCTGCCTTATTCCTGCCATGATTGTTCAACCTTTACCCTGTAAAAGAGCGGTTCAACGCTCTCAAAGGAAACGATATCTCAGCATCTGTCAATTCCAGTAAGCAGGGCAAAGCTGCTCTGAAGAACCAGCACCACATTGCATTTGAGAGGCTACAGGAGTACAGATCAAAGGGTCTGCAAGGATGCGTCAGCAGCCCCATGAGGCATCTAGGTTTTATCGTAAGGTTGAGTTGTAACAGGGCCAGCATCTTTGCTAATCCTACAGCTTACAAATACAGCAGCAGTGTTGATGAACGCTGTCAGATTTGTGAAATTGCACACCTCAGCCAACTTATTTAAGACAGCCGACTCAGATACCCATACACATTCAGTCAATAGATGCACCAAATTCTCTTGTCCATTCTCGCTGTCTCTGCATTAGGGTTGCCAACTCCCCTGCATCAAATGGGAGTCGTCATATTTAAAAAGAAAATTGTCTATTTTGTGATATATTTCTGATCCCAAAATTGGATCCCAAGATGCAGTTGTCAGAAATCGGCATTGGTAAATTGCCACTGAACACAACATCATAGGGATCATAGAATAAAGGCCTAGATAGAGTGGATGTGGAGAGGATGTTTCCACTAGTGGGAGAGTCTAGGAGCAGAGGCCGCAGCCTCAGAATAAAAAGACGTACCTTTAGAAAAGAGATCAGGAGGAATTTCTTTAGTCAGATGGGAGTGAATCTGTGGAATTCATTTCCACAGAAGGCTGTGGTGGCCAAGCCATTGGGTATTTTTAAGGTGCAGATTGATAGAATCTTAATTAGTATGCGTGTCAGGGGTTATGGGGACAAGGCAGTAGAATGTGGTTGAGAGGGAAAATAAATCAGCCTGAAGAAGGGTCTCGACCCAAAACGTCACCCATTCCTTCTCTCCAGAGATGCTGCCTGCCCCGCTGAGTTATCCCAGCATTTTTTGAGTATCTTCGATAGATCAGCCATGATTGAATGGCGGAGTAGACTTGATGGGCCAAAATGGCCTAATTGTGCTCCTCTCACTTGTGAACTTAAACGGTTCAGCATTTTATTACGCTTTTACATTTTATGCACCAGTTTATCTCTTGGATCAAGTTTTCCAGAAGAGGTTCTCCAAATACAACATGTGCATTTAATACTGATGCTATTCCTTTATGTCCCACCCTGGAAAGGCCAAATGTGAAGATTTGCTTTTCCCCTCATAATTTAAGTATTACTCTATCGTGGAACTATCACAAGTGATGTTAGTTTTGTGGAATGATGTGATCCCTACTTGTGGCTTCCCTGGCATGAACCCAGCTTTAGTCAACACCATTAGTGCTTGCTTCACAAGACATTTCAACTGAAATGTCTTGTCCCCATACCCCCTGACACGCATACTAATCAAGATTTGGTGCTTGCTTCACAAGACATTTCAACTGAGTTTTTCCATGTACCCTTGGACGACTGGAACTCAATGATAACGTCAATATTAAATGCACACGTCTCTTTCTGGATGTGCAGACCTTACATTTTGCTCTTTGGCAGATGCATTGGGACATTTCAGGAATTTCTTTCCATGGGTGAAGGAACGCTTAATTAACTTGTGTCTCAATTACAGATAAGACAACCAGGCGAAAACCACAATCAGAATCACCTCATCACTTCTGCCAGGCTCTGACAAATGAGAAAAGCAAAGTGATTACAACTTAGCGAAGACTCCCATGAGCTTCTTAACAGCTTGATTAGTGAAGGAAGGGCTGCACATATTCTGAACACGTTCTCTGCTCCTTGCTGAACATTGAACAGTCTGCAATTATGCACTTCAACTTCCAAGACTCCAGACTTGGCTCATTTGCGAGCAGTGCGTACTTCAGAGTCCAAATGCACTGGGTTCAGAGATCTAAACGGATGATCCAAGCTGGTTACAACGCAGCACTACGGGAATCTTGCAAATATTTAATCTGGTTTCTTTTAGAGTCTTAGAATTAGCCAGCGTGGAAACGGGCCCTTCGGCCCAACTTGCCCACACCAACCAACATGCCCCATCTACACTAGTCCCACCTGCCTACCTACATCCCTCTAAACCTGTCCTATCCATGTACATGTCTAATTGTTTCTTAAACATTGTTCTAGTAACGTTTTGGTTAAGGCATATGGGTTGCAGAATGGTGCAGCTGTCTTACAGCACCGGAGACCTGGGTTCAATCCTGACTACAGGTGCTGTCTGTACGGAGTTTGTACGTTCTCCCCGTGACCGCGTGGGTTTTCTCCGAGATCTTCGGTTTCCTCCCACACTCCAAAGACGTACGGGTTTGTAGCTTAATTGACTTGGTGTATGTGTAAATTGTCCCTAGTGTGTGTAGGGTAGCATTAATGTGCAGGGAACACTGGTCGGTGTGAACTCGGTAGGCCGAAGTGTCTGTTTCCACGCTGTATCTCTAAAACTAAAAAATAAAAATAAAATTAAACTGAGGCTCTCAGATGGGCCTTGTGGTACTATTAAATAAAACAGTAAAATATTTCCTTATCAACATTAATCTACCAATATTACTGAAGCAGATTATTTGTTTGGTGCTGTGTGGGCAACTTGCTGGGCACAAATCAGCCACAGCATTTTCTGCATATGTAGTTAATTGGCCGTGAAGCAGCATGGACAATGTTCTGAAAGGCATTAGCATGCCATCAAATCATTTTCAAACTTGTTGCAGTGGCATTGCAAGTGCATTGGGCTTGAAGGGAGGATCCAGGAATTCTTCTGCTGGACAAACCAGGAATCTTATTCATCCGAATTCCTGATTCCTTTGCAAGTTCACAAGTTAAAGTAGAATTAAGCCATTCGGCCCATCGAGTCTACTCCGCCATTCAATCATGGCTGATCTCTGCCTCCTAATCCCATTTTCCTGCCTTCTCCCCATAACCCTTGACACCCGTTCTAATCAAGAATTTGTCTAACTCTGCCTTAAAAATATCCACTGACTTGGCCTCCATAGCCGTCTGTAGCAATGAGTTCCACAGATTAACTACCCTCTGACTAAAGAAGTTCCTTCTCACCACCTTTCTAAAAAGAGTGCCCTTTAATTCGGAGGCTATGACCTCTGGTCCTAGACTCCCCCACCAGTGGAAACATCCTCTCCACATCCACTCTATCTATGCATTTCATTGTTCTGCAAGTTTCAATGAGGTCCCCCCTCAACCTTCTAAACTCCAGCAAGTACAGACCCAGTGCCGTTAAAGGTCATCATATGCTAACCCACTCATTCCTGGAATCATTCTCGTAAACCTCCTCTGGACCCCCTCCAGGGCCAGCACACCCTTCCTCAGGTATGGGGCCCAAATTTGCTCACAGTACGTTTTTGTAAAGCTGAACAATGACCACACACATACAAGCTGTGCTCTTTCATTGCCTCAACTACTCTCATCATCCAAGTTTCCTTACCCTCTCACCACAATCATTACAATCCACCGCAACGATCCCAACTATGTTCCAAGGAAACACTTTTCCGGGTTTCTTGACTCCGGAATAGCTGGCACCATCCTTTCCTGCCACTCCGCTACCATCCAGTCAGAGAGTTGTAAATCTGTGGAATTCTCTGCCTCCGAAGGCAGTGGAGGCCAATTCTCTGAATGCATTCAAGAGAGAGCTAGATAGAGCTCTTAAGGATAGCGGAGTCAGGGGGTATGGGGAGAAGGCAGGAACGGGGTACTGATTGAGAATGATCAGCCATGATCACATTGAATGGCGGTGCTGGCTCGAAGGGCCGAATGGCCTCCTCCTGCACCTATTGTCTATTGTCTATTGTCTATCGAGACAAAATAAAATGTAAATTGAGATCAATGACATTTGCAAAATGGAAGTGATCAATATCAGCATTTCATTGTCATTAATAATTAATCTTCTATATGGGATTTTATAAGTTACTGAAGGCATTGCTACGATGACATTGTCTTATAGATTTTCAAATCATTCGAGAGCAAGCTGGTCCTTGAAATCAAATCCGCTGTCTTTGACAATGGTTGGGATCAGTTTAATTAACTCTGTATAGAGTGCAGAGATGTAATGGAGAGAGAGAGTAGCTATAGTTGGCTCATCAGCTGCACTGCCAGAAGTACATTATTGCTATTGAGGGCGTGCAGCGTAGGTTTACTAGGTTAATTCCCGGAATGGCGGGACTGTCATATGTTGAAAGACTGGAGCGACTGGGTTTGTATACACTGGAATTTAGAAGGATGAGAGGGGATCTTATCGAAACGTATAAGATTATTAAGGGGTTGGACATGTTAGAGGCAGGAAACATGTTCCCAATGTTGGGGGAGTCCAGAACCAGGGGCCACAGTTTAAGAATAAGGGGTAGGCCATTTAGAACAGAGATGAGGAAAAACTTTTTTAGTCAGAGAGTTGTGAATCTGTGGAATTCTCTGCCTCAGAGGGCAGTGGAGGCCAATTCTCTGAATACATTCAAGAGAGAGCTAGATAGAGCTCTTAAGGATAGCGGAGTCAGGGGGTATGGGGAGAAAGCAGGAACGGGGTACTGATTGAGAATGATCAGCCATGATCACATTGAATGGCGGTGCTGGCTCGAAGGGCCGAATGGCCTACTCCTGCACCTATTGTCTATTGTCTATTGTCTAAATCCAGGGGAGTCCAGAACCAGGGGTCACAGTTTAAGAATAAGGGGTAGGGCATTTAGGACTGAGATGAGGTAAAACTTTTTCACCCAGAGAGTTGTGAATCTGTGGAATTCTCTGCCACAGAAGGTAGCGGAGGCCAATTCACTGGATGTTTTGAAGAGAGAGTTAGATTTAGCTCTTAGGGCTAAAGAAATCAAGGGATATGGGGAAAAAGCAGGAACGGGGTCCTGATTTTAGATGATCAGCCATGATCATATTGAATGGCGGTGCTGGCTCGAAGGGCCGAATGGCCTACTCCTGCACCTATTTTTCTCTGTGTTTCTAAGAGGAGAGTGTAGTTAGGAGAAGGCAGCAAAGGCAGTCTCACTGTCAGTTTGTGGGCTGATATTATCTATATACTAAAACTCTCGTTTGTTTGTTCCTGAACTACAGCCAAAGCGGTACACGGTAGCGCGACAACTTTAGGCCCACCTTACTCACCTTCGTCCCTTTGGTGCTAGTGGAAGAAGTTTCATTGAGATCGGTGTTATATTTTAAAAGTTATTCACATTTTAAATCTATCTCTGAGCGAGGGAGGGGGAGGGAGGGAGGAGGGAGGATAAGGGGGGGTTGAGGGGGGTGGAGTGGGGGGAGGGGAAGGTGAGGGGGAGGGGAGGGAGAGGGAGGAGGAGGCAGGGGGAGGGAGGGGGATGGAGGGGGAACGGGGAGGGGGGAGAGGGGAGGGAGAGGGGGGAGGAGAGGGTGCTGCATCAATGAAGGAGAGGTTTGGGCCCAACGGGTCCACTTGGTCTAGTTCAGGACTAAAATGTAGCACATTGTTCAGATCTATAGTCAATTAGAATGATGGAGGTTGAGGGGAGACCTGATGGAAGTATGTAAAAATTGTGGGAGGTATTGATAGGTTAGGCAGTCAGAACCTTTTTCACCGTGTTGAAATATAAAAAAAATATGAAAACTAAAACTTTGACCTCTCAACATGAAGCCATGCCCTCTAGTTTTAGACTTTCCTGCCCTGGAGAAGAAACGGGTAGCTGTTCACCTTATCTCTTCCCCTTATGATTTGATATGCCTCCGTAAGGTCACCACTCGGCCTCCTACACTTCAGGGGGAAAAGGATCCATGCCCATCAAACCCTTGTCTCCTTTGATTCTTTTGTCACTTACGGCACGGTGGCGCAGCGGTAGAGTTACTGCGGTAGAATGCAGCGCCGGAGACTCAGGTTCGATCCTGACTACGGGTGCTGCACTGTAAGGAGTTTGTACGTTCTCCCCGTGACCTGCGTGGGTTTTCTCCGAGGTCTTCGGTTTCCTCCCACACTCCAAAGACGTACAGGTATGTAGGTTAATTGGCTGGGTAAATGTAAAAATTGTCCCTAGTGGGTGTAGGATAGTGGCGGCAGCATGTGGCGGCGCCTAACGGCAGCGGCTGACTAGCAGTCTGTCCGTCTTTTTTTTGTTGAGTGTCGGTGTTGGGATGATTTTTATATATATTTTTTTGGTTGTGTATGTGTGGGAGGGGGTGGTGGTGTGTGGGGGGTGGGTGTGGGGAACTCTCCACCTATATCCTCCCTTTGTCCCGCCCCCCTGACATCAGTCTGAAGAAGGGTCTCGACCCGAAACGTCACCCATTCCTTCTCTCCCGAGATGCTGCCTGATCTGCTGAGTTACTGAAAGTAAGCATGCAGGTACAGCAGGCAGTGAAGAAAGCTAATGGCATGTTGGCCTTCATTGCGAGGGGATTTTAGTTTAGGAGCAAGGAGGTCCTACTGCAGTTGTACAGGGCCCTGGTGAGACCGCACTGGAGCATTGTGTGTAATTTTGGTCTCCTAATTTGAGGAAGGACATTCTTGCTATTGAGGGAATGCAGTGTAGGTTCACCAGGTTAATTCCTGGGATGGCGAGACTAACATATGATGAAAGAATGGGTCGACTGGGCTTGTATTCACTGGAATTTAGAAGGACGAGAGGGATCTTATAGAAACATATAAATATCTTAAAGGATTGGACAGGCTAGATGCAGGAAAAATGTTCCCGATGTTGGGGGTCCAGAACCAGGGTTCACATTTTAAGAATAAGAGGTAAGCCATATAGGACTGAGATGAGGAAAAACGTTTTCACCCAGGGAATTGTGAATCTCTGCCGCAGAAGGCAGTGGAGACCAATTCACTGGATGTTTTCAAGAGAGAGTTAGATTTGTCTCTTAGGGCTAAAGGAATCTAGGGATATGGGGAAAAAGCAGGAACGGGGTACTAATTTTAGTTGATCAGCCATGATCATATTGAATGACGGTGCTGGC
Organism: Rhinoraja longicauda; assembly: GCF_053455715.1. Taxonomy (NCBI): domain Eukaryota; kingdom Metazoa; phylum Chordata; class Chondrichthyes; order Rajiformes; family Arhynchobatidae; genus Rhinoraja; species Rhinoraja longicauda. Next base: position 9,804,274 of record NC_135978.1, read on the forward strand.
TCGAAGGGCCGAATGGCCTACTCCTGCACCTATTTTTCTATGTTTCTATGTTCAAAATGAAATCAGTGATTTTCGTCAACAGGCTCACAAATGACTGATGACTTTTCAGGTCGGGATCATTCTTCGGAATGAAGAAGAATCCAGAGCCGGAATGATGTCTGACCATTTGCCTCCACAGATGCTGCCCGTTGTGTTGCTCCAATAGATTCCAGCAACCACAGTTCCCTGTGTCTCATGCGCCCTCACAAATATAATGTTACAGTGGCCAGATCGGTTTTAGTGACAATAGCTTTTGAATAACTGTTGGTCGCGATTGACTTTAGAGATACAGGGCTTAAACAAGCCCTTCGGCCCACCGAGTCCACACCGACCAATGATCGCTTTGTACACTAACACTATCCTACAGACTAGGGGCAATTTACAATTTTACCAGAGCCAATTAACCTTCAAACCTGTACGTCTTTGTAGTGTGGGAAGAAACCGGAGCACCCAGAGAAAACCCACGTGGTCACATGGAGAACGTGCAAACTCCATACAGACAGCCCCCATAGCCAGGATCGAACCTGGGTCTCTGGCGCTGTAAGGCAGCAACTTTACCGCTGCACCACTGTGCCGCCCTAAATGTTGGGAAGAACTTCCTTTCTCTTCTTCTTCCATGCTCTTCTTCAAAGTAGTCCTATGTGTTATTTTATGTCTCTCAAGTGGGGCAGGAGTGAAGCTCACACTGGTCTCCATTTAACATTGCATCAGAAAGGTAACATCTCAGAATGTGCAGCACTTGTTCAGTATGACATTAAGGTTTCAGCCTAGATTGTCCAAAGCAGTTTATTACTGAAAGACAGGTAATGCCACAGCAGAGAGAAACTAGCGTGGTCAATGGGATCCGTTTGGAATTGTTTCAGCCAAGACTTAGACCATTCAGCATGAGCTGAATGCAGGTTACAGAGTTGATGGTTGGATTGCATTTTCCACCATTGATGAGTACCTATCTAAAAATGGGGTGGGACATTTAAATCAAATGCAAGTGACATTGAAGCGACATTATAATACCATCAGCAAAATGTTGCAGGCAGTCACTGGTTCCCAGGTAGTCCTGGCTTGACACTGATCTCAAGTGTTGTGTGGAGTTTGTGTGTTCTCACGAGCACCCCTGGTGCTATCTCCTGGTGCACTGGTTTCCTCCCGCATCCCAGAAACATGCAGGTTGCTTTTTCTCATTGCCTACTGTAAATGACCCCAGTGGAGATGGTGGCAGGCGAGAGAGTGGGATGCGTGGAAGTAGATGGGGGGAAATGTAATTAATGGGGCCGCGCCGTTGTGTTTGGCTGCCTGCCACTGTATGTTTCTTTTTTTTCCTCATCAGATGTGCAGCACTTTGGTCAACGTGGGTTGTTTTTAAATGTGCTATACAAATAAAATTGACTTGACTTGACTTGACTTGACTTTTGGACTGAGTTGCCCTTGCCCTTTGGAGAAACAGATGAGAAAAGAACACAACAAAAGGGAAGCAAGAATTGGATTATCAGCCCCTTGGGTCCACTTGATTTCCTTCAGGACATTAGATTTATTAGCCTCATACATAAGCTTAACACCAGAGCATTCACAGCCTTCTGCCGTAGATAGTTCCAAAGACTTGAAATCTTCAGACTAAAGAAATGCTGCCTTATTCCTGCCATGATTGTTCAACCTTTACCCTGTAAAAGAGCGGTTCAACGCTCTCAAAGGAAACGATATCTCAGCATCTGTCAATTCCAGTAAGCAGGGCAAAGCTGCTCTGAAGAACCAGCACCACATTGCATTTGAGAGGCTACAGGAGTACAGATCAAAGGGTCTGCAAGGATGCGTCAGCAGCCCCATGAGGCATCTAGGTTTTATCGTAAGGTTGAGTTGTAACAGGGCCAGCATCTTTGCTAATCCTACAGCTTACAAATACAGCAGCAGTGTTGATGAACGCTGTCAGATTTGTGAAATTGCACACCTCAGCCAACTTATTTAAGACAGCCGACTCAGATACCCATACACATTCAGTCAATAGATGCACCAAATTCTCTTGTCCATTCTCGCTGTCTCTGCATTAGGGTTGCCAACTCCCCTGCATCAAATGGGAGTCGTCATATTTAAAAAGAAAATTGTCTATTTTGTGATATATTTCTGATCCCAAAATTGGATCCCAAGATGCAGTTGTCAGAAATCGGCATTGGTAAATTGCCACTGAACACAACATCATAGGGATCATAGAATAAAGGCCTAGATAGAGTGGATGTGGAGAGGATGTTTCCACTAGTGGGAGAGTCTAGGAGCAGAGGCCGCAGCCTCAGAATAAAAAGACGTACCTTTAGAAAAGAGATCAGGAGGAATTTCTTTAGTCAGATGGGAGTGAATCTGTGGAATTCATTTCCACAGAAGGCTGTGGTGGCCAAGCCATTGGGTATTTTTAAGGTGCAGATTGATAGAATCTTAATTAGTATGCGTGTCAGGGGTTATGGGGACAAGGCAGTAGAATGTGGTTGAGAGGGAAAATAAATCAGCCTGAAGAAGGGTCTCGACCCAAAACGTCACCCATTCCTTCTCTCCAGAGATGCTGCCTGCCCCGCTGAGTTATCCCAGCATTTTTTGAGTATCTTCGATAGATCAGCCATGATTGAATGGCGGAGTAGACTTGATGGGCCAAAATGGCCTAATTGTGCTCCTCTCACTTGTGAACTTAAACGGTTCAGCATTTTATTACGCTTTTACATTTTATGCACCAGTTTATCTCTTGGATCAAGTTTTCCAGAAGAGGTTCTCCAAATACAACATGTGCATTTAATACTGATGCTATTCCTTTATGTCCCACCCTGGAAAGGCCAAATGTGAAGATTTGCTTTTCCCCTCATAATTTAAGTATTACTCTATCGTGGAACTATCACAAGTGATGTTAGTTTTGTGGAATGATGTGATCCCTACTTGTGGCTTCCCTGGCATGAACCCAGCTTTAGTCAACACCATTAGTGCTTGCTTCACAAGACATTTCAACTGAAATGTCTTGTCCCCATACCCCCTGACACGCATACTAATCAAGATTTGGTGCTTGCTTCACAAGACATTTCAACTGAGTTTTTCCATGTACCCTTGGACGACTGGAACTCAATGATAACGTCAATATTAAATGCACACGTCTCTTTCTGGATGTGCAGACCTTACATTTTGCTCTTTGGCAGATGCATTGGGACATTTCAGGAATTTCTTTCCATGGGTGAAGGAACGCTTAATTAACTTGTGTCTCAATTACAGATAAGACAACCAGGCGAAAACCACAATCAGAATCACCTCATCACTTCTGCCAGGCTCTGACAAATGAGAAAAGCAAAGTGATTACAACTTAGCGAAGACTCCCATGAGCTTCTTAACAGCTTGATTAGTGAAGGAAGGGCTGCACATATTCTGAACACGTTCTCTGCTCCTTGCTGAACATTGAACAGTCTGCAATTATGCACTTCAACTTCCAAGACTCCAGACTTGGCTCATTTGCGAGCAGTGCGTACTTCAGAGTCCAAATGTACTGGGTTCAGAGATCTAAACGGATGATCCAAGCTGGTTACAACGCAGCACTACGGGAATCTTGCAAATATTTAATCTGGTTTCTTTTAGAGTCTTAGAATTAGCCAGCGTGGAAACGGGCCCTTCGGCCCAACTTGCCCACACCAACCAACATGCCCCATCTACACTAGTCCCACCTGCCTACTCATATCCCTCTAAACCTGTCCTATCCATGTACATGTCTAATTGTTTCTTAAACATTGTTCTAGTAACGTTTTGGTTAAGGCATTTGGGTTGCAGAATGGTGCAGCTGTCTTACAGCACCGGAGACCTGGGTTCAATCCTGACTACAGGTGCTGTCTGTACGGAGTTTGTACGTTCTCCCCGTGACCGCGTGGGTTTTCTCCGAGATCTTCGGTTTCCTCCCACACTCCAAAGACGTACGGGTTTGTAGCTTAATTGACTTGGTGTATGTGTAAATTGTCCCTAGTGTGTGTAGGGTAGCATTAATGTGCAGGGAACACTGGTCGGTGTGAACTCGGTAGGCCGAAGTGTCTGTTTCCACGCTGTATCTCTAAAACTAAAAAATAAAAATAAAATTAAACTGAGGCTCTCAGATGGGCCTTGTGGTACTATTAAATAAAACAGTAAAATATTTCCTTATCAACATTAATCTACCAATATTACTGAAGCAGATTATTTGTTTGGTGCTGTGTGGGCAACTTGCTGGGCACAAATCAGCCACAGCATTTTCTGCATATGTAGTTAATTGGCCGTGAAGCAGCATGGACAATGTTCTGAAAGGCATTAGCATGCCATCAAATCATTTTCAAACTTGTTGCAGTGGCATTGCAAGTGCATTGGGCTTGAAGGGAGGATCCAGGAATTCTTCTGCTGGACAAACCAGGAATCTTATTCATCCGAATTCCTGATTCCTTTGCAAGTTCACAAGTTAAAGTAGAATTAAGCCATTCGGCCCATCGAGTCTACTCCGCCATTCAATCATGGCTGATCTCTGCCTCCTAATCCCATTATCCTGCCTTCTCCCCATAACCCTTGACACCCGTTCTAATCAAGAATTTGTCTAACTCTGCCTTAAAAATATCCACTGACTTGGCCTCCATAGCCGTCTGTAGCAATGAGTTCCACAGATTAACTACCCTCTGACTAAAGAAGTTCCTTCTCACCACCTTTCTAAAAAGAGTGCCCTTTAATTCGGAGGCTATGACCTCTGGTCCTAGACTCCCCCACCAGTGGAAACATCCTCTCCACATCCACTCTATCTATGCATTTCATTGTTCTGCAAGTTTCAATGAGGTCCCCCCTCAACCTTCTAAACTCCAGCAAGTACAGGCCCAGTGCCGTTAAAGGTCATCATATGCTAACCCACTCATTCCTGGAATCATTCTCGTAAACCTCCTCTGGACCCCCTCCAGAGCCAGCACACCCTTCCTCAGATATGGGGCCCAAATTTGCTCACAGTACGTTTTTGTAAAGCTGAGCAATGAGAGACCCACAAGGAACAATGACCACACACATACAAGCTGTGCTCTTTCATTGCCTCAACTACTCTCATCATCCAAGTTTCCTTACCCTCTCACCACAATCATTACAATCCACCGCAACGATCCCAACTATGTTCCAAGGAAACACTTTTCCGGGTTTCTTGACTCCAGAATAGCTGGCACCATCCTTTCCTGCCACTCCGCTACCATCCAGTCAGAGAGTTGTAAATCTGTGGAATTCTCTGCCTCCGAAGGCAGTGGAGGCCAATTCTCTGAATGCATTCAAGAGAGAGCTAGATAGAGCTCTTAAGGATAGCGGAGTCAGGGGGTATGGGGAGAAGGCAGGAACGGGGTACTGATTGAGAATGATCAGCCATGATCACATTGAATGGCGGTGCTGGCTCGAAGGGCCGAATGGCCTCCTCCTGCACCTATTGTCTATTGTCTATCGAGACAAAATAAAATGTTAATTGAGATCAATGACATTTGCAAAATGGAAGTGATCAATATCAGCATTTCATTGTCATTAATAATTAATCTTCTATATGGGATTTTATAAGTTACTGAAGGCATTGCTACGATGACATTGTCTTATAGATTTTCAAATCATTCGAGAGCAAGCTGGTCCTTGAAATCAAATCCTCTGTCTTTGACAATGGTTGGGATCAGTTTAATTAACTCTGTATAGAGTGCAGAGATGTAATGGAGAGAGAGAGAGTAGCTATAGTTGGCTCATCAGCTGCACTGCCAGAAGTACATTATTGCTATTGAGGGCGTGCAGCGTAGGTTTACTAGGTTAATTCCCGGAATGGCGGGACTGTCATATGTTGAAAGACTGGAGCGACTAGGTTTGTATACACTGGAATTTAGAAGGATGAGAGGGGATCTTATCGAAACGTATAAGATTATTAAGGGGTTGGACATGTTAGAGGCAGGAAACATGTTCCCAATGTTGGGGGAGTCCAGAACCAGGGGCCACAGTTTAAGAATAAGGGGTAGGCCATTTAGAACAGAGATGAGGAAAAACTTTTTTAGTCAGAGAGTTGTGAATCTGTGGAATTCTCTGCCTCAGAGGGCAGTGGAGGCCAATTCTCTGAATACATTCAAGAGAGAGCTAGATAGAGCTCTTAAGGATAGCGGAGTCAGGGGGTATGGGGAGAAAGCAGGAACGGGGTACTGATTGAGAATGATCAGCCTTGATCACAATGAATGGCGGTGCTGGCTCGAAGGGCCGAATGGCCTACTCCTGCACCTATTGTCTATTGTCTATTGTCTAAATCCAGGGGAGTCCAGAACCAGGGGTCACAGTTTAAGAATAAGGGATAGGGCATTTAGGACTGAGATGAGGTAAAACTTTTTCACCCAGAGAGTTGTGAATCTGTGGAATTCTCTGCCACAGAAGGTAGCGGAGGCCAATTCACTGGATGTTTTCAAGAGAGAGTTAGATTTAGCTCTTAGGGCTAAAGAAATCAAGGGATATGGGGAAAAAGCAGGAACGGGGTACTGATTTTAGATGATCAGCCATGATCATATTGAATGGCGGTGCTGGCTCGAAGGGCCGAATGGCCTACTCCTGCACCTATTTTTCTCTGTGTTTCTAAGAGGAGAGTGTAGTTAGGAGAAGGCAGCAAAGGCAGTCTCACTGTCAGTTTGTGGGCTGATATTATCTATATACTAAAACTCTCGTTTGTTTGTTCCTGAACTACAGCCAAAGCGGTACACGGTAGCGCGACAACTTTAGGCCCACCTTACTCACCGTCGTCCCTTTGGTGCTAGTGGAAGAAGTTTCATTGAGATCGGTGTTATATTTTAAAAGTTATTCACATTTTTAATCTATCTCTGAGCGAGGGAGGGGGAGGGAGGGAGGAGGGAGGATAAGGGGGGTTGAGGGGGGTGGAGTGGGGGGAGGGGAAGGTGAGGGGGAGGGGAGGGAGAGGGAGGAGGAGGCAGGGGGGAGGGAGGGGGATGGAGGGGGAACGGGGAGGGGGGAGAGGGGAGGGGGAGGGGGGAGGAGAGGGTGCTGCATCAATGAAGGAGAGGTTTGGGCCCAACGGGTCCACTTGGTCTAGTTCAGGACTAAAATGTAGCACATTGTTCAGATCTATAGTCAATTAGAATGATGGAGGTTGAGGTGAGACCTGATGGAAGTATGTAAAAATTGTGGGAGGTATTGATAGGTTAGGCAGTCAGAACCTTTTTCACCGTGTTGAAATATAAAAAAAATTAAAATATGAAAACTAAAACTTTGACCTCTCAACATGAAGCCATGCCCTCTAGTTTTAGACTTTCCTGCCCTGGAGAAGAAACGGGTAGCTGTTCACCTTATCTCTTCCCCTTATGATTTGATATGCCTCCGTAAGGTCACCACTCGGCCTCCTACACTTCAGGGGAAAAAGGATCCATGCCCATCAAACCCTTGTCTCCTTTGATTCTTTTGTCACTAACGGCACGGTGGCGCAGCGGTAGAGTTACTGCGGTAGAATGCAGCGCCGGAGACTCAGGTTCGATCCTAACTACGGGTGCTGCACTGTAAGGAGTTTGTACGTTCTCCCCGTGACCTGCGTGGGTTTTCTCCGAGATCTTCGGTTTCCTCCCACACTCCAAAGACGTACAGGTATGTAGGTTAATTGGCTGGGTAAATGTAAAAATTGTCCCTAGTGGGTGTAGGATAGTGGCGGCAGCATGTGGCGGCGCCTAACGGCAGCGGCTGACTAGCAGTCTGTCCGTCTTTTTTTTGTTGAGTGTCGGTGTTGGGATGATTTTTATATATATTTTTTTGGTTGTGTATGTGTGGGAGGGGGTGGTGGTGTGTGGGGGGTGGGTGTGGGGGGGTGGGTGTGGGGAACTTTTCTCTTCCTCACGGCGCGGGGTGCGGCTCGGCTGCGGGGCCTAACATCCCCCGGTGCGGCTCGGCCGCTGGACTTTACATCCCGGTGCGGCTTGGCCGCTGGACTTTACATCCCGGTGCGGCTCGGCCGCTGGACTTTACATCCCGGTGCGGCTCGGCCGCTGGACTTACATTGCCCGGTGCAGCTCGGCTGCGGGGCTTAACACCGCCCGGTGCAGCTCGGCTGCGGGGCTTAACACCGCCCGGTGCAGCTCGGCTGCGGGGCTTAACACCGCCCGGTGCAACTCGGCTGCGGGACTTAACACCGCCCGGTGCAGCTCGGCTGCGGGGCTTAACACCGCCCAGTGCAACTCGGCTGCGGGACTTAACACCGCCCGGTGCAGCTCGGCTGCGGGACTTAACACCGCCCGGTGCGGCTCGGCTGCGGGACTTTTCACCGCTGGTGCGGCTCGGCTGCGGGACTTAGCTGCGCAAGGCTTGGTCGCGGGCCTTTCATCGCCCGGTTCGGCCGCGAGACGTTTCAGCGCCCGGTGCGGGGACTGTGCGGGTCGGTCGGGGACGAGCTGTCTGTCCATGGGCGTGGGGAAGAGAGGGGAAGTTTTGTTGCCTCCATCACAGTGAGGGGGTGTTTGGAGTCACTGTGATGGACGTTTATGTTGGGGTTATGTGTCTTGTGTTCTTTTTTTTTTCTATGACTGCTATGTAGTTTCGTTCGGTATTTCGGTACCGAACGACAAATAAAGCTCTGTTATGTGCGGGGATCGCTGGGCGGCACGGACTTGGAAGGCCGAAAAGGCCTGTTTCCGGCTGTATATATATGATATGATATGATATGATATGATACACTAGGTACGCTCACAATCACAGTGGCACTGTGGCACAGCAGTAAAGTTAGCGCCAGAGACCAAGGTTTGATCCTGGCTATGGATGCTGTCTGTACGGAGTTTGTACGTTCTCCAGGTCCTCCACTCTCCTCCCACACTCCAAAGTTTGTAGGTTGATTGGTTTATGTCAATTGTAAATTGTCCCTAGTGCGTAGGATAGTGCTAGTGTACGGGATGACCGCTGGTGGGTCCCTTGAAGACAGAAGCGGGGGAATTTATTATGGGGAACAAGGAAATGGCAGACGAGTTGAACCGGAACTTTGGATCTGTCTTCACTAAGGAAGATACAAGCAATCTCCCAGATCTTCTAGTGGCCAGAGATCCTAGGGTGACGGAGGAGCTGAAGGAAATCCACATTAGGCAGGAAATAGTGGTGGGTAGACTGATGGGACTGAAGGCTGATAAATCCCCAGGGCCGTAAGGAGGTGGCGTTAGAAATTGTGGACGCATTGGTGATCATTTTCCAATGTTCTATAGATTCAGGATCAGTTCCTGCGGATTGGAGGGTAGCTAATGTTGTCCCACTTTTTAAGAAAGGAGGGTGAGAGAAAACGGGAAATTATAGACCAGTTAGTCTGACATCAGTGGTGGGGAAGATGCTGGAGTCAATTATAAAAGACGAAATTGCGGAGCATTTGGATAGTAGTAACAGGATTGTTCCGAGTCAGCATGGATTTACGAAGGGGAAATCATGCTTGACTAATCTTCTGGAATTCTTTGAGGATGTAACTAGGAAAATTGACAGGGGAGAGCCAGTGGATGTGGTGTACCTTGACTTTCAGAAAGCCTTTGACAAGGTTCCACATAGGAGATTAGTGGGCAAAATTAGAGCACATGGTATAACATAACATAACATAACATAACAGAACTTTATTGTCATTCGGTATAAATACCGAACAAAATTTCACCAGTCACAAGACACAGCAAAAAAGAAAAGAACACAGGACACACGACCCCAACACCAACATCCATCACAGTGACTCCAAACACCCCCTCACTGTGATGGAGGCAACAAAACTTCCACACTCTTCCCCCCGCGCCCACGGACAGACAGCTCGACCCCTACCGAGGCGACCGACCTGCACAGCCCCCGCAAGGGGATGGAAGGCCCCGCGGCCGAGCCACACCGGGCACTGAAACGTCCCGCGGCCGAGCCGCGCCGGCGATGTTAAGTCCAGCGGCCGAGCCGCGCCGGGCGATGGAAGGCCCCGCGGCCGCTGCTAAGTCCCGCGGCCGAGCCGCACCGGGCATTGAAACATCCCGCGGCCGAGCCGCGCCGGCAATGTTAAGTCCCGCAGCCGAGCCGCGCCGGGCGATGGAAGGCCCCGCGGCCGCGCCGGGCGCTGAACCGTTCCGCGGTCGAGCCGCACCGGGCGATGGAAGGCCCCGCGGCTGAGCCGCACCGAGCGCTGAACCGTCCCGCGGCCGTACCGGGCGATGGAAGGCCCCGTGGCCGAGCCGCACCGGGCACTGAAACGTCCCGCGGCCGAGCCACGCCGGCGATGTTAAGTCCAGCGGCCAAGCCGCGCCAGGCGATTGAAGGCCCCGCGGGCGATGGAAGGCCCCGCGGCCGAGCTGCGCCCCGGGGAAGAGACCTAATAAAGGAAAGGTTTCCCCCGCCCCACCCCACCCCACCCACCCCCCCCACACATACACAGCCAAAAACAGAAACAAAAACCATCCCAACACCGACACAAACAAAAAAAAAAGGAAAAAAAGACAAACAGACTGCCAGAGAGCCGCAGGAGTTAGGCGCAGCCACACGTGACCACACATGGAGGTAGGGTACTGACATGGATAGAAAATTGGTTGACAGACAGAAAGCAAAGAGTGGGGATAAATGGGTCCCTTTCAGAATGGCAGGCAGTAACTAGTGGGGTACCGCAAGGCTCGGTGCTGGGACCGCAGCTATTTACAATATACATTAATGACTTGGATGAAGGGATTAAAAGTACCATTAGCAAATTTGCAGATGATACAAAGCTGGGTGGCAGTGTGAACTGTGAGGAAGATGCTATGAGGTTGCAGGGTGACTTGGACAGGTTGTGTGAGTGGGCGGATGCATGGCAGATGCAGTTTAATGTGGATAAGTGTGAGGTTATCCACTTTGGTGGTAAGAATAGGAAAGCAGAGTATTATCTGAATGGTGTCAAGTTAGGAACAGGGGATGTACAATGAGATCTGGGTGTCCTAGTGCATCAGTCACTGAAAAGAAGCATGCAGGTACAGCAGGCAGTGAAGAAAGCCAATGGAATGTTGGTCTTCATAACAAGAGGAGTTGAGTATAGGAGCAAAGAGGTCCTTCTGCAGTTGTACAGGGCCCGAGTGAGACTGCACCTGGAGTACTGTGTGCAGTTTTGGTCTCCAAATTTGAGGAAGGATATTCTTGCTATTGAGGGCGTGCAGCGTAGGTTTACTAGGTTAATTCCCAGAATGGCGGGACTGTCATATGTTGAAAGACTGGAGTGACTAGGCTTGTATACACTGGAATTTAGAAGGATGAGAGGAGATCTTATCGAAACGTATAAGATTATTAAGGGGTTCGACATGTTAGAGGCAGGAAACATGTTCCCAATGTTGGGGGAGTCCAGAACAAGGGGCCACAGTTTAAGAATAAGGGGTAGGCCATTTAGAACTGAGATGAGGAAAATAAATTTCAGTCAGAGAGTTGTGAATCTGTGGAATTCTCTGCCTCAGAAGGCAGTGGAGGCCAATTCTCTGAATGCATTCAAGAGAGAGCTAGATAGAGCTCTTAAGGATAGCGGAGTCAGGGGGTATGGGGAGAAGGCAGGAACGGGGTACTGATTGAGAATGATCTGCCATGATCACATTGAATGGCGGTACTGGCTCGAAGGGCCGAATGGCCTCCTCCTGCACCTATTGTCTATTGTTTATTGTCTATTGTCGGCGCAGAGTCGGTGGGCTGAAGAGCCTCTTTCCAAGTTGCATCTTTAAAGTTTAAAGTAAAGTAAAGACGAAGATAACTGTTTGAAAAAGCACACGCCTTGAGCATGCTACTGTACAGCACAGCATGACACAGCAGCAAAGCTTGGACGACCAATCTACATCAAGAACGCAAATTGAGTAATTTTCATTTCTGCTGTCTTCGTTGCATCCTGGGAACTCCTCGGCAGGTCAAAATCATCAATGAATCTGTCATCTCAAAATCATCAATGAATCTGACCACCATGCCTCGTATCCCTGCGATCCTCAAGCAGAAGCACCACCATAGGCTTGGACCTGTTATTGTTGTTGTTGTTCGTCCTTCGGTTTCGAAGATGACCATGACTTCACTTTCAGTTGGAGGATTGGTGACTGTGGGTCTGGAAGTGACTGGTGAGGCCAATCCGGGCCCGGAAGGCACGCCCACACGTAGGACACAAGTGGATGGGTGCTGCAGTGGAAGTGGAGGTAGCCCGGGCCTTGCGCGCGGTGCGTTTCCTCTGGGCCTCTGCAGTGCGTCTGTTCTCTGCTGCACGGGCTCCTGTGGTGAGCATGCTACGCCAGGTTGGACGGTCCAGACCTAGAGACTCCCAAGTGCTGAGGTTGATGTCCAAGTCTTTGAGGGGCACTTTGAGGCAGCTTGGAGCTGTACACAGGATGGAAAATGGACGCATCTCCAAAGATGTGCTGTACAGGGAGGTTGCCAATGGGTAGAAGCCAAGAGGAAGACTAAAGCTTCGCTACGAGGAAACGATGAAAAGAGATATGGCATATTTTAACGTTGGCACTGACAACTGGGAAGGGGCTACTGAGGACCGGGGAAGGTGGAGAAAGGACCTCCAGGCGGGTATAAAGCACCACGACAGCAGATGGTTCAAGACCATCGAGGGGAGGCACCAAGTTGTCAGGGGTTATAGGGAGAAGGCAGGAGAATGGGGTTGAGAGGGATAGATAGAGCAGCCACGATTGAATGGCGGAGTAGACTCGAGGAGCCGGATGGCCTACCTCTACTCCGATGATTTATGAACGCCACAAAATGGTCAAGGGGCCACAGCGACACACTCCCCTATCCCAATGGCGAGAGACAACTTCACCCATGGAAGATGTGGGAAGCTCTGCCTGTCAAGGATAGGCTTAGTCTTCCTTAGTCTTAGCAGGAAATGCAACCACAGATAAAATCTGAGAATAAAGGGGAAGCCATTTAAAACTGAGGTGAGAAGGAACTTGGAGAGGGGATTGCAGAGAGTTGTGAATTTGTGGAATTCTCTGCCACAGAGGGCAGTGGAAGCCAAATCACTGGATGGATTTAAGAGAGAGTTAGATAGAGCTCAAGGGGCTAGTGGAATCAAGGGATATGGGGAGAAGGCAGGCATGGGTTATTGATTGTGGACGATCATCCATGATCACAATGAATGAAGGGCCGAATGGCCTCCTCCTGCACCTATTTTCTATGTTTCTATAAAGCAATCCCCTCTCCAAGCAGGCCAATGTCAAAGCAGCACCATCACCTCTCGCAGATTGATGGATGCCAACAACAATGGGGATAATGTACGGTGGCCAACTGGGCTACCAGAATATCTTTAGGATGCAAGAGGAGACAGAGACACTGACAGAAACCCTCACAGTGAAGGGGAGAATGTGCAAACTCCACATAGACGGCACATATGATAAGGGCCAAATTCCCAGTCTCTGGGAGCCTTCAGTAACGAGCGCTGTGCCAACCATGCCACCCCTCACTGCATTACAGTGAAAATCATTGAACCGTATGTCCGTAAATTGAAGAACGCCAGTAACACGTCCCTCCCTCTATGACTGTCAAAATACTCAAAAGAAAATGGAACCCCTTATACACATTTTTTAGATATTAAAAAGATCTCCAAGGAGAACAATAATTGTAGATTTTGTGACTCAAAGTGATGTACTTCACGGCACCAAAAAAAAAAAATATTTATTTGATATCAATCCTCAAGGCAATGAGAGTATTAGCATAGAGATTTAAAAGAGAAAATATCAAGTGCTGGAGCAATTCAGCAGGTCAGGTAGCATCACTGGAGAACATGAACAGGTGATGTTTCAGGTTGGGGACCTTTCTTCAGACTGACATGGATAGGTGACATTTCGGGTCAGGATTCTTCTTCAGACTCAACACAGTCTGAAGTAAGGTCTCGACCCGAAACGTCAGCCATTCTTTCTCGCCAGAGATGTTGCCTGTCCCACTGAGTTACTCCAGCTTTTTGTGTCTATCTACAGTCTAAAGAAAGGTCCCAACCTGAAACGTCTGCCTATCCATGTCCTCCAGACCCTGCTGCCCGACCCGTTGAGTTACTCCAGCACTTTGTGTTTTGTGTAAGATTCCAGCTACTTTCTGCAGCTCCTAGTGTCTACTCTTTTTAAGAGAGAAATTGTTTCCAGTTCCCGCAACGTTGGTGCCCTCTAATGTCAAACTAGGTACACTGCAGGGCTCAGCAGACAGGCTTTGGGAATAGAAACATAGAAACATAGAAAATAGGTGCAGGAGTAGGCCATTCGGCCCTTCGAGCCTGCACCGCCATTCAATATGATCATGGCTGATCATCCAGCTCAGTAACCTGTACCTGCCTTCTCTCCATACCCCCTGATCCCTTTAGCCACAAGGGCCACGTCTAACTCCCTCTTAAATATAGCCAATGAACTGGCCTCAACTACCTTCTGTGGCAAAGAATTCCACAGACTCACCACTCTCTGTGTGAAGAAATGTTTTCTCATCTCGGTCCTAAAAGACTTCCCCCTTATCCTTAAGCTGTGACCCCTGGTTCTGAACTCCCCCAACATCGGGAACAATCTTCCCGCATCTAGTCTCTCCAACCCCTTAAGAATTTTATATGTTTCTATAAGATCCCCCCTCAGTCTTCTAAATTCCAGTGAATGCAAGCCTAGTCTATCCAGTCTTTCTACATATGAAAGTCCCGCCATCCCGAATGATGGTGTGTGGTTTTAAAACTGAGCACGATTGACACCGTTCCTATTGTGAAGTATTTGGGATTTTTAATTTGGGATTTCTCTGCTGTGATAATGAGAAAATCACGTTATGAGTCCAGTGCAAAAGACTTGGAAGAAAAATTCGTGTCGGCAGCAGCTCGCTTAAAAGATCAGTCTGAAGAAGGGTCTCGTCCCGAAACGTCACCCATTCCTTCTCTCCAGAGATGCTGCCTGTCCCGCTGAGTTACTCCAGTATTTTGTGTCTATCTTCGGTGTAAACCCTCAACTGCAGTTCCTTCCTACGCAAGCGGACGTTTATCATTGTTTACTGTTCATTTATAATTTGTGTCACAGTATTTTACAATCCCACACCTGTTACGCTACTGTTATGAGCTCTGGAAGTGACCTGTGGGGATTCAAATGATTTTCTATTTAATTGTTACTGCAAACTTTGGAGATAGGTAGACACAGACTAAAGGGTTTTTGATAACAACATATTGGAACAAAGGCTAGAGTTTTAAAACCGAAGGCGATGAGACAAAAGGATGCAAGAGTTGCGAATTGTGAAGCCAGAGGAAAGGAAGGTGGGTGGAGGGAGAGGGGGATTACGGAAATAAGTCTGAATCCAGGCGGGGCACAAGTGAGAGGGGGATGGGAGAAAGAACGGTGAAGAAAGGAGAGGGCAGGGGAGGTGTTGGAGGGGTTACCTAATATTGGAGAATTTAGTATTCATTCCATTGGGTTGTAAGCAGTTTTTTTCTCAGTCCATGATGGAAGAGAAGGGGAAAGGAAGTGAGGTGATTGTTCTTCCAGTAACTGGCATATTGTTAGCCTCCTGCCATGTGGAAATAGCCATTGTTCTATGATTAACTCGTGCGGGCCTTCCATCGCCCGGTGCGGCCACGGGGACTGAACAGCGCCCGGTGCGGCCGCGGGGCCTTCCATCACCCGGTGCGGCTCGGCCACGGGACTGAACAGCGCCCGGTGCGGCCGCGGGGCCTTCCATCGCCCGGTGCAGCTCGGCCGCGGGGCCTTCCATCGTGCGGCTCGGCCGCGAGGCCTTCCATCGCCCGGTGCGGCTCGGCCGCGGGGCCTTCCATCGTGCGGCTCGGCCGCGGGGCCTTCCATCGCCCGGTGCGGCTCGGCCGCGGGACTTTCCAGCGCCTGGTGCGGCTCGGCCGCGGGGCCTTCCATCGTGCGGCTCGGCCGCAGGGCCTTCCATCGCCCGGTGCGGCTCGGCCGCGGGACTGTCCAGCGCTCGGTGCGGCTCGGCCGCGTGGACTTTCCATCTCCTTGCGGGGGCTGTGCAGGTCGGTCGCCTCAGTAGGGGTCGAGTTGTCTGTACGTGGGAGGGGCACGGGGGAAGAGAGAGGGGAAGTTTTTGGCCTCCATCACAGTGAGGGGGTGTTTGGAGTCACTGTGATGGATGTTTGTGTTGGGGTTGTGTCTTGTGTTTTTTTTTGTTGTTGTACTGCTGGCTAAGTAATCTCGTTCTGTATGAATGACAAATAAAGCTATTTTGGATTTTTGGTATGTGTGGTAGTAACCAGCAGTAAAATTAAAGCGTGATTTTACAACTGCAATAAGCTGATTTTTGCGTGCTTCTCTCTTGCAGCTGGTCAGATATACAAAAGAAAGATACATACACCTTGGATCCTTGGGGTCTGTTATTCAGCTGCCGGACACACAATGCCTGGTGGACAACAGGAAGAGTCGACATCCTCAGCTTTTTGATTGTGAGAGAGTGAAAAACGCTTACCTGAAGTCTTGGCGTTTTGTCCAGGTGGGTGATAGGGAATGATGCCCCATTTACAAATCTTCTCCATCATTTACAAAAGCCTTTCACGACACGGAACTTCAGGACATTTGGACAGGTACATGGATAGGAAAGGTTTAGAAGGATAATGGGCGAAATGCAGGCATGTGGGACTAGCGTAGATGGAGGATCTTGGTCGGCATGGACAAGAGCCTATTTCCCGGCTGTACGACTCAAAACCAGCACCTTAGCATCTATATTCCTTCATGAGAGCACTAGGCATCAGAGAGAGAGAGAGAGAGAAAAAAAGGGCAGCACGGTGGCGCAACGGTAGAGTTGATACCTTACAGCACCAGAGATCCGGGTTCTATCCTGACTATGGGTGCTTGTCTGTACGAAGTTTGTACGTTCTCCCCGTGACCTGCGTGGGTTTTCTCCGAGATCTTCAGTTTCCTCCCACACTCCAAAGACGTACAGGTTTGTAGGCTAATTGGCTTGGTGTAAATGTAAATTGTCCCTAGCGCTTATAGGATAGTGTTAGTGTGCAGGGATCGCATTTCTAAAGTATAAACACAGCTGCAGAGGGCTAATGCCTAATGACTTCTGCCTGCCTCAGCCTATGTTATTGCAAATGAGACCCCCATAAAATAAAATACTCATAGTTTAGCTTAATTTACAGCCTCAGCAACTATAAAAGACAGAAGAATGTAGAAACAAGGAACAGCAGATGCTGGTTCGCCAAAGAAGATAAAAAAAAGTGCTGGTGTAACTCAGCGGGTCAGGCAACATCTCTGGAGAACACGGATAGGTGACAATTAGGGTCTGGACCCTTCTGTGTCTGGATGTCCGATCCGAAACGTCACCTCTCCATGTTCTCCAGCGACGCTGCCTGACCCGCTGAGTTACTCCAGCACTTTGTGCCTTAAACTATGAAAGGTTGTGGTTGAGAATTTCATAAACATTTTCAATGACCTCAAATGTGGTCGTGATTCGTTATGAGGCCGTTGGCTTTCGTTAAAAGTATCCGGCTGTTACTGTGATTGTGAATGGGTGTGATGGGGGTCTTCTTGTGTCTCCTCAGAGTGGATCGATCCTTAACCTGGAAACTGGCCGCTGCCTAGAGGTGGAGACCAACAAGAAGGCTGACTTTGGGCTGGAGCTGGTTTTACAGCAATGCACAGGACAGAAATGGACAATTAGAAATGTCTTGAAACAAACGACCTAATGCTGAACTGGCACAATCCAAAGAAAACTGGATCCCTCAGTAACTGAATGACTAAAAAAAAAAACATCTGAGTGATATTCTGACAGGCATGGGGATGAGAACACCCTGAAGGCCTCCAACATATTTGAGTGAAAACACAAACTCAAAGTGGGTTTGTTCTTCAAGCTTCTGGGCTTTTATTTTTATTTTGAGATTTTAAAATAAGATCTTATTTTCAGTAAATGTTATATATAATCAAATGGGGAAAATGTTGAGAAATATCTATTCAATAAATTAATAATTCTGTGTGATTAAAATTGATTGGTGCACACTGTAAAAATGCTTCGGTCAAAGCTAACCATCGATAAGTGGAACCCAATGAGATGTGTTCTGCTGTTACCTCTTGACAACCATTATCATTTGGGATTTTGTGCCGACTCTCAGCCTTTTGAAGGGTGGTCTGAGTGTGGTCATTGAGATTCCAATCTGCATGAATCCATTATGTGTTAAACTGCTTTCACATTTGACATTACCTTTCCAAGTACTGGTACTAACGTACATTGACTACAAATGCCACGAGGCATAGTGAAAATTGAAATCCTACACTGATGGAGCACAGGTTGATTTGGAATTGGCGCGATGATATTTTGTCACGCGGGGATTTGAACTAACTTTGCTAAACCTGCTCCCCAGTGCTCTCACCAGTTACCTTGTCGAATTCACGTTATTTCGAAAGATCACTCAGCATTCCTGGATGCATTGGGCCTCTTAGTATTTGAGCTGCTTGGCAAAGTAAAGAAAGATAGCCGACTAGGGTTGAATAAAACGGACCCCCGACCAACATTAACTAAAAGGGTGAGGACCACTGCCTTCCAGCAGCACTAACCGTCGCTCGAAATGTGACACAGGTATCGATTTCCAACTTGCATTGTCAGGAATTTGCTTGTATCAATATTGTCTGTATGTTGTCGTAAAAGTGAAATAAAGATGTGGCAGAGACACTAAAATATACAAAACAGTTGGGAAGGATCAATTTGTATAAGAAAATAACTGCAGATGCTGGTACAAATCAATTTATTCACAAAATGCTGGAGTAACTCAGCAGGTCAGGCAGCATCTCGGGAGAGAAGGAATGGGTGACGTTTCGGGTCGAGACCCTTCTTCAGTCAGACTGAAGAAGGGTCTCGACCCGAAACGTCACCCATTCCTTCTCTCCCGAGATGCTGCCTGACCTGCTGAGTTACTCCAGCATTTTGTGAATAAATCGGGAAGGATCAATTTAGTAGTTTTGCAGTTATTTGTTGTAGGGTCACTTTGTCTTTTTTGATGAAGTATGGTTGGAAAGGTGATGTAATTTCTCTACCTGCCTGTACAAGCACAGAGTTCCACTCCCACCCGCACATTTAGACATTTCTAAGTTTACTTTTTTCAAATATGGCGCGGAGCTAGGTGACTGTGTGTGCTGGTCTCAGAATAGGATCAGATATCACCCCATTACAATCGCTCCACTCTTTTAGACCTTTCTGTCAGAGGCAAATCTTGCATTAAATGTGGCAGCCTTTGTCTCTCCGAGATCTTCGGTTTCCTCCCACACTCCAAAGACGTACAGGTATGTAGGTTAATTGGCTGGGTAAATGTAAAAATTGTCCCTAGTGGGTGTAGGATAGTGTTAATGTACGGGGATCACTGGGCGGCACGGACCTGGAGGGCCGAAAAGGCCTGTTTCCGGCTGTATATATATGATATGATATGATATGATATGTATAGTCGTTACTTTGACAGGATAGCACACAAACATAAGCTTTTCATTGTACCTCAGTACACTTGACATGTAATGAACCAATCTAAACTAAGCTACACCATCTCAGTGGATAACTTTGAACCAGCAAAGAGTTATAATGGGAAGTTTAGATGAGGGACCCTCAATTCAACAGCAAAGGGTTACAATGAGGTTTAGATGGGGAGACCGTCAGTTCAATAGCAGGTAGCAGATATCCACAGACTGTTCTTGAACATGTCAGCAGAGGGAGCTCTAGACATAGCTTGGCAATGAAGAAGAGCGATTTCATTTCGTTCAGATATGCACCGTGGAAACAGGCTCTTCGGCCCACCGAGTCCATGCCGATCATTGATTACGTGTATACACAATAGTTCCATGTCTTACACACTGGGGTCCAGTTACAGAAGCCAATTAACCTACAAACCTGCATGTCTTTGGAATGTGGGGAGAAACTGGAGCACCCAGAGAAAACCCATGCAGTGAGAGGGTGGACGCACAAACTCTGCACAGACAGCACCCGTAGGCAGAATCAAACCCAGGTCTCCGGTGCAGTGAGGCAGCAACTATGATTTGTGTGATTTTTAACATCTTAACTCTTCAGAACCCAAATTTTTGCTTATAAGGCCATAAGGTCATATGGAATCGGAGTAGAATTTGGCCATTCGGCCCATCAAGTCTACTCTGCCATTCAATCATGGCTGATCTATCTTTCCCTCCTGACCCCATTCTCCTGCCTTCTCCCCATAATCTCTGACCACCTGTACTGATCAAGAATCTATCTATAGGCACAATCTGAAATGCCAGAATGTAACCCTGATAGGAGAAGGAGCAGACTTAAATCTTAATAGATGCAGCCAAAACATAAGACTTCACTCCCAAAATCTTGTAGGAAGGAACTACAGATGCGAGTTTACACCGAAGATAGACACAAAATGCTGGAGTAACTCGGCGGGACAGGCAGCATCTGTGGAGAGGAGAAAGGGGTGATGTTTTGGGTCACAACACAAAACGTCACCCATTCCTTCTCTCCAGAAATGCCACCTGTCCCGCTGAATTACTCCAGCATTTTGTGTCCACCCCCCAAATTTTCCTATCTTAATTGCAGTCCACGAACACTTTTGTGTAGGAAAGAACTGCAGATGCTGGTATAAATTGCGTAGGAAAGAACTGCAGGTGCTGGTTCAAATTGAAGATAGACACAAAAAGCTGGAGTAACACAGCGGGACAGGCAGCATCTGTGGAGAGAAGGAATGGGTGATGTTTCGGGTCGAGACCCTTCTTCATACACTTTTGTGATAAGTTGGCCCTGACATATGCATGGAGTGGAGAGGGCAGTAGAAAGGTAAGACATCGGCGAAACCAAGCGCAAGCTCGGCGATCGCTTCGCTGAACACCTGCGCTCGGTCCGCATTAACAAAACTGATCTCCCGGTGGCCGAGCACTTTAACTCCCCCTCCCATTCCCAGTCTGACCTTTCTGTCATGGGCCTCCTCCAGTGCCATAGTGAGGCCCGCCGGAAATTGGAGGAGCAGCACCTCATATTTCGCCTGGGCAGTTTGCAGCCCGGTGGTATGAACGTCGACTTCTCCAACTTCAGATAGCTCCTCTGTCCCTCCCTTCCCCTCCTCCTTCCCAGATCTCCCTCTATCTTTCTGTCTCCACCTATATCCTTCCTTTGTCCCGCCCCCCCTGACATCAGTCTGAAGAAGGGTCTCGACCCGAAACGTCACCCATTCCTTCTCTCCCGAGATGCTGCCTGACCTGCTGAGTTATTCCAGCATTTTGTGAATAAATCGAGCAGTAGAAAGGTAGGTTTGTACCTGCTGGGAAGCTCAGACATCATTTAAAGATGGATTTACTTTTTCCCAACTATCAACCAGTTTCCGTGCAAGAATCCTGCCTTCATAGCTTTGCGAAGGAAGGTGAGAGGGAGGGATTGCACAGACCTAAGAGATCAGAAGAACTAGGAGACCTGGAAAGATCATGGCTATACATTCACTGGCCACGTTGTGGAGAAAGCAGGTGGCGTGTTTGACCCACTCCCTGGATACCAAACTGTCCAGGTTTAAAAAATGGTTAATTTTAACCCAATTTGTTTACCGGCAAGAATAACGTTCGCTGCCATGGCAATTCATGTTTAAATATTGAATCAAAGCACAAAAGGTATTTGTTCCAACCGCATTTGGAATATTGCCAGCAGTTTTGAGCCCCATAAGTGGCACGCCCCAAGCTTGGTGAACCTGTGGAATTCTTTGCCACAGAAGGCTGTGGAGGCCAAGTCAGTGGATATATTTTAAGGCGGAGATAGATAGATTCTTGATCAGTACAGGTGGTCAGAGATTATGGGGAGAAGGCAGGAGAATGGGGTCAGGAGAGAGAGATAGATCAGCCATGATTGAATGGCAGAGTAGACTTGATGGGCCGAATGGCCAAATTCTACTCCGATTCCATATGACCTTATGGCCTTATAAGCAGAAATTTGGGTTCTGAAGAGTTAAGATGTTAAAATGAATTTGGAAATAATCACTGAGGCCATTGATTAACTTGGTGTCAATCGGTTCTTTACAATGACATGAATCGAACTGCTAATTATTGTCATTAACCCATCCTCAATTCACACCTTGGAATGACAGAAAACCTAGGATATGGATTTTGGCAGATGCCCCGGGATATTTCTGAAATCTCTTTTATGGATGATGAAACACTTAATTAACATGTTGGCAACCCAAATTATACATAAAGCAGCCAGGCAGAAACTGCAATCAGAATCACCTCATCGTTAATGCCTTCTTCTGACAAATAGGGAGAGTAAAATAATTACAAATTAGTTTGGAATCCCATGAGAGAGACTTTATTTTGCTTATGGGCATCTTTAAGGCAGCGGCCAATGCTAATGCTTATCAGATTCATTCATGCAAAGAATGAGTCCAAGACCCTTGATGTGTCCAGGACCTTTGTGCTTCACAAGTTCAGACCCATTTGGCACGACATGGGGAACCAGGTCTAATCTGGTTTCTGTGCAGTTAACAAATCTCTGACTGGGAGTAGAGTGTTGTATTTATTGTGACACTGAGATGGTATCCAGTGTTTCCTTTTCAAGACTCCATTATGGAAATCCAGTTGAAAAATTGGCATTTGTGAATGATGTGAGTGTTATCCTTGATGCCATTATTGCACATTGGTACTGAAGAGAGACACAAAATGCTGGAGTAACTCAGCAGGACAGGCAGCATCTCTGGAGAGAAGGAATACGTGACCTTTCGGGATGCGACCCTTCATCAGACTGAGAATCAGGGGAGAGGGAGTCTAGAGATATAGAAGGGTAAGGTGTGAAAACAACAGATCAAAGCGGATGGTGATAAGGAAATGTAGACTGGTTCATTGCTAGCTGAGAAGAAGGTGACCATGTGGCATACAATCAGTAATATTTAATCAGGAGGACAGTAGAACTAGTCAGAGAATTAGGATGGGGGATGGACAGAGAGGGAAAGCAAGGGTTACTTTTGGTATGCCCTAGTGAAGAATGGACATTTAGGAAAAACATCTGGTAGCTCTTTCCCACGTTCAATGATCAATCAATAATCAATCATACTTAGAAATTTAGACCAACTACCAATAAATCTTGACATTTTATTGGAGTTCATATATAATGAATCAGACAATCTATTCACCCAAGGAATTGCTCTAAAACCTAATTGAGATTTTTTTAAACATTCAAATAGGTTGGCCATTAATCAACAAAGTGGTCACTACTCCAGTCAAACAAATTGAACTGCAACATTATGCGAATGTCTAATATTGTTGCAATGTGCTGTATCTCTCCATATCTCCATATCTCCATATCTCCATATCTCCATATCTCCATACATATTACAGCAATATCACAAATTAAGGAATACTTCCCTTTCAACTTATTAGCCAGCATTGGATTATCGTTGATCAGATTTTGCTGGCTTTACCTTGCATTAAACGTTATTCCCTTATCGTGTATCTATACACTGTAAATGGTTCGATTGTAACCATGTATTGTCTTTCTGCTGACTGGTTAGCACGCAACAAAAGCTTTTCGCTGTACTTTGGTGCACGTGACCATAATCTAAACTGAACTGAATAATGTTAATGTGAGAGCTCAACTATGTTTTGAAAAACCCTGAAATATATGCGTCAAGCTGAATTATTTCCCAGTAAAATATTTGTAATACTACAGAGAAATATCTTCCAATATTACCTGAAAATAAATCAGAAATCATATTATTTTGATATCACTGGCACTATTAAAACAGTATTAAAATAACAATGAGAGCACTCTGTATTAAAAATAGGTAACATTAACTTAGTGATTTTATTCTTCTGCTCAGAAGGAATTTTCTGTGTCTACAAGGATAATGTATGATGTTTCACGTGTCAGATCTTTATTGCGGCATGCACTTGAGTAATAGAAGAAACAAGTATTAATAGAAGATAGATACAAAAAGCTGGAGTAAATCAGCGGGACAGGCAGCATCTCTGGAGAGGAATGGGTGACATTTCGGGTCGTGACACTTCTTCAGATATATTTGCAGCATGTTACACATGCTATCCTACATCAAACATTATGCAGTCAATGAGTTACTTTAGAGGAATTAGCACTGAGTGTGCAGGAAACTCAACAATCTATTTTGCACAATGTGTTGCCGCAAAGACCAATGATCTCACTTATTTTTGATGGTTGAAAGAGGGATGAATGTTTGCCAGGATAACAGGAAAAGTTATTTCAACTAGTGGGAAACCATGGAATCTGTTATCTCAGTTTAGGACGAAAAGCGAGCCTTTGCCGCAAAAGTCAAGAGTCAAGAGAGCTTAATTGTCATTAATACTGTCATGAAACAATGAAGCTCTTACTTGCAGCAGCATAACAGGTCTGCAAACATGGTACTCAATAGATAACATAATTAAACAAATAAAAAAAGTTCAAAAAATAGAAGACAAATATTAATGCAAAACAAATTAAAAGCCCCCAAAATCCCTAGTGCAATGAAGACTGTTCATGATTCAGTAGCCGAACAGTTGTTGTGATAAAGCTGATCCTGAACCTGGAGATCATAGTTTTTAGACTCCTTCCTGATGGCAGAAGTGAAATGAGAATGTGGCCAGCATGGTTTATGTCTAAGATTTCATCAGAAATTAGGTATCCTTGATTGCCTCACTACTGTTCCAAAATCCTAGCTACGTTTATAGAGGGTTATAAACCCCAATCATCTCATATTAGAGGCAAAAATGAGAGTCGAGATATCAGATGGCAGGAGTTGTGGGATCCTATCACCAACTAGAGAGTGGTCCTGACCTACCATCTATCCCATTGGAGACCCTCGGGATATTTGTTTGCAGACTTTGCTGAAATTTATTTTGCACTGCACGTTATTCCCTTCATATTGCATCTGTACACTGTGGACGGCTTGATTGTTATCATGTATAATCTTTTTGCTGACCAATAGCATGCAACAAAAAAGCTTTTCACTGTACCTCCCTACACATGACAATAATAAACTAAGCTAAACTAAAATAGGCCGTGCTTTTATGCCTGATGAAAGTTGAGATTAGTCCATTGATACTGTACAACTGGTGCATTCACGGCCTCTGAATTTTGGGTTTGAGGATTTGAAGACATAAACCTGCATGGATCTGTCTGGGGTCATTAGTGTTGACCTGATGCTCTGCGGGAGGCACAAGAAAGAAAGGTAACTGTAAAGATTTGACATCATGGTCTGAATAAACATACCGACCCATGAGCTATTATAAGGCAAAAACCTTGGTCGCAACCTCCAGCTGTACAGCACCTGAACAATAGCACAGCGGTAGAGTTGCTGCCTTACAGTGTTTGCAGCGCCGGAGACCCAGGTTCGATCTGACCACGGGTGCTTGTCTGTATGGTCTGTACGTTCTCCCTGTGACCTGCATGGGTTTTCTCCGAGATCTTCGGTTCCCTCCCACACTCCAAAGACGATCAGGTTTGTAGGTTAATTGGCTTGGTATAACTGTAAAATTGGTCGGCGTGGACTCGGTAGGCTGAAGGGCCTGTTTCTGCACTGTATTTCTAAACTAAACTAAACTAATGTGGCATCTCTTCAGAAGACCATAAGGGGTCAATTGTAAGTGCCCATAATTGGCAGAAAACTGGCAATAAAAGTGGATTAGCTTCTTTCTCACTTCTTCTGACCTTAGTTTGATAGCCTGCCATTTAGAAATGACTTCTTTGAATATTCTATTCAGGATGATGTGATATTCAGAGGTCAAGTTTGAAAACTGGAGCAATGGTTCCATCAAACATGCCTCGAAATCCCAACATAAAGTGGACATTGATTGTCACTCTGATTCTGTTACCATGCTGGTATTCTGTTTTTATTATTCCTTTCAGATTCATGTCTCATTGTTCTTACTTTCTATCAACCTTGGCATTGGAAGAAGCAGGCATGAAGTATAATTAACCCAGAGCAATTTCTTGTGTTAAAGCAGTGTGTAAATGCAAGAAAAATTCACAAGAGTGCAGAATATATATATTATAGCTACAAAGTGCAGCTAAAAAAAATGAAAG
Source organism: Rhinoraja longicauda (assembly GCF_053455715.1). Taxonomy (NCBI): domain Eukaryota; kingdom Metazoa; phylum Chordata; class Chondrichthyes; order Rajiformes; family Arhynchobatidae; genus Rhinoraja; species Rhinoraja longicauda. The sequence continues at coordinate 9,830,242 of NC_135978.1, forward strand.
GGCCCCAATGAGGTAGGTAGGAAGAATTAGGTAGGTGTGTATTGTTGTTTAAGAATTGTTGTTAAAGGAACAGATGAATTGAACTTGAAGTAACTGTTTGATATTGCCATAAAATTGCAAAATGGTTGATAGTGGTAGTAGTGTGGTGATAGTTTGTAAGATGAAGCCAGATAGGTGGACATCTTTTCCAATCCAGAAGCATTGCTAGTTCCAATAATCTTTCTTTCCATGTTATTTCTTTTATTTCTATTTCTATTCCTGCTTCTATAAATCTTACCTCACACCATCTGCTACCTTTACTATCTCCAGGATTGACTATGTCCTTGCATTCCTGGCTGGACTCCTTTGATCATAATCTCTGGGCTTGGAGGCCGCGTTCTGAGACACATCAAATGTTCAGTTTAGTTTATTGTCACGTGAAAAAAGGTACAGTGAAATGCTTTACTTCGGCACAGGAAATGGTACAGGATGTACCTCAGGAAATGCTCCAAACCAGCAGACCAATAAATAAAGATAATTACCGTTTTTTTTTTTTAATGACTGCTTATTTATTTTTGCTATTCACTTTGCTGCCCTGCAAATTTCCCCGTTGTGGGACGAATAAAGTAATTATTATTATTATTATTATTATTATTATTATTATTATTATTAAACCTCCTGCAGGTTATTGGACCATCAGAGCAGACAGACCTCTCTCCTAGGCAGGCAAAACCACACGGACGACAGGCCCCAAAAGAATGTTTAAGGACATTCCATTGAGATTCGTATGCAATTGATTTTCTAATTGTCTGGTAGTTTTGGTTCATAAGTAAATTTGAAATGTGTAGGAAGGAACTGCAGATGCTGGTTTAAACCGAAGATAGACACAAAACGCTGGAGTAATTCAGTGGGACAGGCAGCAACTCTGGAGAGAAGGAATGGGCGACGATTCGGGCTGAGACCCTTCTTCAGACTGAAAGTCACGGGAAAGGGAAACGAGATCTAGACGGTGATGTGGAACAAATAAATGAAAGATATGCAAAAAAGTAACAATGACAAAGGAAACAGGTCATTGTTAGCTGTAAATAGGTGAGAACGAAAAGCTGGTGTGACTTGGGTTGAGAAGAGATGGAGAGAGAGGGAATGCATGGGTTACTTGAACTTAGAGAAATTTGAAATGTTTATTTTCTGTTGTCCTTTATTTTGACATTATGGACAAATAGATACTGTGACTCTTAGAAATAAGAGGAACACCATGCATTCATTAAATGCTATTCCTCGAAGGATGCATTTCCAATCTTCCTACCTACCTCATTGGGGGCCTTTCATTTTTTTTAGCTGCACTTTCTCTGTAGCTATACTATATTCTGCACTCTCTTTCTCTATCTCTTCTGCACTCCCTGAATGTGGCAACAGGAGCAGATAGTGTTGTAAAGAAGTGGTATGGTTGCCTTCATTGGTTGAGGCATTGTACAAGAGTCAGGAAGTCAGCTTTACAGTACTTTGGCTGGACTGCATTTGGATAACCAATAAACGTGTTTAAACCAATCAAAACAAAATCAATCAACCTGTTGGCAGTCACACCCAAGACATTTTTTAAGAACACTGGCACCTTCTCGACCAGAAGGGAGAGAAGAATGTTCATATTTAATTCAGGACTGAAGTAAACTTTGGAAAATTCTCCTCACGCTGAAGTAAAGAATTCTCTGAGCAAAGTTTTTAATAACGTCAGACAATCTTAAAATCAAATGAAGCTTCTGATTATTTTATTAACATAAATAATTTGACAAAACCCTGAGAAATATTATTAAAAACAAACCAAAAAACTGAACAAATGCATAAACAGCTTTGTATTACAGATTTGCAGAGTATAGTTGTTGGCATGCTCAGCGGGTTAATCCAAACAACAATTAGGACAATTAGTATGATCTAGGAACAACAGTACAGGGAAAGACATTTTGTGTTCTAAGCCTTAATTTATTCAATTCACAAGTGCTTTCCAATCCCCTGGAGCAAATGGGAAATCAACACAGTGAGGCATGCACAGTATACTGTGAAACGTTATATTTTCTTATGAATCCAGATGCACACGATATATGTTTTCCAGTTTTCTATTTTTTGGTGGGTGTGAATACGTTAAGATTAAGAAGCAGGACAAAAGACTTCCTTCATTATTTTTTTTCTCTATTTATACTGCAGCCCCAATGAGATCTCACACGGTTAGAATCAGCACGGTTTGACCGGAATCAAAGGGTTTTTAAAAAAATTAGAATGACCTCAATTCAGGTTCTACACAAATGCCCAGATTTGTTTCGGCTGTTCCCACCAATCTGTTTCAAATCTCCATTACACAACGTGAGTCAACTTCAAGTTTAATAGTGATTGCTTCTAACTCTGATTTTTGATCACATTTCTAAACCGGCTCACAGCATTAATACCCGAACCATTTATCACTGGTTCACATCAGTTGCAAGTTCGTAGTTGCTTTTGAATATTAGAAGTTCCATTATAAACCGATGCTACAGTGATTTATAATAGAGGTAGATTCTGACTTCTATCAATACATTTGAAATGGGTACTTGTCAGTCAACAGCTCATTTTACACCTCTCGTGTCATCATTATAACCTGCTTCGTTTTATTTCACAACGTCAGATCAGCCCCAATGAAAGAAATTGAAGTCAGTGTCTGCAGCCTAAGCTAATGTTATTATTCCATCGCTTCCAGCAACCTCAGGCCTCTTCGGGTTGTTGGATAACAGGAGTATAATTCTCCTGTCATCCCCTGCTTCCACCAATGATTTAATCACACAATTCTTAACAGTTTTGACAGTTCAATTAGATATTCTAGGCTTGTAATCGTAACGTATCAAAGATCTATTCTGTGCCCCAACAACATAATTAAAACATTTCCTATACGTTGCGTGTTGCTTCCTCTTAAACTTGACACTAATGTCGCCATTGTTCACTCAATTGTCCATCGATCCGCTGAGCAGATTCTTCAACAATATCTTTGCCTTGTAAAGTTTTCTGTTTGGGGATAAAGAACACCTTCACTCCACGGAGGGATTCCTGGAGGATTCATCTGATTTTTTTTTTTTTAATCTCTACTTGCTTAAAGTTGAATTTTAAAAATATAATTTTATTCATAATGCTTCTCCAGGGTTGATCACGGCAAGGTCCAAAAGATTGCTTTCTAAATCTAGGTTGAGTCCAGGATGACCTTGGAGGGTGGACAAATGGAAAGCATTTCATGCCACCCTTTCAAAATCGTCATTGTTTGGTGCAACAGGTCTGTGGAACCATCATTCCTGACATTGCCCCCATCTAGACACCAGTACTGGGACTGAATTTAGCACAGCAAGTGAAAGCAATCTTTTGTTAAAGCTCCTTCCTTTGATCTGGAGGAGTGAAATCAGCAACTCTCATGAGTTTCTTCGAAATCAGAACCCACCACGTTAAGACAAATATCCTTGCGCAAACTTTTGTGTGTCAAGGACTGCTGGTGTTTAGGTCTGAACTATTCTGTTGCAGTTGGGAGGGGCAGGGAAATGGGTAAGTAAAGCCCTCTCAGTATAACACTGAGCCAGTTCAGTTGTATCAAAGATTCAATATCTGTCATATACCTTTTAATAAACTAGTTTGGCCCTTTAAGGGCCACTTTCACCTCGTTACAGAAACTGCTCTGCACAAGTTTTACCTAACTCAGAGCTGAGAAAGTAAAGAAGATGTATGGGGCAGGGAAGTGGGAAGGAGATGTACAGGAATTTCCACGGTAAATACAGCGGGAGGACACACGGCAATGAAAACTCGCGGAGCTTCGCTGTGGCATTGTACATCACAAGAGGGAGGGTCAGTGGAAACACAAAAATGGTGAATTATAACACAGACATTTATGAGCATCTTCATTCATTGGTAAAGAACACGTCACTCTTACAATCATTAGACTGCAGCATATCCAAAATAATATAAAAATAATTTAAATCTCACTTTAAAATTAGAATATAAATGCTGTTGCTTTAAGTGCTTTCTTTCTGGAATATGTAGGGGATGAATGGTTTCATTGCTGAAAGTGAAAGGATTGCACATCAGCTGGTTAGGGTTGGTGGAGGGAAGAGAATTTGTTAACTATGAGAATGTGGACAGCTATACAAGTCAGAATGGATAAATAGTATTATCGCACATTGTCTATTTGTTAAAGCATGCTAAAATTTACTATATACCTAATATTTACAACAATTAAACACTGTTTTGTCCTTTATTTGTCTTTCACTGAAACATAGAAGTACTTTGTGACTATTCTAAAACAGAAGTTCTGAATTATAGTCATTTTGGAGAGTTGTACAGCCTACTTTGTTGGTCCACACATAACTTCCATCTTCAGTTCACAGTGATGGTAGAGTTGGTTTTTTTTGTTGCTAACTCTTAACTATCATGACATCATTTGATGCTACAGCAAAAGTAATTTCACTGTATTTTGTCCAGTATGTTCATACTCCCAGCTTCTGCAGAGCAAATTAATGGAAACTGCAGCAGATCAATAGCACAGAAGTAAAATTATTCCATTTAAAATGAAACATCGCTTTCTGCTGGGTGCAGAGGAGAATGAGTGGCCGCAGCATGCACAATTTATGTACAAAGGTCAAGGTAACAACACGCACTGTATTCTGCTCTGTGAGTATTAGATATACACTCGTGGTTTACGCTTGCCCCTTATAAGCTCGAAGATACTGTTCACTTTGCCTCCTCTGGCACCTACTTGCAATCTGCTCAAGGTGACCTCTTTGGAGCTCCCATTCATTCTGATAGGCTTGTTGCTGAACTATAGAGGTCAAGGGAACCCCATCCTCAGCCTCTAAGATGCTGAGTTAGCCAGTCACACTGTCTTTTTGCAGAAGAGAAATATCAAGTGATATTCTTAATCCTGATTTCCAATCACTTCAAGAAAATGTGCACTGTGGACCAACCGTCGAGACCTGCTGACTCTCATTGACAAAGAAGATGTTGGATATTGCCAATGTCTATGGACCTGCTGAACAGGCTACTTCAGGAGAGGCGTTGCTACTTGAGGATGCCTTTCGTGTTACTTCCCAATATTTAATTACAAAGAACTCAGAGCTAAAGTTGTGCAGCATTTTAAAATGTGGAGCAATACCAGCCCGACCAAGACATTACATGTTAGAATTTGTAGGGGAAAGTTATTCAAGGATCCAATGTTTTTTTCTGTACTGGGGCTAAAGTTGGGCAACCATGAACATATGCAGATGGTGGTGGCACTAAAGAGGGCACCTTAGTGAGAACTAATGGAGGCACTAACTTCAAATGAGTGATCCTCAGATAAGTATTTCCTCATCCTAGTTGTGTCAAACATGAAGGTCAGGCCCCTTATTTTATAAATGAGCAGTAAATCTGTTAAGTGACCATGACTTGAATATCTGTCATTTTATTCCTAATTTCCTGTGGGAAAATTTCATCTGGAGTGTTGACAATTTGGAGAAGAATTATTGTTGGTCATTTTGGCATTGGTTTATTATTGTCACATGTACCGAGATACAGTGAAAAACTTGTCCCAGAGATAGGAAGGAACTGTCAGGCAGCATCTCTGGAGAGAAGGAATGGGTGACATTGTGGATTGTCACCTGTTCTTTTTCTCCAGAGATGCTGTCTGACCCGCTGAGATATATCAATGGAATGTAAAGACTGAAGTCAATTGGTGACTCGCCACTAGATGGAGCACTTCACTAAGGCATCAGTTCCTCAGCCCATTTGCTTCCTCAGGGAGTATTTGGGGCAGTCACTGAGGGGCTGGACCTGTGTCTCAGAACTACTCCTGACCTTTCTGGGATTACATTGACCTCAGTTCATGCAGCATAAAATTGAACCCCTGTCCAAAACCGCATCATATTTACCATCTCGTCTACTTTCGGCACCTGGCCTTTAATAATCTATTGTGGGCGCAAAAAGCTGGAGTAACTCAGCGGGACAGGCAGCATCTCTGGAGAGAAGGAATGGGTGACGTTTTTCGGGTATAATCTATTGATACACACAATCAGAGCACAGGAGGGAGAACATATCCTTTCTGTAAATGAAATGTTGAGAGCTCAATAGTGACAAAATCATCCAAGCATTTTATTTTTGGTTATTAAAAAAAATAACCTGGGAGTTTGTCGGATCTGCCATGAATCCTGTGAAATGTTGCCATCAGCAACTTCACTGCTTCAAGTTTTACGAAGTTTAGTTTAAGAAATTGAGGGTCTCTAACAGGAATTTGACAGACCTAATTCTAAACTAAGTGAAAAACGAGACTTTTCAACAGTTTAGACTTGAAGTCTAAACACACCGGTGAAAACTACTAATAAATATGTGTGCAAGCATAATAGGTTACGAGTGTAACATTGAAAAGACTTGTAACTGTGTTTACTAATTAATAGACAAACCATCAATTATGTTACCAATAGATAACAGCAGCAGGGAAAGTGTACTGTAAATCAGTGATTGAATATAGCAATTAATGAGTTTTCTAATGACTGGCTGTATAATCATAAATAAATAATTATGTATTCCCTTGCTTGTTTATTTAGTTAGCTTAAATTAGGGGCACCTTTTTATTTTAGTTTAGTTTAGAGACAAGACATACAGCACGGAAACAGGCCCTTTGGCCCACCGAGTCCGTACTGACCAGCAATCCCCGCACATTAACACTATCCTATGCAGACTAGGGACAATTTACATTAAGATCAAACCAATTAACCTACAAACGTGTACGTCTTTGGAGCGTGGGAGGAAACCGAAGATCTCGGAAAAACCCACGCAGGTCACGGGGAGAACGTACAAACTACGGACAGATAGTCAGGATCGAACCCGGGTCTCAGCAACTCTGCCACAGTGCCGCCCTTTTTCGTTACATCTGGGCAACTGACGACAACACTGATATTAACGGCACCAAAAAGTAAATTAGGTAACGCTGATTTTGCTGGAGGCAACAGGAGCTATTGCTAGGCATTGGCACGTTTACAGACAGTAAAAACTATCCTTTGTGAAACAAAATCAGCTACTATTATTTGCTCCATTTTTAGCCTCATTGAGTTTAGCGTTTGCACCAACAGAGGACAGTGTTTGCCTGGCCCTATCCACTGGCAGCAGTCTAAGTCATGACGCAAATCATTACTTCAAGCCTCGTGTCCATCCAAATATTAGTTTACAGCTTCTGCAATGCAAACAGGAATAGATTCCACAGCATTGGAAACTTGAGTTGTATCTAATTCTGTAAAACGGGCACCAGACCCATGACTCAATCCATGACTCAACGGAAGACAGCGTGAGGATTAATTTTCATCGGCTTCAAGAATGTTGGAGACAAAGTCCACAAACAGCACTTCATTGTTGCACTGATCGTTTTCCTACCTTGGGAAACAAATTCCCTGGGCCGTATTGAATCCCACCTCACTTGCGTCGCGACCCCCAACCATTGCTATAATTCAGAACTTCTGCATCTTATTGCATTATCAAAACCAGTCTTTAATAATTCAGCCCTTTTTATAAAAGAATGACCCCTGTTTGCAGGATCCTATATTTGTGGAGTTAAAAGGAATCGCTTCCGTTTGGGCTCCGTGTCCTCGGTATAAATATGTTCTGTTCCTATATACATGTTGCTGTGTTCCTAATTCAGGAGTCCACTGGAGTTTTTCCACTGATGGGATCGTGTGCTGTCCGCTCACGCCAGCGGGTGGCCCCGTTAGGAAGCTACTCCATGCCGTTCCTGAGTATCTGGTTTGCTGCAATCAACATGACACTGATGATGAAAGCCACTCCAAACGCACAAATGAGGCTCTTCCTCACGCACGTCTGTCTATTCTTCTTTTGCGAGTGCACTGTTCGGAGGAAAGAAAGGAAAAGCTGTGAGGGTCGGACAATTGTATCAAGAAGCAAAAACGAAGAAACACGAGGCCTCGAAATTCAAAGGCAGTCAGGACCAAAGATAACAGAGCAGAGCAAGATGAATTTAAGAGAGAGTTAGATAGAGCTCTAGGGGCTAGTGGAATCGAGGGATATGGGGAGAAGGCAGGCACGATTGTGGATGATCAGCCATGATCGCAATGAATGGTGGTGCTGGCTCGAAGGGCCGAATGGCCTCCTCCTGCACCTATTGTCTATGTTTCTATGTTTCTAAGATAGGGACCACTCCACCCTAAAAACCCCAGTACGTCATGGTGCCATTTTAATAGGCAGAAACTTGCAGAAACATTTAAAAAGAAAAATAATAAAAATCTGTGAATTGGTAGATGAGATATATTCTGCATTTTAATGATATCATCACATATACCGTTCCCCCAAAACACTGATTACACTGCGAGAGGCATAGCGAACGGCGGGGTTTGCCTACTAAAATGGCGGGCTTTCCGCTCCTTTGCGTATTACACTTCAGTACAGGCGATTTCAACAGAGTGGTCCATCTTGCTCCTCTAGTATCTTGGTCAGAACCTTTCTCCCAGGTTGGAATTATAGACAATAGACAATAGGTGCAGGAGGAGGCCATTCGGTGCAGGAGGAGGCCATCAAATGCTAGAGGGCATAGCTTTAAGGTGAGAGGGGTAACAGATGTGAGGGTCCAATTTTTTTTTACACAGAGGATGGTGAGTGCCTGGAATGCACGGCTAAGAGCAGTGATGGAGGCGGGCGGATATGATAGGGGTATTCGAGAGACTTTTGGATGGGCACATGGATATGGAGGGATATGGATTAAGTGCAGGCAGGTAAGAATTGGCCTCGGCTTCATGTTCAGCACAGGTATTGTAGGCCAAAGGGCCTGTTCCTGCGCTCTACTGTTCTAAGTTTAGACTTTAGAGATACAGTGCATAAACAGGCCCTTCGGCCCACCGAGTCCGTGCCAGCCAATGATCACACCATGCACTAGCACTATCCTACACACTAGGGATAATTTACAATTTTACCGAAGCCATTTAACTTACAAACCAGTACGTCTTTGGAGTGTGGGAGGAAACTGGAGCACCTGGAGGAAACCCACGCGACCACAGGGAGAACGTACAAACCCCGTAGAGACAACACCCGGAGTCATGATCAAACCCGGGTCCCTGGTGCTGTAAGGCAGCAACTCTACCACTGCACCACTGTGCCACCCTTGTGTAAGCCCACTTGTGTGTAAACCCAAGAAAACGCTGTAAATACTCAACATGTCTGACAGTGCATGTGGAGCAAGAAACTGGGTTATCGTTGATTGGACGACCTTTTGTCAAACATTTTCACTTGCAAAGAGGGAAAGATGGGGGGAACAAAGAGATGCCTGTGATAGAGTGGAAACCAAGAGAGATGGAATGGCACAAATGGCGTAAAGGTGCAGGCTGGGATAGAATGAAAAAGGCTTGCTTATCACAGGTAATCCGTCTCATGGGGATGTAAATGAATGAATGAGAACAGAGGAGTGGAGAGACAGAGGAGGGGATAAATCCACACATATTCCAAGTACAACATCTCATACTTTCTGGGAACTTTTGTCTGATTGGCATTTTCCAGATGTATTAATTCTAATTAATACTCCATGCGAGTGATGTGACCAAATTAGATGGCCAGTCTCTCAGTGTTAGTTCATTGCCTATCAAATTGTCCCAAAGACTTGGGCAGCACTGGTGAAGCTGTGGTAACCCCACTTTTCAAAAAGGGAGGGAGAGAGAAAACGGGGAATTACAGACCAGTTAGTCTAACATTGGTCGTGGGGAAAATGCTAGAGTCAGTTATTAAAGATGGGATAGCAGCACATTTGGAAAGTGGTGAAATCATTGGACAAAGTCAGAATGGATTTATGAAAGGTAAATCATGTCTGACGAATCTTATAGAATTTTTCGAGGATGTAACTAGTAGAGTGGATAAGGGAGAACCAGTGGATGTGTTATATCTGGACTTCCAGAAGGCTTTCGACAAGGTCCCACATAAGAGATTAGTATGCAAACTTAAAGCACACGGTATTGTGGGTTCAGTATTGATGTGGATAGAGAACTGGCTGGCAGACAGGAAGCAAAGAGTAGGAATAAACGGGTCCTTTTCAGAATGGCAGGCAGTGACTAGTGGGGTACTGCAAGGCTCAGTGCTGGGACCCCAGCTATTTACAATATATATTAATGATTTGGACGAGGGAATTGAATGCAACATCTCCCAGTTTGTGGATGACACGAAGCTGGGGGGCAGTGTTAGCTGTGAGGAGGATGCTAGGAGGCTGCAACGTGACTTGGATAGGTTAGGTGAGTGGGCAAATGCATGGCAGATGCAGTATAATGTGGATAAATGTGAGGTTATCCACTTTGGTGGCAAGAACAGGAAAGCAGACTATTACCTGAATGGTGACCGATTAGGAGAAGGGGAGATGCAACGAGACCTGGGTGTCGAGGTACACCAGTCATTGAAAGTAGGCATGCAGGTGCAGCAGGCAGTGAAGAAACCAAATGGTATGTTAGCATTCATAGCGAGGGGATTTGAGTATAGGAGCAGGGAGGTTCTGCTGCAGTTGTACAGGGCATTGGTGAGACCACACCTGGAGTATTGCGTACAGTTTTGTTCTCCTAATCTGAGGAAAGACATTCTTGCCATAGAGGGAGTACAGAGAAGGTTCACCAGATTGATTCCTGGGTTGGCAGGACTTTCATATGAAGAAAGACTGGATAGACTCGGCTTGTACTCGCTGGAATTTAGAAGATTGAGGGGGGATCTTATAGAAACGTACAAAATTCTTAAGGGGTTGGACAGGCTAGATGCAGGAAGATTGTTCCCGATGTTGGGGAAGTTCAGAACAAGGGGTCACAGTTTAAGGATAAGGGGGAAGTCTTTTAGGACCGAGATGAGAAAGTTTTTTTTCACACAGAGAGTGGTGAATCTGTAGAATTCTCTGCCACAGAAGGTAGTTGAGGCCAGTTCATTGGCTATATTTAAGAGGGAGATAGATGTGGCCCTTGTGGCTAAAGGGATCAGGGGGTGTGGAGAGAAGGCAGGTACGGGATACTGAGTTGGATGATCAGCCATGATCATATTGAATGGCGGTGCAGGCTCGAAGGGCCGAATGGCCTACTCCTGCACCTATTTTCTATGTTTCATAGTGGTCGAGTTGCTGCCTTACAGTGTAATTTGGTCACATCACTCGCAGGGAGGGTGTGCGATAGTTATGAGCCCAAATCAGACATCAGCCCAGCGGAGTGTACACAGGCTGGTACTTCACAACTTTTAACCATCCAGCCAATATCCACAGCAGCGAATGTACAAAGATGGGCTGGGAAGTGGCTGGGAAACTCTGCACTCTTTCAGTTGATTAAAAATAAATGCACAGCACCGAATAACCTTGTACAGTTTGGAAATGGGTTCATAGATTTACAAATAGCATTATTAGTGCACCACCAGTTGAGTTGCTAGATTGCAGGGGTCATGGAGCTAAATAAGTAGTTGAGCAGTCCATCTGCTCAAACTCACATCATTCCCACTAGACTGTGGGTTGCAGATGTTAAATAACCCATAGATGGTGCAAAAGGCAATTGTATGAGGAATCCAGAACTCCGTTGTGATATTTCTGTATCTTAGTTTTTCGGTGAATTGTCTTCAAGAATGCACTGAGACAATACAACAAAAGAGGAGAGGTTTATTTACAAGATAGCATCCTTAAATTATTCACACATGTTGAGTCTTTCAGCTAGCAGCTGAATGCCTGTGACAAGCTTCTGTTCTTGAAAAGCAGACAGATCACTTGATTCTTCTGTCAAAATCAAATCTCAGCTTGAATATATACATTGATATTCTGAGAATAGCAGCCCCATGCTTAAGGATGCCTTCTCTTTTCAAAGCAGCGGGGCGAAATAGCATTTCTCAGCATGGTGGCGCAGCGGTAGAGTTGCTGCCTCACCGTGCTTAAAAACGCCAGAGACCCCGGTTCTACGGCTGCTGTCTGTACGGAGTTTGTACGTTCTCCCCGTGACCGTGTCGGTTTTCTCCAAGGTCTTCGGTTTCCTCCCACACTCCAAATGCGTACACGTGTGTAGGTTAATTGGCTTGGTATAAATGTAAATTGTCCCTAGTGTGTGTAGGATAGTGTTAATGTACGGGGATTACTGGAAATATCAATGTACTCATTTAACAGCTTAATTCCCCTGTTAATTGTTAACACAAGACCAAGTGGACCCCGTTAGGCCCAAACCTCTCCTGCATTGGTGCAGCACCCTGTCCTCCCCCTCTCCCCTCTCTCCTCAACCCCCCCTCCCCTCTCCCTTCTCCCCACTCCCTCCTTCCCCCCTCCCTCCCCTCCCCCTCCCCTCCTTTTAAACTTAAAAATGTGAATAACGTTAAAAATATAACACCGATTTCAATAAAACTACTTGCATTATCACTAAAGTGACAATGGTGAGTAAGGTGGGCCTAAAATTGTGGCGCTATCGTGCACCGTTTTGGCTGAAGTTCAGTGACAAACAAGATAACAAACGAGAGTTTTAGTATGTAGATAACATTGTTAACAGTGTGACCATGTTTAATATACCCTTTTAGTAACCATTATTTGGAGTTTTTCATCATTTTTTGTGACGTTTTGAACTTTACTTTTGGAGTGAACTAAAAGAAGGATTTGTTTCTTTGCCACATTTCTTTGGATCTGTACTTCACTGAAGTTGGCACTGAATTTAATTTGCTCAAAACTTTATGCTTGAGTAGTTCATCCAAATTTACTTTACCTTTAGCATTTTATCTACACGAACACTGTAGAATCTGTCACCAATTTCAAACATATATCTTTTGGTTCTGCAAATCTCTACTGTGGTTCTTACCTCCCAATTGATTGAACTTAACTTGTTCAGTGGATTGGATGCAATATGCTTGTTTTGCTTGAAAGTATTTTCTTTCGGATTAGTGTCAATGTGACATTTTGAATCAACTTCGTAGGTTCAATTTCAGAATGTAATTTTGATTGAACAAGATTCAAGTGCGTTCTCAATCTTCTCTATATCAGGAAATTCTGTTGTTTTACACCTTTGGCATGTGCAATGATGCTCTGCACTGCAGCGGAGGCAGATCAACCAACATTTGTTACCAGGAGTTGAATATCCCTGTAATACTTGATACTTTTCTCAAAGATTCTGAGCAACCTCTCAACTTTTCAAATTGAAACAGAACGCTTTGAGATCTCATTCCATTTCATGAAAATCTGCTAACTTTGGGCTGTTGCCAGCAACAACCTTTTCAAGTAAACCTACTACAATGACCAAGGAGAGACAATTACAATACTTAGAGACATGGAGTCATTGAGAACAGAAACAGGCCCTTCGGCCCAACTCACCCACGGCTGAGCTAAGCTTGAGCCCATCATCTAAGCTTGTCCAGGTTTACCTCATATCCCTATAAACCTTTCCTATCCATCTACCGCTCATGTCTCTTTTAAAAGCTGTTATAACACCTGCCTCAACAACCCTCACTGGCAGCTCGTTCCATATACCCACCACCCTCTGAGTGAAAAAGTTGCCTCTCAGGTTCCTATTAAATCTTACCCCTCTTACCCCAAACCTGTCCTCTGGTTTTTGATTTCCCAACCCTGGGTAAAAGTGTTTAGTTTATTTAGTTTAGAGATACAGCTTGGAAACAGGCCCTTCGGCCCGCCTAGTCCATGCCGACCAATGTTCACCCATTCATTAGTTCTATTCTACACACTAGGGATAATTTACAGAAACCAATTAACCTACAAACCTGCACATCTTTAGAAAGTTGTTTGGGCAGCTTACAACCCAGTGATATAAATATTGATTTCTCTAACTTCAAGTAACCCTTACTTTCCCCCTCTCTCTGTAACCCTAGTTCTCCAACTAGTTTCACTGTCCTCCCGATTAATTTTACTGATTTTATGCCTCATTGTCACATTCTGCTCAGCCAACAATGAACCATTCTATATTTCCTTAAGCATCGTCTGCTTTGATCTGTCCTTTTCACACCTTACCCTCCATATCTCTATTCTCCCTCTCCCCTGACTCTCAGTCTGAAGGTCTCGACTCAAAACGTCACCCATTCTTTCTCTCCAGAGATGCCGCCTCTCCGGCTGAGTTACTCCAGCATTTTGTGTCTATCTTCAGAAAAAGCAATTGTGCGATAATCTAAAATGCACCAGAATTGCAATGCATGAATTGTACGGTTGTACCTTCTCCCCGTGACCTGCATGGATTTTCTTTGAGATCTTCGTTTTTTTCCTCCCACGCTCCAAAGACGTACAGATGTGTAGGTTAATTGGCTTGATATAAATGTAAAATTGTCCCTAGTGTGTGTAGGGTAGTGTTAATATGCGGGGATCGTTGGGCGGTGCTGACTTCAACAATAGACAATAGACAATAGGTGCAGGAGGAGGCCATTTGGCCCTTCGAGCCAGCACTGCCATTTAATGTGATCATGGCTGATCATCCACAATCAGTACCCCGTTCCTGCTTTCCCCCATACCCCCTGACTCCGCTATCTTTAAGAGCTCTATCTAACTCTCTCTTGAAAGCGTCCAGAGAATTGGTCTCCACTGCCTTCTGAGGCAGAGAATTCCACAGATTCACAACTCTCTGAGTGAAAAAGTTTTTCCTCATCTCCATTCCAAATGGCCTACCCCTTATTCTTAAACTGTGGCCCGAAGGACCTGTTTCCACACTGTATCTCTAAATTAAACTAAATTACCTGTCGCATTACACTACTTTTGCATTATGGTACATGCAAATAAATTTGAAACCTTTCATTTAAATTATGACACCATGAAAATGTCATGTTCCACAATGGATAAGAACATGTCGTGGGCAATGTGTGGGGCTCTCAGGTGCCAAGCATTGTGATAAAAATGGGGCATTATCTTTGTACAAGGAAATTAATAGGCCTTAATCAGTATGCAATTTTAGTGCTCCTTTATTGCAAGGATTTATAAATCAACTAGTATGAAAATTGCAGAAGACATCTTCCTCTGGTGGAGCAACTGGTGACGTGGGTCATTAATTGAAAATTGTTACCTAGTGATAAGATACACCTCAGTACACATAGAGGGTGGCTGGAAGAGGGTGTGCTTTATTGGTGCAGGTAATATTGGCACTGGCACAGCAAATGTTAAGCTTGCCATTATTGCACATTTTAAGGTAACGCTCACGAGAAAACAACCTGAGTTTTGGAGGAAGGTAAACGTCTCCCGTTTCAGGTCAGAGAGGATGAGAACTCGCTTCTGAGAAAACGGCCCTCTGAGCGCGAACTCAAGCAGTGAGTCTCAGCTAGATTATGCAAACCGATCGAAGACAAAAGCGGGCCTGGTTGGTAATGCAGCACATGACAGAGGAGCATTCTGACAGTCCCTGTCTAACTGTGCACATGATGAGTAGCTGACTTTGCGAGCTCCCAGCAGGTAGATGTCACATTAAAATTTCACCCTGGCAAGAGTCAACATGCCTGAATACAAAATGGTGCATAATGAATAAGAAGACTTGCAACTTCCAAAGCAGGTCATGATTTTTTTGGAGGCAAATTCTACCTTTTATTACCTCCCTATTTGTTTTCTCTTCATGTTCCCTGTCTGCAGTTCCTGAGGCTGACACAGATCCCAGTCTGATCCATTGATTGAATAACGTGACCAGGTCATAAATTTCTCCGACCAGTTCCTTCTCGGATTTTATTTTCTTCTATTTTTCTCTGCCCCACTGAACCCAAGACTCATCTTCATATATTTTTAGGTTTTCTGCACGTATAACTAGAAAGAGGGATATTGAGAATTAATTTCCTCAGGGTGATGAGAGGAGAGCTAAGCCTCCTGAATGCCAATGTGAAACAAAATTCCACAAAAGCCTACCAGCATTCCAATCCCACCCAGATCATAATACCTCAGGGTCCCAACAAGACTGAACTTCCTAGTGGTGTAGTTGCTGTAGTTATTTATAAATTCACCAGGTGTGAACAATTGGACTGCTTTACGCCAATTTGGTCCGAGGTTTCTTGAAACCTCGACAACAGAATAGGGCGGCACAGTGGCGCAGCGGTAGAGTTACTGCCTTGCGTCACCAGAGACCCAGGTTCGATCATGATTGTAGGTGCTGTCCGTACGGAGTTTACACATTCTGCCGGTGACCGTGTGGCTATTCTCTGGGTGTTCTCTCATTCCAAAGACGGGCAGGTTTGTGGGTTCGTTGGCTTCTGTAAATGGACCCCATAGTGTGTTGGAGAGAACTAGTGTACGGGTGATTGTGGTCGGCACGGACCTGATGGGCCGAAGGGCCTGTTTCCACACTGTATCGCTGAACTAAAGTAACAGAAGATTTCAAAGTCACTAAAACTTAAAGGCAACACTTGATTTAGCTATGGAAATAATTGGCTGAAAATCAGTATTATATAACTGTCAATATCAGAGTGTACTAACACCATGGAAGTACATAATCTGCAGCTTCAGGCAGTTTGAGCCGGGCAGGTCCAAGTAACTGAGGAGCTTGTAATTAATTTTGTGACTCATTGTTATTGCCAACGATTTATTCATAAAAGGTGTGAGCTGCATAAGGAACTTCCATTCTCAAATGACACATTAGTTACATATGTTTTGTCCATGTCGCCTGCAATTCAGTTTGCAGATTTGAGTTTGAATCAATCCTTTCAACAGACTGTACAGCCATGGAGAGTCCTGAATCCAATCATTGCTAAATAGTGAAGAAATCAGAGTTTGAACAAGAGTTGATTTCTTAAAGGGGAGTTTGACTAAACGGAAATTTTAAATAATATACAAAGTTCTACCAATTTTCTTAACTGCGTTGTTTTCACAGAGATCTAGCTTGTAACTAACGTCATGTGCTATCAGGAGAAGCAGTGCTTCGGATTCCGGATGTGTATGGGAAGCACCTTTCATAAGTGATAGGAGCAGAATTAGGCCATTCGGCCCATCATGTCTACTCTGCCATTCAATCATGGCTGATCTATCTCTCCCTCTGAATCCCATTCCCCTGCCTTCTCCCCGTAAACCCTGACATCCATATTAATCAAGAATCAATCTATCTCTGCCTTAAAAAATAACCGTTGACTTGGCCTCACCACCCTCTGACTAAAGAAATTCCTCCTCATCTCCTCCCTAAAGGAACATTTGTTAATTCTGAGGCTATGACCTATGGTCCGAGTCTCTCCCACAAGTGGAAACATCCTCTCCACAACCACTCTATCCAAGCCTTTCACTATTTGGTAAGTTTCAATGAGGTCCCCCCTCATCCTTCTAAACTCCAGCAAGTACAGGCCCAGTGCTGTCAAATGTTCCCGAAACAGAATAAGCCAATGCACAAAATCAGATACTTGCTGAGATAGGTAACGTGCTCATCAAAGTCTAAAGGTAAGTTGAGAATGATGAAGACAGGAATGGTAAATATGGTTATGGTAACAGATAGGCGAGCTAATGATTAACAAAAGACACAAAGTGCTAGAGTAACTCAGTGGGTCAGGCAACAGAGAAGAGCACGAATAGGTGACATTTTTGGTCGTGAACTTTCTAATGACATCTGTAAAGTGACATTCTCAACTTCACATCTATTCTGAAGATAACTGAAGGACGTAAAATAAACTATTATTGTTCTCATTGAAATAAAAAGACCAGCTTTACAAGCCGTTGTGCAGAAATCAACCGTCTGCACCAAAGAAAACAAGCAAGGTATGAGACTTTGTCCAATAACAAAATGTCATGGAAACCTGAATCAAGTAAAATTTACAGTGTCCTTCATTTAATTTTATTCTTCTTCAGCTGAAAATGAATAACTTCAAAAATAATGAACCCAGTTTCTCTGTTCTTTGCACACATTGTAGCTTACCTTCAAATTCAGCGTGACAGTTACTTGAACTTTCATTCAGGCTCTCCTCCTCAGTGATGATGATGTTCTCGATGTCTTTCATTGTCAAATGGTCCCGAAATGCATGAAATAATATGTGCTTCAGTTCTTCCAGTGTAATCCTCTGCATATCAAACTGGTGGAGAAATAAGAATCAGTCCATGTCCAGAAGGAAAAAAATCTCTAACTCTTGAAAGAATGTTCAATATCTCACGGAGGATGTAACTGTATTCATAACTTCATAAGTGATCGGAGCAGAATTAGGCCATTCGGCCCATCAAGTCTACTCTGCCATTCAACCATGGCTGATCTATCTTTCCCTCTCAACCCCCATTCTCCTGCCTTCTCCCCATAACCCCTGACATCCGCACTAATCAAGAAACTATCAATCTCCGCCTTAAAAATATCTACTGACTTGGCCTCCGTAGACTTCTGTGGCAATGAATTCCACAGATTCACCGATCTCTGACTAAAGAAAATCCTCCTCATCTCCTGTATAAAGGTAGATCCTTTTATTCTTTCTCAATGTTGTTTTCAATCATATGTGTTGCTTCCCTGAGCAGAGAGATCCCAGCCATGTTTCTGTACAACTCTGCCTTTGCAGAATTTGGGAATTTCCCAACAGGATATCATGCAGGTTCCTGACTTGAGCATTAAACTTTGGCTTAGAAAATCAAACAGATAACATGAAACATAGAATAGTACAGCAGAAGAACTGGTCCTTCAGCCCACAATGTCTCTGCTGAACATGATGTCAAGCCAACTCCTACCTGCCTGCACATAACCCATATCACTCCATTCCCTGCATATCAATTTGCCTATACTAAAGTCTCTTAAATGCCACTATCCTTCTATCTGCCACAACCAGCACCCACAGCACCACATTCCAGGCACACAACACTCTCTGAGTAAAACAATTACCCTGCACATCTCCGTTAGATTTACAATAAACTAGGTTATTCATTCATGCATATTGAAATGTACATTAATATTTAAAAAGCAGGTGCATTTAACCTTCATTTCTGTCAGAAACATTTACAATCAGTCTACATATCTCTTGACTTGCAACTAGATTGTTCACAATGTTGATAATCGGTTTAGCCCTGTATTAAGGGCCAAACTTGTGCATTGATCATGAACAGAATTGTCCATTTCTGCCTCAATAACATCACTAATTCCACCTGTTTCGCTGAAATTCTCATTCATTTTGTTTGGATTCAACTATTCCAAATCTTTGTGTAAGAAAATAACTGCAGATGCTGGTACAAATCGAAGGCATTTATTTCACAAAATGCTGGAGTAACTCAGCGGGTCAGGCAGCATCTCAGGAGAGAAGGAATGGGTGACGTTTCGGGTCGAGACCCTTCTTCAGACTGATGTCAGGGGGGCGGGACAAAGGAAGGACATAGGTGGAGACAGGAAGATAGAGGGAGAACTGGGAAGGGGGAGGGGAAGAGAGGGACAGAGGAACTATCTAAAGTTGGAGGTCAATGTTCATACTGCTGGGCTGCAAGCTGCCCAAGCGAAATATGAGGCGCTGTTCCTCCAATTTCCGATGGGCCTCACTATGGCACTGGAGGGGGCTCATGACAGAAAGGTCAGACTGGGAGTGGGAGGGGGAGTTGAAGTGCTCAGCCACCGAGAGATCAGGTTGGTTGAGGCGGACTGAGCGAAGGTGTTGAGCGAAACGATCGCCGAGCCTGCGTTTGGTTTCGCCGATGTAAAGAAGTTGACATCCAGAGCAACTTCCAACTCTCTCCTTCTCTGCCTCCCCACTCCTAAGCCGTATTTAATTATCACATTTTTAACCTTCAGTGATTTTTTTGTAATATTAAAAATTCTTCAAATTTGAAAATCTGTTTTTTTATTTTTAGAGGACCCAGTACTATCACCAAAAAAAACACTTGTTCATAGTACTTTGTAAACATGTAGCTCTTAAAACACCACACCATAAATAGTACAGGTATATACATTTAACTGAATATAAATATAGATGAAATTGAAACAGTCAAATTCTGAGGAACAAAATTGATTATCCAACAAGTTATTATTTTTATCAACTAGTTTCATTTTCTCTTATCCCTTTGTTTAAATCGAATTCTTCCAGCTCAGCAATGGCATCATTGCTGGGTTTGTTTGTCTTAAAACCTTTTCCTTCTTTTTCTTTCAGTTTGATTCAAATGGTAACACTCTTGCCCTTACCAGAAGGTCAGTGTTCAAATCCAAGCCCAGGCCTTGAGCACATAACACAGCCTATCACTTGGAGTGTGTAGGAAGGAATTGCAGATACAATACAATACAATACAATACAATATATCTTTATTGTCATTGTGCAGGGGTACAACGCTTTACAATATGCTGCTTCACACCAAAGATGGACACAAAATTCTGGAGTAACTCAGTGGATCGGGCCCCATCTCTGGAGAAAAGGAATAGGTGATGTTTTAGGTCGGAAGCCTTCTTCAGAAAGGTTCAGTCTGAAGAACGGTTCCAACCCGAAACGTCACCTATTCCTTTTCTCCAGAGATGCTGCCTGACCCATCACTTGGTGTGTCATGCTGAGGGAGTGCTACATTGTGGGAGATCCTTATTTTTCACTGTGACACTAAAATGTGAGTCCCACCAGTTCGTGGAACAGATTACCTGGCACAACTTTTAAAGAGTAGAGACTTCTCTTTTAGTTCGAACAGAAAATTATTCCTTAAACAACAGCAACAAAATCACAGATAGACACTAAATGCTGTAGTAATTCAGGGGGTCAGGCCGCATTTCTGAAGAAACATCACCTATTCCACAAAAATATCAACTATTCCTTTTCTCCAGAGATGCTGCCTGTCCCGCTGAGTTACTGCGGCATTTTGTGTCTGTCTTCGGTGTAAACCAGCATCTGCATTTTCTTCCTCCAGGAACAAAGTCAGATTATATGGCAATTGTGCCCTGCTGTTTGATCTAACCTGCTGTGCTCAAATTGTCTCCAGCATTCCTCATGTTATACCCGTGACTGCACTTCAAAATACTTTGTCACTCTTTGGGCACGGAAGGCATTATACAAATGTAAATCTCTCTTGTCTTTTCGTGCACCTCATCTGCTAACGGCACCTCGCAGAGCATTAATTGACTGCTACACTTGCACATAGCACTTCCACTTCAACGATAATTCCTACGTGATAAAAGCAAATTTGCCCTTTTCTTTCAGCATTAGTAGTGAAAAACAGAGCGTATGTGCGGCATTATTCTTCAGTGACAATGGAAGCACTGAACTGGAAAATATATATTTTTCAAATGCATTAGCTTTGAGCAGTGCAGCCAAGATGTCACGCCATAGGCGGGCAGGAGATGGCATCTCTCCTGTGAGCTTCCACACGTGAAGTTATCAATCTCAGGCATGTATCTATGAAATGTGCCAACTTGGCTGCCTGCTCCTCAGCAGCTAAAGGTAACTCAGGTTTGATCCTGACTACAGGTGCTTGTCTGTACGTTCTCCTCGTGACCTGCATGGGTTTTCTCCGGGTGCTCCGGTTTCCTCCCTCACTCCAAAGACGTACAGGTTTGTAGGGTAACTGGCTTCGGTAAAATTGTAAACTGTCCCGAGTGTGTGTGTGTCGGATAGTGTTAGTGTGCGAGAGTCGCTGGCCGGCGGGGACTCGGTGGGCTGAAGGGCCTGTTTCTGCGCTGTATCTCTAAACTAAACTAAACTAAACTCAGGCCGTTGCCCAGGTGTGACTTTTACAGCCGCATTGGGAAAGCACTGTCCACAGCCTTTGACAAGAATGATGTTAAAGAACAAGGGCGAAAAGGAGACCGAGGGCAAGGTATTCTAAAAACAAATTGTTGTGACAACCGTTGGGTGCAAGATAGAAGAGCCCATTAAAATGAAGAAAATCAACAGTACCCACGACAGGGAAGTCTGAAAACTCCCAGACCACAGAGCCTCTGTGCCACAGGTTGCACTGAATAAATCGACTGGAATTCTTTGGTGATTCAACAGATTACAAATGAGCAAAATTGTAAATATTATACATTCTGACTTTCAAGAAGCCCTTGACTCAGTCTTTCACAGGAGAGTTATGACTACTGTGAAAGCTCTTAGGATCCAAGATTGTAAATTGGATAATTAGTTGGCTAGATAATGGGGAACAGAAGGCAGACTTTGATCGTAGTTCTAATTACAAGATGTGAACAATCTAAACCCTTAGTAATAGGCCCATGACCTTTTTGATGACCTTTCAGCATGTTTTAAAAAGACGATATTTAACCTTATAGATGATGCTTGTGGAGAAAGCAGAATATCCCAAGGTAACGATTTATTCAGGGAGCAGTGTTTGCTTTTTCCAAATGTAACATCAATATTCTCTCCTAATGCACAGTAATGTAAAGCACAGCAGGAACGCACAGGAGAAACAACATTGAGTAGAGAGCTTCAGGATAAGCATATCTATGTGTTATTGAATGATAACAAGACTATTCAAAAGCAAAAATATTACACTGATAGCAACAGCTGTCAAACCAAATTCATATGTGGAGAAAATAACAGGATGTTGAATGTGCATGTCATTGTTGATGTATTGGTGTTGGTTTATTATTGCCATGTGCACTGAGATACAACGAAGACCATTGCTTGCATGCTACCTAGTCAATTAATACTGTACATGAGTACAATCAAGACATACACAAATACAATAGGTAGTGCAAAGAGAAAAATACCAGTGGGAAAAATATAGTGTTACAGCATTGTGGTGTTACAGTTACACAGAAAAAATCCAGGCACCACAATGAGGTAGGTTGGAAGATCACCTCTACACCCTAGCTTATGGTGGGACCATTCAGTAGCCTGTTAGCAGTGGGGAAAAAAGCCGTTCTTGACTATGATGGAACGTGCTTTCAAACAGTTGCATCTTCTGCCCAATGGAAGAGGGAGGATGAGGAAATGAAAGGGGTAATGAAGGCCCTTGACTACGTTGCTGCTTTCCCAAAGCAGCATGAAGCATAGTTGGTCCATGCTACCAACGTACCTGCTCTGTGGGTCACTTACTAGTTTAACTCCAGTTTCTGCATGGACTTCAAAACCCTAAAAAACCTGGTGTGGAAGCAAGACATTCTCAAAACGATAGACCACAAAATGTTGGAGTAATTCAGTGGGTCAGGCAGCATCTCTGGAGAGAAGGAATGGGTGATGTTTCGGGTCGAGACCCCTCTTTGGACTGAGAGTCAGGAGAGAGGGAGACGAGAGATACGGAAGGGTAAGGTGTAACAACGACAGATCAAAGCAGACGATGGGACATTCCCAATCCTGAGAGATGATACATCAGGAAGGTGGCGGAGAGAAGATTGGGTGGCACAGTGGCGCAGCAGTAGAGTTGCTGCCTTGCAGCGTCAGAGACCCGGGTTCGATCCTGACTATAGGTACTGTCCATATGAAGTTTCTCCCTGTGACTGCGTGGATTTCTTCATGTGCTCTGGTTTCCTCCCACACTCCAAAGATGTACAGGTTTGTAGGCTAATTGGCTTCTGTAAAATTGTCCCTCGTGTGTGTAGGATAGTGCTGGTGTATGGGGTGATCGCTGGTTGGCACGGACTCGGTGGGCCGAAGGGCCTGTTTCCACACTGATCCTCTAGAGCCAAAGGTCTAATGTCTAAAATATCTTTCTAAATAACAGGCTCCATGTTCATGCTTGACATAGTAACTCAGCGGGTCAGGCAGCATCTCAGGAGAGAAGGAATGTTTGACGTGATGCAACCCAGTGCACCAAGCCAGCATGTCATCAAATCTATGCTGGCTCTCTGAGCAACCCATTCTCCCACTCATTTCCCTATTTTCTCACACGTGCCGATCAACACCCCTGATTCTCCCACCAGCCACCTACACGTTGCACATAGTAGCCCATTAATCCAACAACCACCAAATTTTGGGTCAAAACTGGAGCACCTGGAGGAAGCCCACCTACTCATAGGGAAAACATGCAAACTCCACACAGACAGCACCAGAGGTCTGAATCAAGTCCAGGTTGCTGGAGCTGTGAGTCAGCTGCACTGCCCGCAGCACCACTGGCCATCGCAACGGAACAGGTCCATCTGACCAACAGGTTTTACTTTGCAACATACACTACTCAACTTGACCTTTGCAAACTCTTTCCAGTTTTTAATAACTTACCCGAATATTCACAGCAAAACCTTCCAAGCAAGGATTTCTCTGGGGCTAAATCTCCAATTTAATAACCTTACACCAAGGATGAAGCTGAAAATGATGAGACTTAAATACAGGTCACAGAAGCCGAACTCTAATAATAAAAAAGACCTGAGGTCAGTTTTGTCTGGAAGCTTAATCCACTGAGATCTAGCAAATTCAAAAATATGAACCTTAGGTTTTCCAGTGAAAGTTATGAACAATGCACGTGAAATTGCTTATGACTCATGCTTATGACAGGAGCAGAATTCATGAGTGATAGGAGCAGAATTAGGCCTTTTGGCCCAACAAGTCTACTCAGCCATTCAATTATGGCTGATCTATCTCTCTCCCCATAACCCCTGACACCCATACTAATCAAGAATCAATCTATCTACAGTACCTCTGCCTTAAAAATAACTATTGACTTGGCTTCCACAGTCTTCTGTGGCAATGAATTCCACAGATTCACCACCCTCTGACTAAAACATTCCTCCTCATCTCCTTCCTAAAGGAACGTCCTTTAATTCTGAGGCGATGACCTCTGGTCCTATGTCTCCCCCCCCCCCCCCCATCCTCTCCACATCTACGCTCTCCAGACCTTTTGCTATTTGTTTCAATGAGGTCCTCCCCCCCTTCATCGTTCTGAACTCCAGCCCAGTGCCGGCAGACGCTCATCATATGTTAACCCACTTATTCCTGGGATTTTTCTGGCAAACCTCCCCTGGACCCTCCCTAGAGCCAACACATCCTTCCTCACATATGGGGCCGAACATTGCTCATAATACGGCCTGACCAGTGACTTATAGAGCCTCAGCATTATACCCCTGTTTTTGCATTCTAGTCCTCTTGAAATAAATGCTGGTTTCAATACTGATGGAAACTTACTGATCACATACACATCTTAAATAGTACGGTACATTTAGATTGAAGGATGTTTCATGACTGGTTTAGAAGAAGGGGACCAAGGGTGAAATTTCCGATCTCAATTAATTAGCACCTGTGCAACCGAAGCTACAAATCTCTTTATAAATTTTGAAAATATAAATTTGTGGATTATTACCTGGGAGATCAGATTGCTTAATTTCAAAGCCAACCAAGGCTACATTGGATAGAAAACCAACTGTGAAAAGCCCACCTTTCTGAAATTTTGGATGCTGCCCATCACTCAGTAGCCAATGTGTGGCATCACAAAAATAAAAACACAGCAAGATCCAGCAAGTGGACTGCTTTAGTGATGCAAACTGCATGATAAAGGAGTGAGAGGAATAGATCAAGTGAACGCACAGTCTCTTTCCCAGTGTTGGTGAATCAAGAACCAGATGACATCGGTTTAAGGTGACGGGGGAAAGATTTAATAGGAACCCGAGGGATAACTTTTTTACACAAAGGGTGATGGGTGTATGGAACGAGCTGCCGGAGGAGGTAGTTGAGGCAGGTACTATCACAACGTTTATAGACAATAGACAATAGACAATAGGTGCAGGAGTAGGCCATTCAGCCCTTCGAGCCAGCACCGCCATTCAATGCGATCATGGCTGATCACTCTCAATCAGTACCCCGTTCCTGCCTTCTCCCCATACCCCCTCACTCCGCTATCCTTAAGAGCTCTATCCAGCTCTCTCTTGAAAGCATCCAACGAACTGGCCTCCACTGCCTTCTGAGGCAGAGAATTCCACACCTTCACCACTCTCTGACTGAAAAAGTTCTTCCTCATCTCCGTTCTAAATGGCCTACCCCTTATTCTTAAACTGTGGCCCCTTGTTCTGGACTCCCCCAACATTGGGAACATGTTTCCTGCCTCTAATGTGTCCAATCCCCTAATTATCTTATATGTTTCAATAAGATCCCCCCTCATCCTTCTAAATTCCAGTGTATACAAGCCCAATCGCTCCAGCCTTTCAACATAAGACAGTCCCGCCATTCCGGGAATTAACCTAGTGAACCTACGCTGCACGCCCTCCATAGCAAGAATATCCTTCCTCAAATTTGGAGACCAAAACTGCACACAGTACTCCAGATGCGGTCTCACCAGGGCCCGGTACAACTGTAGAAGGACCTCTTTGCTCCTATACTCAACTCCTCTTGTTACGAAGGCCAACATTCCATTGGCTTTCTTCACTGACTGCTGTACCTGCATGCTTCCTTTCATTGACTGATGCACTAGGACACCCAGATCTCGTTGAACTCCCCCTCCTCCTAACTTGACACCATTCAGATAATAATCTGCCTTTCTATTCTTACTTCCAAAGTGAATAACCTCACAGAAACATTTAGACAGGTTCGTAGGTTTAGAGGGATCTGGGTCAAATGCAGGCAAGTGGGACTAGTGTAGATGAGACATGTTGGTCGGTGTGGGCAAGTTGGGCCGATGGGCCTGTTTCCACGCTGTGTGACTCTCTGACTCTATGACACTTACAGAACATATTTGCACTAACTCAAAGTGTTGTGGGGTCGTTTTACACCCACCTGTAAAAGCTGACAGTCCTCCTTTGAGGTTGCATCCGGAAGATGGTATTATCGACAATGCAGCACTCTGACAGAATGTCACAGGTGCCTCAACCTACATTATTTGTTCTCTGGATGCATCTGGTGCAATTTGAAGAATACATAACAGGGAACCGAGACATTGCACTGAGGAAAATTAATATAAAAGCAAAGGAGCGATGACCATGCAAGTGAATTGATTCTATTATATTATATTAAATACTCATGTCAGGAAAGCTATCATAAACAAAACAAATGCTGCATATGGGGAAGTAGAATGCTTTGAGGAAAAGAAGCTCTCAGTCACAAGGAATTTAAAAAAACTGGGCCTTTATCATGACTACTTTATCATGAAATCTGAAAACTGTAATGTCCAGGTTCAGGAGCACCTTCTTTCTATGAGCTTCAGGCTATTAAACACTACAAACGCCAACTAAACTCCGAACTAAGAGCTGCTTGGGTTGAGCTAGGAACTTTGGCCTTTGTGTTGTGTTTGCACTATATTGTTTTTTTATTTATTGAACTTCTTTTTTTGTTCCATTTCGTTCCATTTTGTTCCAGTCTCCATCGAGTACTGTGTTTACAAAGCCTGTTGTGCTGCTGCCACATATAAGAATTTCATTGATCCGTTTCAGGACTTATGACAAAAAAAAAAGCACTCTCGACTCTTGACTACAGAAAAGATGCAGAAGCTGGGGTATAATGGAGAGATTCAAAAATAGATGAAAGGCTGAGTTCTGACCAAGTGACTTTGCCCTGAAACATTAATTCAGTTTCTCCTGCCAAAGATGCTTTCTTACCCGATGAGTGTTTTGAGCATTTTCTGGTTCTATTTCATCAATGTAGATGGATTGGTTGGTGAGTTTGGATGGATTGATCATATTATCATATCATTCATTTTTGCATTCATTTTTCAAGCATTCTGTTCAAACATATTATGATGTTTTATGGTGCCGAAACAATTACAAATTAACACGTTTTTAAAACATAGTTTCAGTTGGACAGATTTCATTATTTGCAGAGAAACATAGAAACATAGAAAATAGGTGCAGGAGGTGGCCATTCATTGTGATCATGCCTGATCACCCACAATCAGTAACCTGTGCCTGCCTTCTCCCCATATCCCTTGATTCCACTAGCCCCTGCTGGTTGATTCTCTTGCCTGCTCTTCAAAGATTAATTATTTTCACGTGTCATGTCTAGTCTACACTTGGAGGAAGCCACATCAGGACCACCAAAAGCAACAGATGAGGTTGGAGGAGGTGCATGTCTCACCTGGAAGTGCTTTTTGGGTCTCTGAATGGAGGTGAGGATAGGTTGTTAGGGTATAAAGAAAAGCATTCAAGTCCTGAATTGCTGAACTCTGTATTGGAAGACTGCATGGAGTCTAGCCCAAGACAAAGTTTACTTGTCCAAGCTGCATAACTTGCCTAGTGTTTCCAGCAGTTGCTGTTTCAATTTCCAGATATGTCCGATGCCCTTCTACACTCAAAAAAGTAAATGTAAACTCCCACACGAGAGGCGTAATGTGAATCAAAACTCCAGTCAAGCATCAATCACAGAAATTATGAAACTCTTTAGTTTAGTGTCACGTGTACCGAGGTGCAGTGAAAAGCTTTTGTTGCTTGCTAACCAGTCAGTCTCCAACCAGTCTCTCCAGAGATGCTGCCTGCCCCACTGTTACTCCAGCATTTTGTTGCCTATTAGCGGAAAGATAATACATGATGACAATCGAGCCGTCCACTGTGTACAGATACATGATAAAGGGAGTAACATGAATAACGTTTAGTGCATGATAAAGTCCAGTAAAGTCCGATCAAAGCTAGCCCAAGGGTCTCCAACGAGTAGGGTTACCGACTGTCCCGGATTAGCCGGAACATCCTGTATTTTGGGTTAAATTAGTTTGTCCCGTACGGGACTGCCCTTGCCCCGTATTAGTAGGGTTGTCAACTTCCTCACTCCCAAAGAAGGGACAAAGGATGACGTCACCGCCCCGCGCCCCACGTGACCTCACCCAGCCAGCGGCCACGTGCTCCCGCTCCACCAATGGCGGCCGCCATTGGTGAAGCGGGAGCACGTGGCCGCTGGCTGGGTGAGGTCACGTGGGGCGCGGGGCGCTGACATCACCTTGTCCCGTATTTGGGTATGAGGAAGTTGGCAACCCTACCAATGAGGTACCTAGTAGTTCAGGACTGATCTCTAGTTGCTGGTAGGATGGTTCAATGGCCTGATAACAGCAGGGAAGAAACTGTCCGTGAACATGCCCACAGTTAACAGTCCACCCCACCCCAGCGGCTATGGAACTGTGCTCCAGCCAAGAGAGAAATAGGAAGAAAGAGTAGGAAGCCAGAATTTTAGAAATGCAAGATTTTTTTTTCTGAAGTAAAAGTCTCATTGGTAACATGAAGTACTTCCCTGTCAGTTTCCATTGAATACGTTATGGAGAAGATGAAACACCGTGGATGAAGCTTACAACCTGCTGCACATCTATAATATTTACAACGCCAAAGAAGTTGTAAAATGAGAAACTTAAACAAGCTTTGTGACAAACCGTTCCAAATACAGGGCAGGTTTCTTCCTATAATTTCTATTTGTTACGCTCACTTTCCAAGTTTGGAAGTCGGCCAAATCCTTTGGAGTTGAGATCCAAGGACCGTCACATAAACTTTTTCATGAAGTGCTTACAATTCCCCTAAATATTTGACACTCACTATTCACTCCAAATATTTCCCACCTACTAACAGTCCCATCATTAGGGGTGCTGGCCGAGAATGAAACCCAAAAATAGAATGTTTCATGCAACACAACCCAGTCACCGGGCTCTTTATTCCACACTCAATAATTCATCAGCTACTATAATATTCTGTTGTTATGACTATTGTTGCTGTTGAATCCAAATCCATGCATTTAACAGCAAGAGAAGAAAATAATCCTTGTCATTTTTACATGGAGTTTGACGGCACAGAGTTTCAACTGCAAGTTTCAATTTGCTACGACAGTAACATGTACTCCTTCAAAAATTGATCGGACAAATTTACGCAGTTATGATATTGAGTGAAATAAAGAAGCTTGTTTCTCTGGACCCTAACACAGCACAATAGTTCAAAAAGGCAACACAAATAGTTCATGTTCTTAAGTCATACAAGCGGAATTAGGCCATTCGGCCCCCATTAAGTCGATTTTGCCATTCAATCAGTAGTGGCATGGCCAGTGGAGCTCCTAGGTGCGTTCCTGACCTTTTTCTTCCTGTGGAAACCCTAGGTTTCTCTAGGGTTCTCTGGTTTCCTCACAAAGAGTTGGACGACACAGTGGTATAGCGGTAGAGCTGCTGCCTTACAGAGCCAGAGACCCGGGGTCAATCCTGACTATGGGTGCTTGTCTATCCAGAGTTTATACGTTCTCCCCGTGACCTGCATTCTCCGCGATCTTCCGTTTTGCCCCACACTCCGAAGACGTACAGGTTTGTAGGTTAATTGGCTTTGTGCAAATGTAAAATTCCCCCTAGTGTATGTAGGGTAGTGTTAATGTGCGAGGATCACTGCCAGACTCAGTGGGCCGAAGGGCCTGTTCCCGCACTGTAACTCTAAACTAAACTAAACTCAACAGAGGCATGTGGGTTGGTGGGTTCACTCTTTTCTTCACTGTACATAATCAAGTTCTCATTCCAGGCCAGTGCCCATTACCTCAAAATCCATGTGCTTTTACACATGTTGACCACATCCTGAGAGACACCTTTTAGAAAATCCTCTGAAAATCTAAATACACCACATCCACTGATTGCTTCTTATCTACCTCTTGTAACATCCTCAAAGAACTCCAGTTGATTAGATAAACATAATTTTCCTTTCATAAATTCATTTAAAACAAGACACCATTTTGATAAATAACTTGATACTTGCAATAAGATCAGCTACCAAGAAGCTCATGAAGCCCATTTAAATTGCCTGCCACTACACTACTTGTTAATTAGCCTGCACAGGATTTTAATTTTTACATGATAAATCCAAGGGTCAAAATGCTTAACAAACCCAGGTACAATGTGCAGATTGACTGGAATTCACTGCGATACAATTCACCGTCGTCGGCAATCACACAAAGTCGAGTACGATTGCCTTCATCATCGGTAATTTCCGTGGGTCTTGAGAAGGCTGATCCTCTAGCCACAGACCTTATCCTTCAGGTGGACATCTGCAGATGACATCTTTTAATGGGGGGGACACAGGTGCATGGATGGCCATTCCACGGTGGCGCAGCGGTAGAGTTGCTGCCTTACTGCGCCAGAGACCCAGTTTCGATCCTGACTACAGGTGTTGTCTCTACGGACTTTGGAGGTTCTCCCCGTGACTGCGTGGGTTTTTTCCGGGTGCTCCAGTTTCTTCCCACACTCCAAAGACGGGGATGGCGGACTCAGTGGGCCGAAGGGCCATGCTGGATCTCTAAAACTAAACTAAACTAAACAAAACTAATCTAAACTAAACTGAGCACATTGTCCTTGACAAAGACAGACCTGATCCAATGGCGGGGGCTCCACCACGGTTGGGAGTCTCTACCTGCTGCAGCCTTCTTCCTCCTTCTCAGCCATTGTGGTCCTCCACCCATTAGCCAGCCACCATCCTTCACCTGTTTCACCAACGAGCTCTTCTCCTTGGGCCTTGCGTTGTCAGGAACCTTCCCCCTGACCTGCCCACCATGGTTGACCTTGCCAGATGGTTTATCTCTCGGGATCTTGGGTACACACAAGCATTTCCATCACGACAAGATGGCCACCCTCGGAGACGCAATTCTATTGCACTGACGTACGGGCGTATATATTTGGTAAAGCTCAGGTAGTAGATGAGGTGACACGAAAAACAGCAACTAACTGACTCAACATAAATAAGTGGAGGCACAAGAGTCTGCAAATGCTGGCATCTGCAACAGAAAATAAACCCCTGGAACAAGGGGCCACAGTTTAAGAATAAGGGGTAGGCCATTTAGAACGGAGATGAGGAAGAACTTTTTCAGTCAGAGAGTGGTGAAGGTATGGAATTCTCTGCCTCAGAAGGCAGTGGAGGCCAATTCGTTTGGATGCTTTCAAGAGAGAGCTGGATAGAGCTCTTAAGGATAGCGGAGTGAGGGGGTATGGGGAGAAGGCAGGAACGGGGTACTGATTGAGAGTGATCAGCCATGATCGCATTGAATGGCGGTGCTGGCTCGAAGGGCTGAATGGCCTACTCCTGCACCTATTGTCTATTGTTTATTGAAGAGCTCAGTGGGTCAAGCAGCATCTGTGGAGGGAAAGGAATTGTCGACATCTCAGGTCGAGACCCTGCATCAAGACGGCATCAGAACATAAATGGATAGGCAGCTGAAGATGTTTTCAAGCAATCTAGGCACAAGAAAGCTATCAGCTCTATGTTTGGCTCAGACTGCAGGATGCTTGAAGAGGTTTGTTTACAAGATATTGAGAAACCTTCTGGAGCACCTGATCGAGACCCATGAAAATTTGACCAAAGGATTATTCAGCAGGTTATTCGGAAAACCCTTTCTCGGAACTCCATCTAAAAAGAGTGTTATTTCACCCAGCGGGAGCCTTCAGAAGAGTCACTCGAAGAACTAATGCCCAAGCATGGAAAACCTTGTAGGGGTCCCCCTTGGGCTTGATGTGAGGTTGGGTGGAGATCCATTGGTTGGTACTGGGGAGAGGGACGGGTGAGGAGATTAGCCTGACATCCTGCCACCTCCTACGGGTGTGATGCATTCACCTTGTATCCTCCACCAGCACCTCCAGTGCCATGCCCAAGAACATGATTATAGACAATAGGTGCAGGAGGAGGCCATTCGGCCCTTCGAGCCACCACCACCATTCAATGTGATCATGGCTGATCATTCTCAATCAGTACCCCATTCCTGCCTTCTCCCCATACCCCCTGACTCCGCTATCCTTAAGAGCTCTATCTAGCTCTCTCTTGAATGCATTCAGAGAATTGGCCTCCACTGCCTTCTGAGGCAGTGAATTCCAGATTTACAACTCTCCGACTGAAAAAGTTTTTCCTCATCTCCATTCTAAATGGCCTACCCCTTATTCTTAAAACAGGCCAGGCATCTACACTTTCCGCTGCACTTTATGTACCACAGTACAGAAAAAAGAAATGCCCTCCAACGGAAGCGAACACAGTATCCTTTTCAGTTGGCATCCATGTGCTTCAACAGAAGATAGCTCCTGATGGACTACATTATGGAGCCCATGCGTTAGGCCCCACCGTCCGATTCATTCCAGTGAAATCAATGACTTCAATAGAATGAATTTCAGAGGCACAATAGAATATGTTTGCCATTGCATTGCACTCCGTGCGGCACGGTGGCGCAATGGTAGAGTGGCTGCCTTACAGTGCTTTCAGCGCCAGAGACCCGGGGTCGATCCCGACTACGGGTGCTGTCTGTACGGAGTTTGTACGTTCTCCCCCTGACCGCGCGGGTTTTCTCCCAGATCTTCGGTTTCCTCCCACACTCGAAAGACGTACAGGTTTGTAGGTTAATTGGTTTTCTATAAATGTAACTTGTCCCTAGTGTGTGTAGGATAGTGTTAATGTGCAGGAATCGCTGGTCGGCCCTGACCCGGTGGGCCACAGGGCCTGTTTCCGCGCTGTATCTCTAAACTAAAATGTTAGTGCCATTGGCAGGAGGTGAGTTTTCAGGCAGATAAGTCTATGGCACTCATTTAGTTCATGCATTCATCCTCAGACCAAAATAACACCAAATGTCTTTACAATACCACCCATGATTAATTCAGGAAGATGAAGTACCTTTGCTACTAACTTTCTTCAAAAGCTTTTATTTCATTTTTCTTGGTTTGTTAAATTTTCAGCCAAGGGGTTTGTGTCCTGTGTTTGGCTGACATAGATTAACAGCTCTAAGCAACATCTACCAGTGAACACAGGTAGAGGTATGTGACCGGAATCCTTCACCGTATCGAAGCAGGCTATGCTGCAAAACCTTAGTAAGTGCGACTGATGGCGGATGAAATATTATGTACGATGATCTCTTTTTGTTTTATTTCAGTGTTTAAACGCCGCTCGGGCACAGCGGTAGAGTTGCTGCCTTACAGCACCAGAGACCCGGGTTCGATCCTGATCACGGGTGCTGTCGGGACAGAGTTTATACATTCTTCCCTTGACCTGAGTGGGTTTTCTCGGAGATCTCCGGTTTCTTCCCAGGTTTGTAGGTTAATCGGTTAATCTTTCTACAGGTTTGTAGGTTAATCGGTTCGGTATAATTGTAAATTGTCCCTGATGTGTGCAAGATAGTGTTAGTGTGCAGGGATGGCTGGTCGGCACGGACTCGGTGGGCCGAAGGGCTTGTTTCTGTGCTGCATCTCTAAACTAAACTAAACTAAACACAGCTTTTCTTTTAGTCTGTTACGGGTAGAATTACTTACCTTCATTTTTGTATATGCAGGAAATAAATTATCCACAATTTCCTGCCATTTTTCAAGTATGACAATGACAATGAAATTAAACAAAAATTATTAAATCTGCTGAAAACACGTCATCACCAAATCTCCTGCCAATTATCGAGACCCATGACATACACAGCTCTCAACATAAGCATTATACAGGCAATTGACTCTGCAGTATCTATCTGACTAGTACTCCTATTGATTACTGCTTCCATTAGGCAAATTTCCTTGTTAAATTAGCAGTTCAACAGAAAGCGATGAGGCCAGCAGTTTTTACTTCATAAAACGTGGCCAGAACCAAGTGATCAATAGAGGCCCTTTGCCTCAGGATTATTATCAGAGCTAGGACCATTGCCTGAAAAGACCAAAATCTTGACTTGAAACTCAATCCTCATGGAATGAACTTGATCTGCTGGAATTAGCCTTGGTGCATTCCAAACATTTTTTTGTTATGCAGGTTCTCACATCCAGGGCCTCAAACTACTGAGAGCCAGCAACAGGGGTCAAGTTAACAAGGACAGTGAAGCTGCCCTTTAATCATGGTCCTAGGTGTTTTTACTGTAGAGATAATCACTATGTAAGCCACAGGTGTCATAGTTGACAGAGAACCCCCTGCGCTTTCTCCACCCACTATCTGTTTTCTACGCCATGCGGTCCTTAGCCCGTGAAACTGACCTTGATGCAAGCACCCTGGAGTCCATCCCACTGCAGCCTCTTTGAGTCTAAAGAAGTGTCTCAACCCGACAGCATTTTGTGTCTATCTAGGGCTTCCCTCACTGCAGGGCCAAGTGAGGTTTAAGTGCAGATTCGCATTCTGCCACATGACTGATATTCTGTTTAGAAAACCATCCTGCAGGATCCATTGTGTCCTTTTCTAGCAGAGCCTTCAGGACATTCCAAGCTGACCACGGTAGATGGACCTGCGGTCTACCGCAGACCTATTTCTGCAAAGGGCAGTTAGTGTGATATAAAGTCCAACTGAGCGGAACATTGTATAGTAACGAGGTTCGGCCCGTTCTTCATAATATCAGTCACAGATAGAACCTCAGCACAGAGTGACGCTGGGGTTTGTGTACTAAGGCTCTACATACAGCTTGATGCAGCCACTCACAAAGGAAGCCGTCAGGATGAAGTTATGTTGGGAAACAGTCACCCAGTCAAAGCAGGAGGCTGAGCCTTTACTTCTTGTCCAGCCCCATCACATGCTGCAATTCCAAACAGCTACTAACCATATCTTCACCACGTTGATAAGACACAAAATGCTGGAGTGATTCAGTGGGTCAGGCAGCATCTCTCGAGAAAAGGAGTAGGTGATGTTTCGGGTAGAGATTTCCCCCTCCCTGACTCTCAGTCTGATGATGGGTCTCGACCCAAAATGTCATCTCCAGAGATGTTGCTTGACTGCTGAGTTACTCCAGCATTTTGGGTCTATCCTCTGTGTAATCTTCTGCACATCTACATTACATCCCGTTGTCAATTTGATTCTCGCACCCGGTCAGCATGGACAAGCTGGGCCGAAGGGCCTGTTTCCC
Source organism: Rhinoraja longicauda (assembly GCF_053455715.1). Classification (NCBI taxonomy): domain Eukaryota; kingdom Metazoa; phylum Chordata; class Chondrichthyes; order Rajiformes; family Arhynchobatidae; genus Rhinoraja; species Rhinoraja longicauda. The sequence goes on from NC_135978.1 coordinate 9,865,666, forward strand.
TACTGTATGTTTATGACTCTATGACCTGACTTTCCCTCATAAGTTTGCAATTTGTTTCCCTTTCAGGTATAAGCCCAAATCTGCCAGAAAATTGTCAAAAGAATTTGCTATTTATTTTTCAATATTTCATTAGAATAATAAATATTTTTGGAAAATGCACTCAAGTTGATTCTGATCAAGTCTATCAGTTGTTGTTCCTTTAATTAAGATGGAGAATTTCCGAGCGTATTCCTCGCTTCAGGAAAGACAGAGGCAGTCTGTTCCATTTTGCATGCAATATTAATAGTGATTTTTCTCTACCTTCATGTTTTTATAACGTACTGATGAATATTGAAGAGATAGTTAATGATCCCAGTTTTCACATCTGCAAATCGTGATCTCTTATTGCTCATAGGTCATTAATCACTGACGACAATGGCCGTTAGTGTAAATGGCAGACCATCCAATTCTTTCCATTATTTTTTTGGGGGGAAAAAAAGCACTTAGCAAAACATTTTTTTTGCAATGCAGTCTATTTATGATTTTTTTTTTTAGGTAATTTCTCATTTAATTAAAGATAAACATAAGTGATGGGATCTTGTTGACTTCTTCCAGTGGTTACAATCAGAACTGAATCAACAGCATCGGCACAGTGCAATTAAGTCCCATGTCAGCAGGATAAGCCCTTCCCTTCCACACAATGTACTGTATGTGCAAGTTTGGGGTCAGGGGGAGTGGGTGCTGGGAGGGAGGGGTTGGTATCCAGCAACAAGATTTGGACCAAGTTGCCCTTGGTAGACGCTCATTTGAGTGACCATGTGTTTGAATGACTGATTAAAGAGCAGAAATCCCAATGTCCTTAGATCTCTGGGATCAGAGTTTACTGGCTTTATCTTACACTAAACGATATTCAGGGTTTTTTCCCTCTATCATGTATCTATCTGTACACTGTGAATGGCTCGATTGGAATCATGTATTGTCTTTCCGCTGACTGGTTAGCACGCAACAAAAGCTTTTCACTGTACCTCGGTAGGATGAGGGGGATCTTATTGAAACATATAAGACAATTAGGGGATTGGACACATTAGAGGCAGGAAACATGTTCCCAATGTTGGGGGAGTCCAGAACAAGGGGCCACAGTTTAAGAATAAGGGGTAGGCCATTTAGAACGGAGATGAGGAAGAACTTTTTCAGTCAGAGAGTGGTGAAGGTGTGGAATTCTCTGCCTCAGAAGGCAGTGGAGGCCAATTCGTTTGGATGCTTTCAAGAGAGAGCTGGATAGAGCTCTTAAGGATAGCGGAGTGAGGGGGTATGGGGAGAAGGCAGGAACGGGGTACTGATTGAGAGTGATCAGCCATGATCGCATTGAATGGCGGTGCTGGCTCGAAGGGCTGAATGGCTTACTCCTGCACCTATTGTCTATTGTCTATTGTCTATGGCACACCTGACATGAAACTAAACTAAATCTTCAACTATACACCATTTATACACAATACCCTTCATCTAACCCCGACTCTCACCCACACACAATCATATCCACGCACACATATAGACACACACCCAGTAAACACTCCACATTCTAATTACTATCTGTGGCAGGGCAGACTGATGGGACAGACAATCGCTGAAAGTGTAAGAAAATAACTGCAGATGCTGGTACAAATCAAAGGTATTTATTCACAAAATGCTGGAGTAACTCAGCAGGTCAGGCAGCATCTTAGGAGAGAAGGAATGGGTGACGTTTCGGGTCGAGACCCTTCTTCAGACTGATGTCAGGGGGGGCGGGACAAAGGGAGGATATAGGTGGAGACAGGAAGATAGAGGGAGAACTGGGAAGGGGGAGGGGAAGAGGGACAGAGGAACTATCTAAAGTTGGAGAAGTCAATGTTCATACCGCTGGGCTGCAAGCTGCCCAAGCGAAATATGAGGTGCTGTTCCTCCAATTTCCGGTGGGTCTCACTATGGCACTGGAGGAGGCTCATGACAGAAAGGGAGTGGGAGGGGGAGTTGAAGTGCTCAGCCACCGGGAGATCAGGATGGTTAAGACGGACTGAGCGAAGGTGTTGAGCGAAACGATCGCCGAGCCTGTGTTTGGTTTAGCCGATGCAAATAAGTTGACATCTAGAGCAGCGGATGCAATAGATGAGGTTGGAGGAGGTGCAGGTGAACCTCTGTCTCACCTGGATAGACTGTTTGGGTCCTTGGATGGAGTTGAGGGGGGAGGTAAATGGACAGGTGTTGCATCTCCTGCGGTTGCTGGGGAAAGTGCCCGGGGATGGGGTGGTTTGGGTGGGAAGGGACGAGTGGACCAGGGAGTTACGGAGGGAGCAGTCTCTGCGGAACGCAGAAAGGGGAGGGGATGGGAAGATGTGGCCAGTGGAGGGGTCCCGTTGTAGGTGACGGAAATGTTGGTGGATGATTTGTTGGACACGCTGGCTGGTGGGGTGGAAGGTGAGAACGAAGGGGATCGCTGAAAGTGTGGCACTTGAGATACTGATAATATACCAAACCAATGGAGAAAGAGCCTACAATAGCCATCTGAAGGTCAGTGACTCACTCCACCCTTGTTTGCACGATTGACGGCTTCTCTTACTTCCTCATGGACATATTTCAAGCTCGCTGCTTTCCTTCCTCATCCTCTGCTTATTGGTGCGGTGTGAGAATAAGAAGCATTAACATGCATGTTGGAACTCAGTCCCCTTGATCCATTTCTGCAGATGCAGCGGAACTGAAGCACTCAGAAGGAAGATAATGCCCTCCAGTGCCAATGGATGAAAAAAAACACCAATGCCATACCTGATTCCCCCCCCCCCCCCCCCCCCCCCCCACCACACCCCCAACCCCCATCTCTAATTTCCATGGAACCATATTTTCCTGCTCACAGAGGATTCAAGGTTTATAGGTTGCTGGTCTCACCCCCTGTGATCTGCCTCTGCATCAGATTCAAACTCAGAATTATAAATGGACTCTTCTTGGCACTGCATGCAAGGGTGGCACGGGTTATGGGGGGAAGGCTGGAGAATGGGGAAAGATAGATCAGCCATGACTTGATGGGTCGAATGGCCTAATTCTGCTCCTAGAACTTCTGAACTATCTAACATTACAAAAGTCATGTCTTTGGGGTGTCCCTCAGAATTGGTGCCAACATTGATGGTCAAACCAACGGGCCTGGCGAGTGCCATCTTCTATTAGTTGAATGATTCTTATAGAGCCTTTTGGCTCAACATGCCCATGTTGACCAACAAGTGCCCATCGATACTAATCCTATTGACCAGCATCATGATCCACAGACTTCCACATCTTGGCTATTCGGGTGCTCATCTGGAAAGTTCTTAATAGTTATGAGAGTATTAGTTTAGTTTATTTTAATTTAGTTTAGTTTAGCTGATTATTGTCACGTGTACTGAGGGGCGGTGGAAAACCTTTTGTTGCATGCCATCCAGTCAGCGAAATACATGACTAAACATGATTACAATCAAACCTTCCACAGCGTACACTGTGTACCTGCCTCTCTATCACCCATGTTGGTCGCATGTTCCAGATTCAAACCACCCTTCGGGTGAAAAAAAAGTCTTCTATAGATCACTGCTAAACCATTAACTCCTTGCCTGCAATATATTCCCTCAAGTTTTGGACATTTCTGCTATGGGGAAAAGTTTGTTACTATCAATCCCAGGATTGTCCTCAGTTTGTGCTGAGTGCAGATGCAATAATTTGCCCTGAACATTTTACCAAAGAACCCCAGTAATTCTGGTACCATATCCTCTCCCCCCAACACCCGCCTCTCCCACCAAATGTACCATTTCCTTTGCTCCTGAAATAAATGCCTTTTGGGTATAAATTACAGGAATATTAACACTTGGTCCGTGTGCATTGACCCAATTCATAAGAACTGACATGATTCCCTTTAACAACTCTGTAAACATTGTGGAACATTGTGGAAGGTTTTTCACATTGCGTTTTAAACTGGTATGTGTGCACAATCCGCAGGCATTGCCACTTTCATTTCACTGCACATCGTATATGTGTATGTGACAAATAAAATTGACTTGACTTGACTTGGCTAAAGCTCTGCCTTAATTTCTCAAAGACATGGAAGGAGCTGAAGGAAAATGTCAACAACATTCCAGAAAACTCAGTGAAAGGGGTAAGGTCAATGAATCAACAAGCAGGCGAAAAGGTAGCAGCAATATTATGATGGACTGACAAAAACTAACGATCTTGTGAAACGCAGCATGTTGAAGGACCTTCAGATGATTAAAACAAAATCCCCCTGCTTCCTTCCCATTGTTGCAGGAAAACTGCAGCTTTGGTTGGGTTTTAGTTTAGAGATACAGCATGGAAACAGGCCCTTCGGCCCAGCAAGAACACGTAGACCATTGATCAATCCTTCCTCCTAGTTCTATATTACCCCACTTTCGCACCAACTCCCTACACATTCGGGGCAATTTCTCCGAAGGCCAATTCTTTACTTAAAAGCCCACACCATTTTTATATATTTTTTTACCAAAAATAGATTTATTCAAGTATTTACAATACTATTTACAATGCTAAACAATTCAAACAAACCCACCACCAAAGTACAAGCAAAATAAATATTCTTAAATAACTATTTCTTCATCCTTATTAAGGATGCATTCCACCCCTCCGCCGCCCAGCGATCCCGGTAAATCCCTCAGGGTGCCCGTGGACAGCACGTAGCCCCGCCCTAAAACTAACCGGGCGCGGACTTAACCACGGAAAAGGGGGCAGGCAGCCGGCTCGAGCAGAGCCCTCTTCTGCCTGGCGCCGCCACTCGCAGGTGGCCATCTTGTTTTTTTGTTTTCCTTTACAAAATTAGATTTATTCAAGTATTTGCAATACTATTTACAATACTAAATAATTCAAAACAAAACCCACCACCATGGTGCAAGTCGAACAAATATTCTTAAATACCAAATATACTATTAAACAACTATTTCCCCATCCTTATTTCCCCATCCTTAGCCCAAACCCACACATCTTTGGGGCATGGGAGGAAACCGGAGCACCTGGAGGAAACCCATGCAGTCACAAGGTTAACCTGCAATCTCGACATTCACAGTACCCAAAGTCATTGGTGCTATGAGGCAGCTGCTCTACCAGCTCCATCGCTGTGCTGCCCTTTTTTAATCAAGGGTTGGAAATTCATTCAATAACTCCGAAAAGGCAGCATTGTGATCTTGAAAAATCAAGTTAATCTGAAGCAACCTTTTAAAGGTTTTTGTCGAAGGAAGAGGGGCAGAGGCAGTAAGAGTTCGGTTTGACTTAACGTCAGACTGTGGAAACTTTCCTTTGTTAAAGGATTTCTCCACTTAGTGAGGGATTCCAGCGCTTTTCTGGGGTGCTGTGGGAGCGGCAGTAGCTGGCGGATTGCCATTCGTACCTGGAGATCGGGATTTGGAAAGAGGCGGTGTTTATGTCGTTTCTAGCACCGTAACCCTGCTCCCAAACCGTTTTGCCCTGAGCTTTAGCGAAGAGAAGGTACTTTTCAAATCCGGCAGTTTCCGGGGGCTCGTAAGGCCTGAGAAAAGCCCCCCAAAAGCTGCTCTAGGCAGTGAAGTTAAGCGTGGGCGTATTTCCTTGCTCAGCTGGAGAGAACTGCTTCTGCTGCGACTGGTGTTGTCTCTGGTGTTGGTCTGTACCCCTGTCAGGATGGCGGTGGCTCGGAGCCACGCCGCTGTGGTTTCGGCAGCGGCTTCGGGGTCACTCGAGGAGGAGCCTTATGATGACTTGGGGGGGCTCAAGTACGGGATCACGGTCCAAACCGGGTACCGATGGTCCAAACCGGGTCTGCGTGATCTTTTCCAGAAGAACGAGATTGCCTCTTCTGAGGTTGGAGGGGGGAAATGTCAGTTTATACTAAAGCCACAGCAGGATGTGGCCCTTGGAGAAGTGGCTCACAGTGGTGGGGGGGGGACCTTTGTACCGGTGGAACCGTGGGTGTCCATCGTGAGACCGGGTCTCCTGCGCTGCGTTCCCACTTTCATCCAGGATGCGCTCCATCTTCCACACCTGGCAAAGATTGGGCAGGTGCGGTCCAGGATGACTAGGATGACTTATGCAGCCCTGGCACGACCCTTGTCTTAGAGGGATCTATAGCTTTAAGAGGCGGGGGTTCATGAATGTGGGAACGGGGACGGGCACGGAGGGGAGCTTCTTCGTCGAGCATGAGGGGATCCCCTACCGCGTGTTTTGGAGTTGGGGGTACGCACGGTGTCACGCCTGCAAAGAGGTCAGGCACTTCCGCAGGGATTGTCCCAATGGCCGGGCTGCGGTGAGAAATTCCAAGGCAGCAGCCCAGGAAAGCACTGCTGGCCCATCCGGGGCTGCAAGCTCCACATTGGCGGCCCAGGGCAGCACTGCCCCCCACCCCCCCCTACATCCTGTACCTGTGGCAGCGGTTGATGGCGAAGCGCAGGGGAAGGGCGAGGGATGGCTGAAGCAGGGGGGAAGAAGTCCAAGGGGAAGAACAAACCCCACAAAGCGAGTCACCCAAGCGGATGGGCCCACACCCACACCTGAACCCACCCAAAGGGTGCCTGTTGGCCCCGGAGAGATCCAAGAGGCACCTGGCGGGGCTCAGCAAGGAGCTGAGGAGGTTCTGAAGGGGGCAGGGGAGGTTCAGATGGGAGCCGCGGTGACTGAACAAGGGGATGGAAGAGACGAAGCTGGTAGTGTGGAGGCGGAGGACTCCTCCTTTATGGAGGTCACCGTACCTCCGCACATCAGTGGGACGAAAAGAGGACGTGGGCCTCTCGAGGGAGAGCATGGCCCTAGGCCCAAAGTCAGGGGGCAGCCTACCTCGAGACAAGGCTGGCGGCCCAGGACGAGAGTCCACTGGGCCGGAGGTTGTCCCTTCGTTTCGGGGGCCTTCCGAGGGTGTTATCTCACCAGTTGTTGGGGTCGGCCCCCCTGGAAATGTGTCCCCTGGGATGGAGGACGAGCAGAGGCAACCCGAAGGGGGAATCTCGGTTGTAGGGGTGGTTTCCCAGTCTGTGCTCCTCATTAGAGCTACGAGAGTGGCTGAGGGGTGTGCTGCCCCTCCGGCTGAGGAAGTGGGGTCCGTTTGTCTTTTGTGTTTTTTGTTGTTTTTTTGTCTTAATTGTAGTGTTTAGATGTGATGTAGTGTTTTTTGTGATTGTGTACTATGTGTGTGTGTGGGGGGGGGACTGTAAAATTGTCTCTTCCGAACGGAGACCTGACCTTTGTTTCTGGGTCGTGTCTCCCCGTTCCTGCTGCGGCCTACCATCGGCCAAACACCTGGAGCGGGCGGCCTCCTGCTGGGAGCACCTGGGCTCTGATTCACAGAGCCCGCGGACCGGACTTACCATCTGCGGAGCTGGCTGCCTTCGGAGGCTGTGGTGGCGCTGCGACTGTGGTTTGGGAACAGCTCTGCCCAGGTCAGGATGGCCCTGCAGAAAGTAGTGCGTTTGGCAGAACGCACCTTGGGAACTACACTCGTCCCCCTGCAGGACCTCTACATCAGGAGGTGCAGATCCAGAGCAAGCAAGATTATGAGGGACCCCTGCCACCCCAGCAATGGACTGTTCCAGATGCTACGGTCAGGCAAACGCCTCTGCTGTCAGGCTGTGAAAACGGAGAGGATGAGACGGAGTTTCTTCCCACAGGCCATCAGGACTGTTAACTTTTATAACTCCAGGGACTAAATTTTGTCTGCTCTATATTAACTTTATTAACTTTATTTATATGCTGTAACTGTAATTCTTTTTTTGTGCACAATCCGCAGGCATTGCCACTTTCATTTCACTGCACATCGTGTATGTGTATGTGACAAATAAACTTGACTTGAGTGCGGCTGCGACTCGCCTTCGGAGGCTCTGGCCGCGGGCCGCGTGGATATCGGAAGCTCGCAGGCCCCTGGGTGGGGGCCGCAATCGGGAGCTCCGGCAGCGGCAGCATCTTCGCCTGCCCCAAATCACGGGGCTTGGGTCGGCCCGCTGCGAACCTTTCACCGTCCGGCGCGGCCTGGAACAGGCTGCGGGATTTTCTCTGCCCGGCGGGGGCTTCAATGTCGGGGCCACGACCAGTCCTGACGTGGCAACTTCAACAGCCTGACCGCGGGAGAAGATGGCAGGGAAGAGAAAAGACATTCCAGCCTTCCATCACAGTGAGGAGGTGACTGGAGGAGACTCACTGTGATGGATGTTTCTTTTTTTTGTTTTGTGTTGGTTTGTGATTGTGTGTGTGTTATTGCTTTTTTTTATTGCTCTTATTGTTGCACTGTGGGTAATGGAATTTCGTCCAAAAGACTTGTTTTTTTGGTTGACAATAAAGGCAATTCTGATTCTAGGGGAGACTCCAGAATCATCTGTTCCTTCAGTGGGCCACAGTGAGGTTACTCCCCTGGTGGTGGAGGCTGGAGACTCTCTGGGTGATGCTGGGGGAGTGGGTTCCCTGGGTGCAGAGGGGGACGGGGCTGTCTCGGCTCGTGTCCCTCAATCGGATTCCGGGGGTGCCTGTGCGTCGCGGGCCCTTGGGGTGCCTCGTGTTTGTTCTTCCCCAGACCCAGTTGTAGGGGGCGGTGAGAGAGTGCAGGAGCCTGGCCATTCACTGGCCGGCTCATTGTTGCTGACAGAGGCGTCGGGACCCTCCCTCGACACTGATCCCGGGGGTGGGATCATGCCGGAGGAGGGGGAACGTGATGTAGCCAGCTTACGCAGTGAGGCGGGCGAGCTGGCAGCCAGCGGCAGTCCTCCCAACTCAGACCATGACCTTGAATGCAGTGGGGAGGAAGATGTTGCTTCAGGTGTCAGTGGGTTGGCAGAATGCCCTCCTGATTCCAGTGCTGTGTCTCGAGCGGCCAGTATCTTGGGGATACGGGAGTTTCTGAAACAACACCAGTGCAGTAGGAGCAAAGTCCGGAAAGCTGCCGTACGTTGGCCGGACTTAGTGCTATCCTTCACAGTAAGGATAGTGGTCTTCCCGAGCCTGAGAGGCATCAGTTTGGGGACTTTGTGAAGCTCCTAAGTGAGAGGGGCTCCACTCCCACAAGGAGTGTGAGTAAAAACCCTAGCGTGCCTTCAACATGAAGTTCACAGTAGTAAACATAAATGGCGGAAGGGGGGGACCTTCGTAGATTTCACCATCTATTGGTCCTCAGAGAGGGGAAGTATGCAGTGAGATTTCTGCAAGAGACGCATACTGTTGTTAGTGACGAGCCCACCTGGGTCCTGGAGTGGGGGGGGGGGGGGGAGGGGGGGGTCTACATGAGCCACTTCAGCACAAATTCGAGTGGGGTGGCCTTCCTGTTGGCCCCGACTTTCGAGCCAGAGATTGTGAAGGTGCAGGAAGTTGTGCCAGGCCGTTTGCTCTATCTGGCCGTGATCCTGGATGGCGTGCTGTTACATTTCATTAACGTGTATGCCCCCAGCAGCGGCACGATGCAGGTGCGTTTACTTCAGGAGGTGACTGCTCTGCTGAGCACTATTGATTGCGGGGAGTGCGTCTTCCTTGGGGGGGATTTCAATTGCACCCTTGAGGCGCGAGATCGCTCCGGTACTCAGTGTGCCCCTGCAGTGGCGAAGAAGTTGAGAGGTGTGATGGAATCTTTCGAGCTGGTTGATGCGTGGCGGAATCTCCACCCTGACTCCAACGCGTTTTCGCGGAGGTCTGAGGGGGGTGGTTCCCGTATCGATCGTGTGTACATCTCCAGAGCGTATGTCTCCCGGGTCTCGGCAGCCTCTATGCTGCCGGTGCCGTGTTCGGACCACTGCCTGGTGCGAGTGGACTTTATCCCAGCGCGCACACGGGCTGGGTCCGCGTACTGGCACTTTAATAACCAGCTGCTGGAGGATCGCCGATTCCAGGAGACTTTCAGTCGGTTTTGTGTGAAGTGGAGAGAGAGGCAGAGGGGCTTCCCTTCCCTCAGGCAGTGGTGGGATGTGGGGAAGGCTTACATCCATCTTTTTTGTCAGGAGTGCACGTGGGGGGTCGACCAGAAGGCGGGACGTGGCGGTGGAACGACTCGAGAGGGAGTCACTCGACGCAGAGTCTCGCTTGGGTCGGGTCGGTGAGGATTCCTGTGAGTGGGGAGAGTTTCAGGAGAGCAAGGAAGCACCGAGGGACCTGCAGCTTGAGCGGTCCCGAGGTGCTTACGTGAGGTCGCGAGTCCAGATGCTGCACGATCTGGACCGAGCTTCACCTTTCTTTCTCTCTCTGGAGAAAGGGCGGGAAGCCCGCAAACAGCTCGTCGAGCTGCTCGCGGACGATGGTTCATCTGTCACAGGTCCAGAGAAGATCAGTGCTTTAGTTCGGTCCTTTTATTGGACCCTGTTCTCCGCAGATGGTTTCAGCGGGGAGGCTCAGCGGGTTCTGTGGGAGGGTCTACCGACTATAGATAGAGAGGCGTTTGAACAGCTTGATGACCCCTTATCATTGGTGGAGTTGACACCTGCCCTGCACCAGCTCAAAAAGGGCAAGTCCCCTGGGCTGGATGGGCTGACAGTTGAGTTTGTTAGAGCATTCTGGGATGTCCTGGGGGGTGATTACATGAAGGTCCTGAGGGAGAGCCTGGCGACCGGGGAAATGCCCCTCTCGTGGTGCAGGGCAGTCGTTGTCCTGCTGCCCAAGAAGGGCGAACTCTGCCTGTTGAACTGGCGCCCGGTCTCTCTCCTCTGTACAGAGTACAAAGTCTTTGCACGGGCAATGGCAAATCGCCTGGGCTCTGTGCTGTCCAATACAGTCCCTGGCCGGTCCATCCAAGATAACATCCACTTGGTTAGGGACCTGATCCATCTGCCCCAGGGCACTGGTCAGTCAGCTGCTTTTCTGTCCCTCCATCAGGAGAAGGCTTTTGACAGGGTGGATCATGATTACCTCTTCGGGATGCTGCAAGCGTTTGGATTTGGACCGCACTTTGTGGCCCGGGTCTGGCTTTTGTACGCTGCAGCAGAGTGTCTCGTGAAGATTAACGGTGCATTGTTGGCTCCCATTCACTTTGGGAGGGGGGTTCGCCAGGGGTGCCCCATGTCTGGTCAGTTGTACTCGGTCTGTGTGGAGCTGTTCCTGTGTCTTCTTCAGAGGCGGTTGGTGGGCCTGGTTCTACCAGGACTGGGGGTGGAGGTCCTTCTCTCAGCCTATGCCGACGACATTCTTCTTACGTTCACTGACCCTGTTGACCTGCGGAAGATGCGCGAATGCCAGTAGGTTTTCTCGGCTGCATCGTCTGCCAGGATCAACTGGAGTAAGTGTTCCGGACTCCTGGTGGGCCAGTGGCAGGTGGACTCCCTGCCGGAGGAGATGAAAGATTATGCGTGGAGCACCACGCACCTCCTCTACCTGGGGGTCTACCTGAGTCCCACTGAGGATGCTTGGCCGGCGAACTGGCAGGAGCTGGAGACGAAAGTCGTCGCCCAGCTGGGACGCTGTTCAGGCTTGCTTAGGGTTATTTCTTTCCAAGGTAGGGTGTTGGTCATAAAGCAGCTGGTGGCCTCCATGTTTTGGTACCGGCTGGCAACTCTTGTCCCGCCATCAACCTTTGTAACCACAATACAGGAGAGGCTAGTGGATTTCTTTTGGGGAGATAGGAAGCACTGGGTCTCTGCAGCAGTCCCGAGTCTCCCGATAGAGGAGGGTGGCCAGTCCGTGGTATGCGTGCGTACCCAGGTGGCGGCTCTCCGTCTCAGGACTCTGCGGAGGTACGTGTACGCGGTGCACCCTCCCAGGTGGCACGCTATGGCCACGTACTTTTTCCGCCAGGGTCGTTGCCTAAGTGGGGTTTCGGGGCTCCCGGTGGCGGGCGTCAATCGACCCGCCACACGGGACCTGCCAAGCTTTTACCGCGATGCGTTAAGAGTGAGGAATCTGGTAAACTTCAGTCAGCGCGTTGCTCCTCAGGGGGAGGGGGGTGTTGTGGCTGCGATGGGGGGGGCGGTCCTCACCCTGTCACGGAGGAGAGGCGTGCGCTTGGAACGATTCCGACCGAGCTTACCCGCGCTCCGCCGGAACTGCTCATCAGGTCCAGGCTCAGGATTATTTCCCGGGAGCCGGCCCCACACAACATGAGCCGCCTTTCCGAGATGCCCAGCGTGCCATTCCGTGACGCGGAGAGACGCGTACTGTACAGGATGCTCCTGCACACCCCATGCCTCCTCGCCTTTGTCTTTCGTCCGGATACGCCTTGGCGATCCATGTTACCATCTGATGGCGGGGGTGGTCCCCAGTTAAGGTCTCTCTATAAGGGAGTCCTCCCTCTTTACATCGGGGACCTGGGGTGGAGAGTCGTGGCGTGTAATAAACTTTTGAGTCGGTTCTCGTGCTCGCCGGCCGCCTGTAATTTCCGCGGCGAGGAAGAGACCGTGTTCCACGTGTATACGGAGTGTGTGAGGTTGCTGCCCCCGTACGAATATCTGGAGGGGCAGCTCCTCAAGTTTTGGTTGCATTTTAGTCCCACGATCCTGGTGTGTGGGCATGGGGCAGGGAGTGGGGCGGTGGGGGGGGGGGGGGGGCGATCGGGAGGGCGGGATCACCCTGTCGGTCTGCACCTGGGCCTGGCCAAGATGGCCGTTCGCGGGTCCAGGCAGCGGGCGGCCGATGGTCACACCAGAGTCGGTTGCCCACCCCTCTTCCGGGCCTACGTCCGCGCTCACGTGTCCCTGGAGCGGGAACACGGGGACTCTGGAGGCCTTCCGTGAACGCTGGTTGCCGCGGGGGGGGGGGATCGAGGACATTGTAAATAAAGATGACACCATTGTACTATAATGATTGCTTGATGTATTGTGACCATTGAGCGTTTATGTTCAATTGGTACACTGTAATATGCATTTGTTGAATAAAGTCCTTGGAATGGAAAAAAGAAGAAAAGGACACATGAAGAAACAAAGTTGAAAGGCATATCAGGATGAAAGAGAACTAATAACAGAAACTGAAGCACAGGTTCATATTCCCATGTTTTCATATATAAACAGAACCTCCGAAATAATCAGATCTGAGCCTGGGAAATGGTGCATTAATGAAATTCAGCAGCTCCCTGATGAGAACACAGCATGCTACGTTCAACACCTGACTGACCATTAATATTAATCTCACTGACGCAGGATGTGTGAGCACTGCAATTAGATACACAATTTTATGCAAATTGCCTTCTAATAATCCATTTCTATGCAGGGATTGTAAAGTCTGTCCACATTTATAAATCTTCAAAGACCACTCCTGTTATCACCTTTGAAGACCTGCTTGCTTAAATGTAAACAGTTATATTTTGGATACTTCAACCCCAACTTGAAACAATGAAAGCTGGGGTGAGCACGGTCCTGTGTTCAAGTTTCTTGAGGGTGGGAGATGTTGGTACGAGGGGCAGCAGGTCTGTTTCTGCCGGACGTAAGTGACCACAGCAATCCTCATCCATAGACCCAGATGACGATATCTGGCAACATTTTGATAAACGTCATTTGTCTTTTGTCAGCAGATTCAATAGGCATTGTCGACATTGTAGCGGAGCGGCAGAGTTGCTATGGAGGAGAATATAGCTGAGTTGGAGCTGGGAAATGGGCACTTCGACAGGGAAAATCCTAATATCGGCCTTGAAGGTTGTTTAGTACCATATCCAATGTTTAGTACCATGTCTATTGCCGACGCCATGCTGCTTTAGTGATGACCACACTCAGGGCTGGGTCCAAATCTCTGCTGCGGGCGCGACAAACCCCGTTGGGTGGAAACATCTCCTGCGGGCCCGGCCACCCTCCCCCAACTGACAATCCTGTGGGTCTGGCAACTCATGGCCCCACTGCCGGGCACGGAGCCTCCCCCGGGGCCGTGCCAGGCCTAGCAACCCTACCGATCCGTGGACCCGTTGGCAGGCGGGCAGTGTCCCCCAGGGCGGTGGGCGGGAGCTGGTGGCGGGCACGGAGCGTCCCCCAGGGCCATGCTGGGCCTAGCAACCCTACCAATCTGTGGACCCGTTGGCGGGCGGGGAGTGTCCCCCAGGGCGGTGGGCGGGTGCCAGTGACGGGCGTGGAGCGTCCCCCGGGGCCGTGCTGGGCCCAGCAAGACTACCGATCCGCGCACCCATTAGCGGGCGGGGAGTGTCCCCCAGGGCCGTGCCGGGCCCAGCAAGACTACCGATCTACGCACCCGTTAGCGGGCGGGGAGCGTCTCCCGTAGGCCCGTGGCAAATCTCTGCCGCGAGCGGTCCTACCTCAGCTCCGTTTCTCCTGCGTGCCGGGAAAACTCCTGCAACTGATGGTCCTGTGGGCCCGGCAACCTGTGCACCCGGTGGCGGGTAGGGAGCGTCCCCCGGGGCCGTGGGCGGGTAAGGGGGGGCTGGGGCAGGGAAAAGCCATTTTCCTGGGCCCCACGCGTCCATTGCTGATCGGCGGCGAGCGGCGGGAAACGGTGGTGAAGGCCATCTTGTTGGACCCTCTGCCGCCGCCTCTAGCGCCGCACTGCACCATGGGAGGAAGGTCAGGTGCGGGGCATGCTGGGACGGGCACTCCAGCGGGTCCCATTGTGACGTCACACGCTGAACATGGCAAGCAATCAGTTGAATAAGGTAATTTTTAAACTTTAAAACTCTCTAAACTTTAAAAGAGTGTGGGTTTCGGGCTGCCTTGATATTACTTACTAACACGATGTGCTCCTTTTTGGGCAAGAATGTCATGTCCCCTGGCACTGTTTTTCCAGCAGCATAAACATCCAAATGACATCAGCAATGGTTCAATGTCCATATTGCATCGTTAATGACACTTTCAACCCCACTGGTCTGTAGAAAACAGCAGAAAGTGTTCACTTGCAGAAGAATCAGTGTTTACTAATATCGGTGCCCGGTAGCGCAGCGGTAGGATTGCTGCCTTACAGTGCCAGAGACACGGGTTCGATCCTGACTACGGGTGCTTGTCTAGTACGGAGTTTGTACGTTCTCCCCGTGACCTGCGTGGGTTTTCTCCGGGAGCTCCGGTTTCCTCCCACACTCCAAAGACGTGCAGGCTTGTAGGTTAATTGGCTTGGTATAAGTGTAAATTGTCCCTAGGTGTATGGAGGATAGTATTAGTGTGCGGGGATCGCTGGTCAGTGAGGTCTCGGCGGGCCGAAGGGTCTGTTTCCGTGCTGAAAACTACACTAAATTAAACGCTCAGGAACAATGCCATTTAAAGGGCCAATCCCAAGGAACTTGCATTCATAGCCTGTCTACTTACTGTAAGCTTACAGGTGACTCTGAACACGGTCTACACTGAAGATCGAGCCTTCCTTGCATCTTCTAACTCTTTGTTGCAGGCAAAACTGGGCCTTTGTCTTGGCCTAACACAGCTCTTCATGATGTTATTGTACTGCTGCACAACATCTGAGAAAATCCTGCCTCTGCAGAATGTCAACTTTGCAAGCCTTCAAGCTATCGGCAAGTGTCCACTGTTATTGCAAGAGGCATTATCCTGTTATTGAACCTAGCAGTAGCACACTGGAGCTGACGGCATTGATTGCTTCCCGAGGCTAGACGTGGGTAACAATTGGCCGGAGAAACTCCACGTGGTCTCAATGTCATGGTACCACAGATTGAGCTCAAGCAACCTGTCTGAACTGTCCTCTCCTTTGAATGATCGCTTGTCCAGGGAGTGGACAAACATCACAGCACAGTGGGAGTTTAAATGCTCGCAGCACACACATCCATCTGCACACGAATTCATCTTGTGCTCCGAATTGACAGCCACGCAAAACACTCCGAGGGTAAGGAACTAAGGGATGGAAAACATGAAGAAAAAAAATCAAGTTAGCAACATTTAATGTATTCATTCAGTCTGAGCTGCACAAATGGATCAACAACAACAACGATGATAATAGAGTATGATATTTAGTTGTGACGGAAATTCAGTGAAAGAATGAATTAAAATCCCCTTGGCACTAGTGCCTTGAGCTCTAGACCTGTGGCAATGTTCACCACTTTGTGGTTCTTTCCCTGCGGTTGCTGAAGGCTGGCTATTCTCCCGGCTCTGAGACAAGTGCTCTCAGGATGCCAGTCAGAGAGTCGTAGAGTTGGACAGCACAGAACCCTTCAGACCCCTATGTCCATGCCAACTTATTTGCCCACCTACAACAATCTCACTTGCCCGCTCAACCCCACATGCCCACTCGAGGGCCGAATCCTTCCATGCTTTGCCTGTTCAAGTGCCTGAACTGCTGCAGCACAGCACACTCGGGGAGATCAGGGTCTCTTTTTTTTTAGTTTAGGTTAGAGATACAGCGCGTAAACAGGCCCTCCGGCCCACTGAGCCCGTGCCGACCAGTGATCACCATACACTAACACTATCCTACACACAATTTACAATCTTTACTGAAGCCAATTAACCTACGAACCTGTACGTCCTATGGAGTGTGGGAGGAAACCGGAGCACCCGGAGAAAACCCACGCGGTCACATAGAGAAGATGGTCATGGTGAGTCAGGATCGAACCTGGATATCCGGCGCTGTAGGGCAGCAACTCTACCGCTGCGCCACCGTGCCACCCCCTGTACAATTCCATCATTACCCCCCTACTTTTATATTCGATGCCCCAGCTAATGAAGGCCAGTACCCCATATGCCTTTTTGACCACCCTGTCCACCTGTCCTGCAGCCTTCAAGGACTTGTGTACCTGCACTCCAAGGTCCCTCTGTACCCCTGTCTTCCCTAGGGTCCTTCGATTCATGGTGTACTCCCTCTCCAAGTTATTCCTGCCAAAATGCATCACCTCGCACTTTTCAGGATTAAATTCCATCTGCCACTGCTCCGCCCATCAGACCATCTCATCTATATCTTCCTGCAGCTTGCAGATCCCTTCCTCGCTATTCACCACCCCCCCTACCTTTGTGTCATCTGCAAACTTGCTGATCATGCCCTGTACGTTGACATCCAGATCATTAATGTAGATTATAAACAGTAAGGGACCCAACACCGATCCCTGCGGCACCCCACTGGACACCGGCCTCCAGTTACAGAAGCAACCTTCTACCATCACCCTCTGCCTTCTATCACTAAGCCAGTTTTTTATCCATTTTGCCAAGGTGCCCTGGATCCCATGGGCTCTTACCTTCTTGACTAGTCTCCTGTGTGGGACCTTGTCAAAAGCCTTACTGAAATCCATGTATACCACATCCACTGCACTAACCCCATCTACCTCCTTGGTCACCCCTTCAAAAAATTCAATCAAGTTAGTCAGACACGACCTTCCATTAACAAAGCCATGTTGACTATCCTTAATTAACCCTCGATCCTCCAAGTGAAGACTGATTCTGTCCCTCAGAATCTTTTCTAGCAGCTTCCCCACCACCGATGTCAGACTCACCGGCCTGTAGTTCCCAGGTTTATCCCTACTGCCCTTTTTAAATAATGGCACCACATTAGCTATCCTCCAGTCCTCCGGTACATCCCCTGTTGCAAGAGAGGCTCTGAAAATTTGTTCCAGAGCCCCCGCAATCTCCTCCCTTGCCTCTCTCAGCATCCTGGGATACATCTCGTCAGGGCCCGGAGACTTATCCACTTTTAAGCCTGCCAGAGCCTCCAGCACCGCCTCCCTGTCAATAGCAATATGCTCAAGAACATCACAACCCTCCTGCTCCATTTCTAGGTCCGCATCGCCCTCCTCCCTCGTAAAAACAGATGCAAAAAATTCATTTAAAACATCTCCTACATCCTCTGGCTCCACACACAGCTTTCCACTATGGTCCCTGATGGGCCCCACTCTTTCCCTCGTTATCCTCTTACCCTTGATATACTTATAGAACACTTTGGGAGTCAAGTCAAGTTTATTTGTCACATAAGATGTGCAGTGAAATGAAAGTGGCAACGCCTGCGGATTGTGCAAAAACTACAAAACAGAATAGAAAAAAAAAAATGTTACACAAAAAATAAATTAATACAGTAAATTAAATTAGTCCCTGGTAATATGAGAGTTAACAGTCCTGATGACCTGTGGGAAGAAACTCCGTCTCATCCTCTCCGTTTTCACAGCGTGACAGCGGAGGCGTTTGCCTGACCATAGCAGCTGGAACAGTCCGTTGCTGGGGTGGTAGGGGTCCCCCATAATGTTGCTGGCTCTGGATCTGCACCTCCTGATGTATAGGTCCTGCAGGGGGCGAGTATAGTTCCCATGGTGCGTTCAGCTGAACACACTACACTCCGCAGAGCCTTCCTGTCCTGGGCAGAGCTGTTCCCAAACCAGATTGTGATGTTCCCAGACAAGATGCTTTTACAGCCCCAGAGTAGAAGCACTGAAGGATCCTCAGAGAGACTCTAAATTTCCTCATCTGTCTGAAGTGGTAAAGGCGCTGCCTTGCCTTACTCACCAGTGCGGCAATGTGTGTTGTCCATGCCAGATCCTCTGTGATGTGGACTCCCAGGTATTTACAGCTGCTCACCCTATCCAC
This sequence comes from Rhinoraja longicauda, assembly GCF_053455715.1. Lineage (NCBI taxonomy): Eukaryota > Metazoa > Chordata > Chondrichthyes > Rajiformes > Arhynchobatidae > Rhinoraja > Rhinoraja longicauda. The sequence goes on from NC_135978.1 coordinate 9,884,019, forward strand.
AGTGGTCCCATTTAACTCCAGTGGCGTGTACATCCTCGGATGTTGAGCCCTTCTAAAGTCCACAATCAGCTCCTTAGTTTTTGTGACATTCAAGAGGAGGCTGGTGTCCTGACACCAGAGTGCCAGATCAGCCACCTCCTCCCGGTAGGCCTTCTCATCGTTATCGGAGATCAGGCCCACCACCACAGTGACCTCAGTGACCCGAGACCCATTCACCCTTTCCTTCTGTCCAGAGATACTGTCTGTCCCATTGAGTTACTCCAGCATTTTGTGTCTATCTTCGGTGGAATCCAGCATCTGACTTCCTTCCTTCCTTCCTATACTTAATATTCACACCACTGGGCTGTACAATGCCTAAGCAAAATATAAGATGTAGAGATGAGAATATAGGCACCTTGCATTCATTTCTCTATGGCCATGAAGCCCCCATTTTGTCATAAGGTCATAAGGTCATATATGATAGGAGCAGAATTAGGCCATTCGACCTATCAAGTCTACTCCGCTATTGAATCATGACTGATCCATCTCTCCATCCTAACCCCTTTCTCCTGCCTTCTCCCCATAACCCTTGACACCCGTACTAATCAAGAATCTATCTATCTCTGCCTTTAAAATATCTATTGACTTGGCCTCCACAGCCTTCTGTGGCAAAGAATTCCACAGATTCTTCCTCCAGGTGCCCCGGTTTCCTCTCGCATCACAAATACATGCGGATTTGTAGGTTAATTGGCCCAGTGTAGAATTCTCTCCAGTGTGTCGGGAGTGGATGAGAAGGTGGAAAATATCATAGAACAAGTGTGAAGGGGTGACCAATGGTCGACGTGGACTCGATGGGCCAAAGGGCCCTTTTCCATGCTGTATCTTTCAATCTATCAGTCAAACACCACCCCCCACATTCCTCACCTCCTTCTGCCCATTACCGTTCATCTCTCCTCAGTCCACTGACTGCTCTATCTCTAGACTAAACTACCTGAAGGCCCTTCCATCCTGCCTGCATGTTAACCCCGTGCACAAATTTTGTGTTCATGAACAGCGGCTCGGACGGTCGTGTGTCTCCCATCTACAACATGCCGCTGGCTTTCTCCGGGTAATGAAGTGAGAGAGCTTGGTGCAGAATAGTTCTCTCAGCCTGCTCATGCCTCAGTGCATCATAGACTTGGCAGAAAGCACTGGTGCTGATTTGAAGGATCAGCCGATGCGGCCAAAGGCATTTCTTATAAATAATATTTGCTGAAGATCCTACCATGAAGAGACAGTCAGCTTGTTAATGGCTCCTCTATCAAAATGCACCTCTTCTGACCACAGGGATTACTGCTTAGATCTTCAAGCCTGAATACAAGGTCAGGGCCATTAAGCCTGTAGGTACAGGAATTCAGAAGTAAAAATTGGAAAGCCTGGGAAAACCTGGGAAAAGCCCAGCAGGTCGGGCAGCACGTGAAGAGAGAGAAACCGAGTCCCTTTGTCAGAATCAGCTTCCAGCGTATTCTGTGTTTATATCGCACTTAATCAGGAGAACTGTGCAGAGGAATTCTGAATCGCTGATCATTGCTTGATTAAAATTGCATCCAGCACATCCCCAATCCTTTCCACACGTCACTTTGGTTTCATGTTTCATGTGTCTTGTGTTTTATGACAGTTGGCAGACCACTTTCCTTCCTGGGATAAATAAAATTCTATCGTATCGAATCGTAGTCAAGTGCTATGAATAATGATAGGAGAAAGCAGTGCAGCAAGCCAACCCACAATGCAGTTGTAAACAATGGCCACAGGAAATGGTACCATTCACCTCTAAGTATTCACTAATCAAGGCCAACAATTACCTTTCATTTTGTATGAATGTGTAAAGTTGTTTGTGCGTTTTCAACCCACAATAAATCAAAATTGACAGGTAGGCAGCTTCTCCTTTCGATTTGGAACTTGGCGCAAAACAAAGAGATTACAAAGAAGCACATCGAATTTTCACACCCCAGGCTCACGTGAAAGACTAGAGATTGGAGTTTTAGATCAGTTGATGGTTTGTAGATTGACTCCAGGACATATTGTGACATAACAGCTCCAACAACTGATGAAGTCTTTTGACTGGGTCTTGGGATGGATACAGACCACTTGCAGACAGGTAGTTAGATTGGCATCATAATTGGCATAAACATGGTGGCATGATGCATTGTATGTTCATTGTTTTCCCCTGAACAATGGGAAACATCTCCTCCAATGAGTTAATAAAATGCCATCTTGACCAAATGAACATTATGTTCTTTTAAAACAAAAGGCACAAAGTGCTGGAGTAACTTAGCGAGGCAGGTGGCATTTCTGGAGGACATGGATAGGGAACATTATGGATTGGGACCCTTCTTCAGTCTGTTCATGTTCGTCGCCTATTCGTGTTCTCCAGAGATGTCGCCTGACCCACTGAGTTATCATCACACTTTAGGAATTATTTTGTAAACCAGCACCTGCAGTTCCTTGTGTCTACATTACGTTGCTTTTGTTGGTATGATTCTCTTCAGGATTCCAAGATGCGGCATGTAATGAAGTGGGTAGAGCTCAGTCCTTCTTTGTTAATTTTCTGCCCTTGATTCCAGGGAGTATTTGCACACAGCAGCTGCTGAGAAGTGAAGTCTTTGACATTGCCCTGACCAGTTTACCAGAACAGACAAATAAAAAGGAGGAACAATGAGTTCTTCTCAAATGGCCTTAAACAAGATTGATTAGCTATTCCACATGTAGGGTTATCTGTCAGATTACACTTGTGAACCTCCCGCCAGTATCGAGAGCACATTTTTCTTGAATATATCTAGATTGTAATGGCATATAGATAATGGCAGACAGCCAGACATAAAAAACAGCATTTTCCCCACGAGAAGTAGTTCTACTCAATAACCAAAGTCTGTAGTCTCTTTTTTGCTCTGGTTTATTTTCACCCACATGTTTAGACTGTAATGTTGTATCCTTATTATAGACAATAGACAATAGACAATAGGTGCAGGAGTAGGCCATTCAGCCCTTCGAGCCAGCACCGCCATTCAATGCGATCATGGCTGATCACTCTCAATCAGTACCCCCTTCCTGCCTTCTCCCCATACCCCCTCACTCCGCTATCCTTAAGAGCTCTATCCAGCTCTCTCTTGAAAGCATCCAACGAACTGGCCTCCACTGCCTTCTGAGGCAGAGAATTCCACACCTTCACCACTCTCTGACTGAAAAAGTTCTTCCTCATCTCCGTTCTAAATGGCCTACCCCTTATTCTTAATTGTTTTGATGTGTTTATGCTTTATTCTTAATTGTTAACTGTATGTTTGGTTGTCATTTGTGAGCGGAGCACCAAGGCACATTCCTTGTATATGCACATACTTGGCCAATAAACTTATTCATTCATTCATTCATTCATTCATTCATTCATTTACATGTAACTCAGCATTAACAGCAGAATCCCCTGAAACCCACCTTTCCTCTCAATGCCCTAACAAGGCTGAGAAATAAGACTCAGGACAATGTGCTGGATTTGCATCCATTTGAACCTCAGTTCATTTTCGCAGACTAATCACATTTCTTACATTGAAAAACTAAAATCTTCAGATACTGGAAATCTGATACATTAAATAGCAAAAAATTTAGATATTTAGCAGGCGAGGCAGCTTCTGTAGACAGAGAATCAGATTAATGTTTCCGAAAAATGACCTTCCTTATCATTAAGTCTGGTTTTCACCACAGAATATTTAGTTTAGTTTAGTTTAGTTTAGTTTAGTTTAGTTTAGTTTAATTTATTATTTTTGTCACGTGTACCGAGGTACAGTGAAAAGCTTTTTGACAGCCTGACTCACTGAGTGTTTCCACTAGTTTAGAGATACAGTGCAGAAACAGGCCCTTCGGCCCACCGTGTCCGCACCGACCAGCCAACCCCGCACACGCGGTCACGGGGAGAACGTACAAACTCCGTACAGACAAGCACCCGTAGCCAGGTTCGAACCCAGGTCTCTGGCGTTGTAAGCGCTGTAAGGCAGCAACTCTACCGCTGCACCACTGTGCCATACCGACACTTCTATTTCTGTTTACCAAGAATGAACTTCTTTTGCAGTTTGATAAAAGGATATTACATCTTGAGAAAAATAACAGGAAATGAAATAATATTTGAAACATAATATTTATGATGAAAATACTCACTGTTGAATGTTTCACTTAGAGGAGACAGTAGACTTGCAAGAACTGTGAAACCAACATGGATAATGGAGTCGGCTGTCAACTCTTCCACAAACATCATTTTCAGAGCCATGTAAACAGAGAGCTTCTTGTGGTGGAATAGATTTTAGAGTCATAGAGTCATGGAGTCATACAACGTGGAAGCAGGCCCTTCAGCCCAACTTACCCACACCGACCAACATGTCCCAGCTACACTAGTCCCACCTGCCTGTGTTTGGCCCAGATCGGCATGGTGGCGCAGCGGTAGAGTTGCTGCCTTACAGCGAATGCAGCGCCGGAGACTCAGGTTCGACCCCGACTACGGGCGCCGTCTGTATGGAGTTGGTACATTCTCCCCATGACCTGCGTGGGTTTTCTCCAAGATCTTCGGTTTCCTCCCACACTCCAAAGACGTACAGGTATGTAGGTTAATTGACTGGATAAATGTAAAAATTGTCCCTAGTGGGTGTAGGATAGTGTTAATGTGCGGGGATCACTGGGCGGCACGGACTCGGTGCGCGGTAGGGCCTGTTTCCGCGCTGTATCTCTAAATCTAAAAATCTAAAAATCTAAATCCCTCCTAACCTGTCCTATCCATGTACCTGTCTAACTGTTTCTTAAACATTGATCGATGGGTTCATGGTACAAATATAATGTTTCTCTAAAGTAGAAATGGCTTTCCACCCACTGTAACATTGTGAAGTGAAAGACTCCTGAACTGAGGCTGAAACTGACCCAGAATTGGATTGATTCTCCTTCCTTCAAACCATCCACCCTGCTTTCTCCTGATGGGAACTGCATCTGCTCTGCATTAGCTGCCAAATTACTTGGTACTGTCAATGCAGATAAAGTGAGCCAATGTTTAGTTTTAGTTTAGTTTATTTAGTTGAGTTTATTATTTTCACTTGTACTGAAGCTTTTTTCACCAAGAGTGTTTTGCAACAAGTTCTGATTTTGTCCCACCGGTTGGTAAACCTACACTGCGTTAAGTTCATAAATTCTTAAGTCATAGGAGCAGAGGTAGCCCGTTGAGACTACTCTGCCATTCAATCATGGTTGATCCATCCTTCCCTCTCAAACCCATTCTCTTGCCTTCTCCCAATAACCCTTGACACCCTCACTAATCACGAAAATACCTAATGACTTAGCCTCCACAGCCATCTGTGACTATGCCCTCTGATCTTTGACTCTCCCACTAGTGGAAGCATCCTCTCCACATCCACTCTATACAGGCCTTTCACTATTTGGTAAAAGTTTCGGTGAGGTTAAGGATAAAACAAGATAGACATACTAAAATGAAGGACTAATGGTTGATCTCCATTTTCTATTGTTTTCTGATGGAGTTTGAACAGCAGATAAGGAATGTGACATGGACGCTCGGCTTAAGTAGTTAAGGGATTAAGTAGTGGATAAGGATTACAACAATTCGACTATGGTCTCGACAGTTGAACTGTTGCTAATCTCAATGTTGAACTGACTATCTTAAACCAGAGGGTGGTGAACCTGTGGAACTTATTGCCACGGACAGCTGTGGAAACCAAGTCATTGGGTATTTTTAAAGCAGAGATTGAAAGGTTCTTGGTTAGTTAGGGTGGCAAAGGTTACGGGGAGAAGGCAGGAGAATGGGGTTGAGAGAGAAAAAATAGCTCAGCCATGATAGAATGGTAGAGCAGACTCGACAGGCCGAATGGCCTACTTCTGCTCCTATGTCTTAAGGTATCAATGAGTATTTCAATACCAACCATCAATTGGTAAATAGTAGAGAGATGTGGTAAAAATAGTGTTTTTATACCAGGGGATTTCAATTTACCAAATATTATCTGGAATTGCCTTTGTGTAAAAGCCTCAGAGGGAGTGGATTCAGAATCTCTGTATTCTGAAATACAGAGCAAGGAGCCTGTGCCCTGACTTTACTGGGGCAGCACAGTGGCGCAGCGGTAGAGTTGCTGCCTTACTGCGCCAGAGACCCAGGTTGGATCCTGACTACGGGTGCTGTCTCTACCGAGTTTGTACGTTCCCCCTGTGGCCCCATGGGTATTGTCCGGGTGCTCCGGTTTCTTCCCACGTTGAAAAGAAGTACAGGTTTAGGTTAAGTGGCGAATGTAAATTGTCCCTGATGTGTAAGATAGAACTAGTGTAGGGGCATCTCTGGTCAGTGCAGACTCGGTGAGCTGAAGGGTCCGTTTCCGCACTGTATCTCTAAACTAAACATTAGTCAGATCTCAGTTGGAATACTGAGGGCAATTCTGGTTAGCACACTGTGGAAAAGATGTTATGGCACCGGAGAAATTGCAGTGGTGGTTCACCAGGAATAAGTGTTGGTCCTCCTCGGACCACTGTCGGTTGGTACTCACCACTGCTGACCGGGAGCACCCCACAATCCTTGCCATTTCAGAGATGCTCTGACCCAGTCGTCTGGCCATCCCTGGCATGTTTGGATTGACTGTTTCAGTCCATCCAAGCAGGCCAGGGATGGACTGTTTCAGTGGTGAGGAGAGACTGGAGAGGCGAGATCAATGTTCTCCGGAGCAGAGCAGGTCAAGAGACGACATGATTGATGTCTATAAAATCATGAGGAGTATAGACAATAGACAATAGACAATAGGCAATAGGTGCAGGAGATGGCCATTCGGCCCTTTGAGCCAGCACCGCCATTCAATGTGATCATGGCTGATCATCCACAATCAATACCCCGTTCCTGCCCTCTCTCCATACCCCCTGATTCCGCTGTCATTAAGATTGGATGGGCTGCAGGAATCTTTTTACCTTATCAGAAACCAGAGGACATGGATTTAGAGTAATGAGTAAGAGAATCATAAGGGAAGTTAAAAGGACCCCTCTTCACCCAGAGAGTGGTGAGTACCTGGAATATGCTGCCAGGGAGAGTGGTGGAAGAAGAGTTGTCAACAGCATTTAAGAAGTTTCTAGATGAATATTTGATTTGTGCAGACATTGAAGGCTATGAGCCGTGCTGGAAAATGGGATAGACAATAGACAATAGACAATAGGTGCAGGAGTAGGCCATTCAGCCCTTCGAGCCAGCACCGCCATTCAATGCGATCATGGCTGATCACTCTCAATCAGTACCCCGTTCCTGCCTTCTCCCCATACCCCCTCACTCCGCTATCCTTAAGAGCTCTATCCAGCTCTCTCTTGAAAGCATCCAACGAACTGGCCTCCACTGCCTTCTGAGGCAGAGAATTCCACACCTTCACCACCCTCTGACTGAAAAAGTTCTTCCTCATCTCTGTTCTAAATGGCCTACTCCTTATTCTTAAACTGTGGCCCCTTGTTCTGGACTCCCCCAACATTGGGAACATGTTATCTGCCTCTAATGTGTCCAATCCCCTAATTATCTTATATGTTTCAATAAGATCCCCCCTCATCCTTCTAAATTCCAGTGTATACAAGCCCAATCGCTCCAGCCTTTCAACATACGACAGTCCCGCCATTCTGGGAATTAACCTAGTGAACCTACGCTGCACGCCCTCCATAGCAAGAATATCCTTCCTCAAATTTGGAGACCAAAACTGCACACAGTACTCCAGGTGCGGTCTCACCAGGGCCCGGTACAACTGTAGAAGGACCTCTTTGCTCCTATACTCAACTCCTCTTGTTACGAAGGCCAACATTCCATTGGCTTTCTTCACTGCCTGCTGAACCTGCATGCTTCCTTTCATTGACTGATGCACTAGGACACCCAGATCTCGTTGAACTCCCCCTCCTCCTAACTTGACACCATTCAGATAATAATCTGCCTTTCTATTCTTACTTCCAAAGTGAATAACCTCACACTTATCTACATTAAACTGCATCTGCCATGTATCCGCCCACTCACACAACCTGTCCAAGTCACCCTGCAGCCTTATTGCATCTTCCTCACAATTCACACTACCCCCCAACTTAGTATCATCTGCAAATTTGCTAATGGTACTTTTAACCCCTTCGTCTAAGTCATTAATGTATATGGTAAATAGCTGGGGTCCCAGCACCGAACCTTGCGGTACCCCACTGGTCACTGCCTGCCATTCCGAAAGGGACCCATTTATCCCCACTCTTTGCTTTCTGTCTGTCAACCAATTTTCTATCCATGTCAGTACCCTACCCCCAATACCATGTGCCCTAATTTTGCCCACTAATCTCCTATGTGGGACCTTGTCGAAGGCTTTCTGAAAGTCGAGGTACACCACATCCACTGACTCTCCCTTGTCAATTTTCCTAGTTACATCCTCAAAAAATTCCAGTAGATTTGTCAAGCATGATTTCCCCTTCGTAAATCCATGCTGACTCGGAACGATCTTGTTACTGCTATCCAAATGCTCAGCAATTTCGTCTTTTATAATTGACTCCAGCATCTTCCCCACCACTGATGTCAGACTAACTGGTCTATAATTACCCGTTTTCTCTCTCCCTCCTTTCTTAAAAAGTGGGATAACATTTGCTATCCTCCAATCCACAGGAACTGATCCTGAATCTATAGAACATTGAAAAATGATCTCCAATGCTTCCACTATTTCTAGAGCCACCTCCTTAAGTACTCTGGGATGCAGACCATCAGGCCCTGGGGATTTATCAGCCTTCAGTCCCATCAGTCTACCCAAAACCATTTCCTGCCTAATGTGGATTTCCTTCAGTTCCTCCATCACCCTAGGTTCTCCGGCCCCTAGAACATTTGGGAGATTGTGTGTATCTTCCTCAGTGAAGACAGATCCAAAGTAACGGTTTAACTCGTCTGCCATTTCCATGTTCCCCATAATAAATTCCCCTGCTTCTGTCTTCAAGGGACCCACATTTGCCTTGACTATTTTTTTCCTCTTCACGTACCTAAAAAAACTTTTGCTATCCTCCTTTATATTATTGGCTAGTTTACCCTCGTACCTCATCTTTTCTCCCCGTATTGCCTTTTTAGTTAACTTTTGTTGCTCTTTAAAAGAGTCCCAATCCTCTGTCTTCCCACTCTTCTTTGCTATGTTATACTTCCTCTCCTTAATTTTTATGCTGTCCCTGACTTCCCTTGTCAGCCACAGGTGTCTCTTACTCCCCTTAGAGTCTTTCCACCTCTTTGGAATAAATTGATCCTGCAACCTCTGCATTATTCCCAGGAATACCTGCCATTGCTGTTCTACCGTCTTCCCTGCTAGGGCCTCCTTCCAATCAATTTTGGCCAGCTCCTGCCTCGTGCCTCTGTAATCCCCTTTGCTATACTGTAATACCGACACTTCCGATTTTCCCTTCTGCCTTTCCATTTGCAGAGTAAAACTTATCATGTTGTGATCACTGCCTCCTAATGGCTCTTTTACCTCTAGTCCCCTTATCAGATCAGGATCATTACACAACACTAAATCCAGAATTGCCTTCTCCCTGGTAGGCTCCAGTACAAGCTGTTCTAATTAATATAGATGGGTACCCATGGATTGGCGTAGATGTTGTGGTCTGTTTCATATCATATCATATATCATATACATACAGCCGGAAACAGGCCTTTTCGGCCCTCCAAGTCCGTGCCGCCCAGTGATCCCCGTACATTAACACTATCCTACACCCACTAGGGACAATTTTTACATTTACCCAGCCAATTAACCTACATACCTGTACGTCTTTGGAGTGTGGGAGGAAACCGAAGATCTCGGAGTAAACCCACGCAGGTCACGGGGAGAACGTACAAACTCCTTACAGTGCAGCACCCGTAGTCAGGATCGAACCTGAGTCTCCGGCGCTGCATTCGCTGTAAAGCAGCAACTCTACCGCTGCGCTACCGTGCTGTATGACTTTGATCTAATAGGAAAAATTAATCTGCTTCGTTCCGTTCGACTGAGCAAGGCAGAAATATTAACTTAGATAAATCTCAATGAATCCACAAATGAACTGAATTTAAGGGTTGTTTTTGATTTAGAAGTATCTTACATTGTTAGTGAAAATCCACCCCTTCTAGCCTCAGGCATTTACTCTATTACGCCAGTACTGATTTATCCCATTTGAGGTTGATGATACAGATTATGCTTCCATTGACCTTTCGAACGCTAAAAAGAAAATATCTAAGATCGATGCTGAGATATAAAAAATATAGAGTTCTGCGTGCAGTTCTGACTTCTGAGAGCAATATAATGAATAATTTGTTATATTACATTCTGAAGGTGACCTCCACCAGCACAGAAGTGCTATGATACAGACTCTGGGTGAATTAAACATTGTTTTTAAAGATGTCTTTACTCTTGTGGGAAAGAAGTACAGCAGAATCCTATTGACTGGGCCCATGAATAGGTGGTGAGGTGAAATAATTTACTATCACAACGGTTAAGAAACTACCATGTTTAAGAAACATTTAAACAGGTACATGGATAGGACAGGTTGAGAGGGATATGGGCCAAACGCAGGCAGGTGGGACTAGTGTAGACGGGACATGTTGGCCGGAGTAGGCAAGTTGGGCCGAAGGGCCTGTTTCCACACCTTATCACTCTATGACTCTAATTTGGATCTGCCTCTCATTTCTGAAAGTCTTAACTCAATCCAAGCTCTCTTGCCTTGTGGACAGGATGTCATCAGATACCTGACCCAGGTTGACACTCCCATCCATTAGTGAGGGCCTGCTAAAAACTCAGAGTTGGTTTATTTTGAATGATATGTTAAATCAAAGCCCCATCCAACTTACCCGATGGACATAACATACCATTCTGCTATTTGAGGATTCTGGGAGTATTCTCAGCATCTGGGTCAAAATGCATTCATTTTCTTCTTGAAAATTATTCTATCTATTTCTATCATTCTTTCAGACAATGCTTTCCAAATCAAGCCAACTTAATCTATGCAGGACACCTTGGTTCTTTGCTAATTTGCTTGTCTGTATTCTATGAATATTTACATCTCTGCCATTGGATTCATTTTTTTCCTTAATTATTGCCAAAACTATTCATGATTTTGAACGCAGCATTTATTTCTCCCGTGTGATAATGGTGGTTTCTCTGGTCCTTCTACTTTTGGAAATGCTCAGCAACCGAGTGGAAGGTGAAGTGGAATTAGAACTTCAGGTCGTTCCTCACTCCACAGACGTAAGCATTGGCTGCATTGTGATTTTGTATTTATTCATATTACTTTCCATAAGTCGTATAATTGCCATCTGTCTAACCAATTCAATAGTCTTGATAGTTTAGTTTAGTTTAGTTTAGTTTAGCAATGCAGCGTGGAAACAAGACCTCTGACCCAGGCAGGTGGGACTAGTGTAGACGGGACATGTTGGCCGGGGTAAGCAAGTTGGGCCGAATCGGTGCTGACAGTGATCCCTGTATACCAACACTATCCAACACAGGAGGGACAATTTACAATCTTTACTGAAGCCAATTAGCCTACAAACCTGTACGTCTTTGGAGTGTGGGAGAAAACCGGAGCACCAGGAGAAAACCCAACTGGTCACAGGGAGAACGTACAAACTTTGATCAGACGGCACCCGTAGTCAGGATCGGACATGTGTCTCTGGCAATGGAAGGCAGCTACTCTACCGTTGCTCCACCAAGCCGCCCTAGTTTTATTTACAGCAAGATTAAATAAGCAGTGATAGATGTGGCTGCAATGCTTTGGGGGCACCATTTGAAGTTTCATGCATCTTACAATACAATATATCTTTATTGTCATTGTACAGGGGTACAATGCAACCAGTGCATTTTCTACCAGAGTTAACAGTGCCCAACGTCCCTCCCCCTTATCTACAAAACACTGGGGCTAATTGTTGTGGCGTGCCCTGACCCACCCCAACTAAACAACTCAATCCAGATCAATTAATTAATTGCTCCTCAAATCACCTTGGTCGAAATGGCTCTGAACAAATTGTTTTTTTTAAAAGATGTTTTAATGATGTTCAATTTTAATGAATGTTAAAAAAAAAATGATTATATTTGCATATCTCGTTCAATTACCCAGAAAATAATACTACAATTTACTAACCGAAAATCGCCTATGGAAGGCACTTTAGCACAGGGAATATAATAATTAGCAATATAATTTTCCTTAGCAGTGCGAGAAGATTCAACACTTGATTGCATATTTTGCGTTCGAAGGTGCTCAACCCAATTCACCCATGGAATTCATCCTTGTGGGATCAATTATACTAAAGGCAGAGGGAGCTGCAATTAGAACAGAGTGGAGAAAGTTGCAGCACACGAGCAGGCATTTCAGCCCATGATGTCAATGCCAAACACCATGCCAAGAGAAACTAATCTCATCTTCCTGCACATGATCCATGATCCATATTCATCCATTCCCTGCATATCCATGTGACTATCTAAAAGCTTCTTAAACGCCACTATCTTATCGGCCTCCACCACCAACCCTGGTATGACTAGTTTTTATTTCAATCTATTGAGATACGTAGTACTTTGATTATAGTATTGCCATTTTTGTTTCTATCCTTTGACTGTGATTCTCATCTTGAACTGACATTGTTTTTCATTTTCATGTGTCATATTTCTTAATAAAAATATAAATTAAAAAAAATAAATATATATATATATAAAGAAAAATAAACCAAATACTAAACATGAACCTCAAATGAAGTTCACTGATCTTATTCAAATAAATGGCCGTGATAAAGCTGGAGTAATAGGTGAAGTGCATCCTGTCTCTTGCTCAAGTGTGATTTACAACCAGTCTGGAATTCAATATTGATCGCAGTGGAAGAGGAGGAGATCAGATATGCTGTCCACAAACCTCCAACACGTTCCTGACTTCAGAGCTACAGTGCACGGACCTGGAAGACTAAGATGCACTGAACCGCAGAAGACAGATGGGTAGTAATTCCCTGCAGAACCATTAGCTAGATCAGAGCTTGATCCGGCCTGATATTTCAAAAGAATTGACCTTCAGAAATGCTTTACGCTATCAACAAAATAACGTTTTTTGTGAAACCCAGGAGGTGAGAATTCAAATTGAAGATTACATGAAATTATAATCTGACTTTGAGACATAAAACAAGCACACTTGTTAAACACTTTAACTGCCCCTCCCATTCCCCACACTGACCTTTCTGTCCTGGGCCTCCTCCATTGTCAGAGTGAGGCCCAGCGCAAATTGGAGGAACAGCACCTCATATTTCGCTTGGGCAGTTTACAGCCCAGCGGTATGAATATTGACTTCTCTAACTTCAAGTAACCTTTGTTTTCCGTCTCTCTCCATCCCTCCCCCTTCTCAGTTCTCCGACCAGTCTGGCTGTCCCCCTGGTTACATTTTATCTCTGTTTACTTTGTTGTCACCTCCTAGCTAACAATGGCCCATTCTACATTTTCCTTGAGCCTCATCTCTTTTGATCTCTTACACTTCCTTATCTCAGTCTGAAGAAGGGTCTCGACCCAAAACGTCACCCGTCCCTTCTCTCCAGAGATGCTGCCTGTCCCGCTGAGTTACTCCACCATTTTGTGTCTATTGTCAGCTCTTGCACCAAGAATGGAGAAATATGCAGCAGTGAAGCACATTCTCAATCTTTTGTCAGCCTCCATTTCTTACCTCATTTGGTGAAATTCTTGGCTAATAAGCGAAATATTGTGAATGGCAATTAATATTTCCATTTTCAATTTTAAGGCATGTTACGTGTCTATTTCCTCAATATTAACAAAATAAGTGTACATAACAACAAATTATTTGATTGTGGAATGCATCACATACCAATACCACTCTGATCTCATGCTAAATGCCTCAATGATTTTCCACCATGGACCACTGAACATACATTGACAGTGTACATATTGGCTGATCTTTTTTCCTTTCTTTGAGCTGGGAGGTGGCCTTCTTAGTTCAGTTCCCTCATCTTTGGGTTAGGGCGTAATCAGTTCAAGTCTTGCTTCGAAGCTGAGATGCCACTTCAGTATAGTTTCGGGGAAAGTGCTGCAATGTTGGAGGAGCTGTGGTTAAGGTACAACAATAAACCAAAACCCACTCTGCCCTTCTCAGGACGATGCAAGAGGCCCCCTAGTAACACATAATCAACAAGAGAGCTCAGCCACAGATCCCTCCATAATCTCTTAACAAAGTTCACCAAAGAAAAAGATTACCTTGTAGTTTAGATTAGTTTAGTTTAGAGATACGGCGCGGCAACAGGCCCTTCGGCCCACCAAGTCCATGTCGACCAGCAATCCCCGCACACTAACACTATCCAACACACTAGGGATCATTTATAATTATACCAAACCAATAAACCTACAAACCTGTATGTCTTTGGAGTGTGGGAAGAAACCGGAGATCCGGGAGAAAACCCGTGCAGTTACTTGTGTTCAACCCCAACCTCGAGTGCTGTCAATATGGAGTTTGCACATTCTCCCTGTGACTGCGCGGGTTTCCTCCAGGTGATCCGGTTCCCCCCCCACATCCCAAAGACGTGCGGGTTGTAGGATAATTGCCTCCAGTGGATGCGAAAGGCGATAACATAGATTTAGTGTAGTCAATGGTCAGTGTGGACTCAGTGGGCCAAAGGCCCTATTTCCATTCTGTATGTTTCAATCAATCAAAAAAACACACCCACTTATATAGTTTTTAGTTTAGTTTAGAGATACAGCGCAGAAACAGACCCTTCGGCCCAACGAGTTCGCACCGACCAGCAATCCCCCGCACATTAACACCGTCCTACACCCACTAGGGACAATTTACACCTATACCAAGCCAATTTGCCTACAAACTTGTAAGTTATTTGGACTAAGGGGGGAAACCAAAGTTCTCGGAGAAAACCCACGCGGTCACGGGGAGAACGTACAAACTCCGTACAGACAGCATCTGTAGTCGGGATTGAACCCGGGTCTCCGGCGCTGCAAGTGCTGTAAGGCAGCTACTCTGGAACCTGGAAGCTACCTGGAAGGTTTCGCAGTCCTGTTCAGAGATTTGAGCACAAAATTCTTGATTGACAACCCACTGCACACTGAAGAAGCTCTACGTTGTCAGAAGCACTGCTTTTTCATTCAGACACACGTGAATGATCTCATGACATGATTTCAAAGAGTAAGGTTATTCCTGGTTTCCCGTCCAATACGTATCCATCAAAGTACAAAAAATTTGATTGTTACTCCATTGGTGTTCAGGAACTTGTGTGCAAATTTGGTTTTCAATTTCCCACATTAAGTGACTACACTGTGAAGAGTGCTTTATGTTTCTTTTCATGTTTTCACATTTGCTGAAATGCAACTCATTGACTTCTCAGAAGCTGAAAATTCACCGTACTTGACACACTGTAGTTCATGTGCTCAGAAATCCGTTCACAATTATTTGCTGTATATTAGGCCTTAAAACCACAGCCCCCTCACTTCGCAGTAATCACGTAGAAACAAAGAACTGCAGATGCTGGTTTAATACATAAAAAGACACAAAGTGCTGGAGTATTTCAGCAGGCCAGGCAGCATCTCTAAAGAACACGTCTCAACCCTAAAAGTCACCAATCCATGATCTCCAGGGATGCTGCCTGACCTGCTGAGTTACTCCAGCGCTTTGTGTCGTTTCGTTCGTTAGCAATCTGCTCTCTGCTGCCCTCCGGGTAAACCATCGAACATTCTTGCACATGTACAGTGAGGGAATAACAGCCAATGGAGAAGAATCTCACTGCGAAGCTAAGATGGGCACGTTGACTACCCCATGTGTCACATCTCGGCTAAATTCAGCTGAGAGCCTCATTTAAATGCTACCTGCTTGCCCACTTACTCCAGAGACTGAAGGACCTAGCGGAACACCTTCACTCAGCCCACCTGAACTTACCTGATCTCCCAGTTGCCGGACATTTTAATTCTCCTCACCATTCCTTCACTGACCTTTCTGTCCTCGGTCTCCTCCATTGTCAGAGAGAGGCTAAATGCAAATTGGAGGAACAGCATCTCATATTTCGCTTGGGCAGCTTACAGCCCAGTGGTATGAATATTGGTTTCTATCACTTCGGGTAGCCCCGGCATTCCCTCTCTCTCTCTCTCTATCCCTCCCCCACCCAAGTCGCACTAGCCCTCCTTTATCATCGTTACTTTTTTGCTTATCTTTCATTCATTGTTCTTTATCTCTCCACTTCACCGTCTATATCTCTCGTTTCCCTTATCCCTAACCAGTCTGAAGAAGGGTCTCGACCGGAAACGTCACCCATTTCTTCTCTCCAGAGACGCTGCCTGTCCCGCTGAGTTACTCCAGCTGTTTGTGTCTACGAATCTCCAAGACAATGGATATTTTAAAGGCGGAGATTGACAGATTCTTGATTAGTACGAGTGTCAGGGGTTATGGGGAGAAGGCAGGAGAATGGGGTTGAGGGGGAAAGATAAATCAGCCATGATCGAATGGCGGAGTAGGGATTTGATGGGCCGAATTGACCAATTCTGCTCCTATAACTTATGAACCCTGCATATCCATGTGCCTATGTAAAAGCCTCTTAAATGCCTCTATCGTATCTGCCAAACCTGGCAGCACGTTCCAGGCATTCACCACCCACAATTCCAAAAATGTTGCCCCATATATCTCCGTTAAACTTTGTCCCTCTATTATTTAATTTTTCCCATCTCATAACTTTATATCCTTTATCAGATCTCCCCGCCAACTCTGGCCTTCCAGAGCAAACGATCCAAACTCTTCCTGTAGCTAATACCTCCTAATGCAGGCAACATCCTGGTGAACCTCCTCTGCACCCTTTCCAAATCCTCCACATCTTACTTGCTGAGAGCCCCCCTATGATGATCTGTCCCTGCCCCCAGGGTCACCTGGCACAAATGACCCTGCTCGAACCTTTTTTGCACTTTACCTTGTTTCCTTTTTTTCCCCCTCCCTTTGTTGTTTTTGTTTTCGCCGTGATTTATTTAGTTTATAGCATCGATATGGAAGTGGCATTCTTAATCTCGTTGTACTTGTACAATGGCAATAAAGATATTGTATTGTATTGGAATGGGGTGACCAGAACTGCACACAATATTCCAAATGTGGCCTAGCCGAGGTTTTAGACCAACATCTGCAGTTCCTTCATACACCAAAGCTTTATGAAGCTGCATCACGGCATCCTGACTCTTACACACAAAGGCCTGGCTGAAAAGGCAAGCATACTATCATCGTATCCTTTAAATAATAACAATTTTGAAGGGCAGGTGGTGGAAATGCCCCACTCAACGATTAGTCACAAACTGCACTACCATCCAGCCATTAATTGTACACTAAACTCCCTGCAGAAATTTATTTAGTAATTATCAGCACAAGCACCCTTTTAACGACAGAATAATTGTT
The DNA here is from genome assembly GCF_053455715.1 of Rhinoraja longicauda. NCBI lineage: Eukaryota > Metazoa > Chordata > Chondrichthyes > Rajiformes > Arhynchobatidae > Rhinoraja > Rhinoraja longicauda. The sequence goes on from NC_135978.1 coordinate 9,901,404, forward strand.
AAATACTGCCAATCAGCCTCTTCCACAGAAATTAAACAATTATGAGTTTCATTCCTTCAAATCGCAAATTAATTTAAGAGATTTAAAAAATGTTGAATGTTCCCTTCTTTCCCTCTTAATGACACCTTTTCCTGGCCTCTCAGTAGTTCTGTTTTGATACCTGGTTTACACAGAATTCATTCTCACAATTATCGCTTCTACGTTTTCATCAGTTTTCAATGGTTAAGGAGATCATCACTCTGTTTTATTGATCACCAGAGTCCGACACACTGTTATTTTTTGTGCACCATTTTCAGATAGTGCTCACAACACTTTCAAGTTGAATTTCAATGCTACCCAATAGATACAGATGAGAGTCTTGGAGTCATTCAGCACAGCCCACCATGTCCATGCCGACCATTAATCACCCCTCTACACTAATCCTATCTTTCCCCTCGCATCCCCATCAACTCCCTCCCCACCCAGTTCTCCAGTCACTACCTATATCAGGGTAAATTTATTGTGGCCAATTAACCTACTAACCAGCGCATGCTTATGGTGTAGGCAGAAACTGGAGTACGCAGTGCAAACCCAGGCATTAACAAGGGAACACGTGGCAAGTATGTAGAGGGAGCACCTTAGATCTGGATCAAGCCATGGTCTCTGGAGCTGGAAAACAGCACCACTGTGTCACCTCAGTGAGGTTGCCCCCAATTAGATTGTAGTTAGTATTAGGGGTTCAGCAGCACAATGCACATCACTGCATCGGGGATTAATTCATTAGTAGTCAAGTCATTAATACGTGTGATAAAAAACAAAGGATTGAGTGCTGAGCCCTATAGGAATGGTTCATAACATGGGAGTGGCATGGTGGCGGAGCGGTAGAGTTGCTGTTTTACAGCGCCAGAGACCTGGGTTCAATCCTGACTACGTGTGCTGTCTGCATGGAGTTCACACATTCTCCCTGTTGTAGCGACCATAGAGAATGGTCCAGGTCGTCGAACCCTCGGATTGGCCAGCGAGGTCACGTGGGAACGCGACCATGGGGATTGGTCCAGGGAACGACATCGCTGATTGGCCAGCGATGTCATGTGCGCGTTTGGCGCCCGATTTAGTCAGTTCGGCGAAGTCTTCAAGGAAGACAGTAAGTTTGTATTGGTTGTCCTGTACCTTGTTGTTTAACTCTGTATTCGTGTATTGCGGCTGCAATAAACTTCGTCTACAACCAACAAGTTTCGGACTCGCCATATTGGTGACCCCGACGTGATCTGGACGATCACCGACTGAGCAGGAACCCGACGCCTCGTTGACGATGACCGAGCAGGGCACACCGGAGTCAAGCGCGGCAGGCGTTCATCTTCCGTTATTTTGGACGTACGCACCGCAAGCTTGGTTTATCCACGCCGAGGCTCAATTCCATATAAAGAAGGTGTCGGACGAATCCACGAAGTACTTCTACCTCGTCAGCGCTCTATCGCCGGACACAACCAAGTGCGTGATGCGGTTCATCGTAAATTCACCTGCGGAAGACAAGTACGAGGCCATGAAGAAGGTATTACTGCGAACCTTCGGGTTTAATAAGCATGGTGGTGCGGCAAAACTTCTGCACCTACCGGATCTTGGAGACCAACTGCCTTCCGTCCTCATGGCCGAAATGATGATGCTAGCCGGTGAGCATACGGATTGCCCGATGTTTGAACAGGCATTCCGCGAGAAACTTCCCGAGGATGTCCGACTGCTGCTTACGGATTGTTCTTTTAAGGACCCCGAAGCATATGCAGCGAAAGCGGACGCGCTCATAGCGGCAAAAAACAAGGCAAGTGGTTCAATCAACAAAGTCTCGACATCGGTGACCACGCCACAGCGATGGCAAGATGGCGCCACGTCTCCCGCCAATTCTCCGAAAGCCCGCCAAAAAGATCCGCACAAGCGCGGCTGGTGCTATTATCACCTACGATGGGGTAACGAATCCCGCAACTGTCGTTTGCCTTGTACCTTCGCGGGAAATGCCTCGGCCGATCGTACATAGGGGCAGTTACGATTGGCCAGAACCGGCGCCTCTATGTCCATGATCGATTCACGGACACAGAATTTTTGGTAGACACGGGAGCCATCGTCAGCATAGTGCCGCCGACCGACCTCGAAACCAGATCGGGTAAGACAGGTCCCACCCTCATCGCGGTTAATGGCAGCCCAATTCGCACTTTCGGTACACGGAAGATGTCCCTTGTGTTAGGCCTCCGCACGTACGAATGGCCATTCATCATAGCCGACGTCAAACAAGCGATCCTGGGCGCAGATTTTCTCTGGGCTTTTTCACTGGTTCCTGATGTCCGCGGTAACGACCTCCGACCCTCTGCCGAAGAGGAGCACGTCGCTCCGGCAATCGCCTCCTCGCCCAGCCCTACTGTCCAGGCCGTCGTCGCGGCCCCCGACTCGTATGCTGCGATTCTGGCAGAGTTCCCAGAGCTGCTCGTCCAACGTTTTGACGCACCTTCGGCTAAGCACGGTGTGGTCCATCACATCCGCACCGAAGGCCCTCCCGTTTTCGCTCGGGCCAGGAGACTACCGCCAGACAAACTGGTGGTGGCAAGGGCGGAGTTCAGGAAGATGGAGGAAATGGGAATTGTCCGTCAGTCTGACAGCCCGTGGGCCTCGCCGTTACACATGGTCTCCAAGGCATCTGGGGGGTGGAGGCCATGTGGCGATTATCGGCGTCTCAATGCTGTCACCACGGCTGATCGCTACCCCATACCGCACCTACAGGACTTTTCATCTGGGCTGGAAGGAGCGGTGGTGTTTTCCAAAATCGATTTGGTGCGAGGATACCATCAGATTCCGGTGCGACCGGAGGACATACAAAAAACTGCAACTATTACTCCGTTCGGGTTGTTTGAATGGTTGCGTATGCCTTTCGGTTTAAAGAACGCGGCACAGGCTTTCCAGCGACTGATGGACCGCGTGGGCCGGGGTTTACCCTTTTTGTTTATTTATTTAGACGACATCCTCGTAGCCAGCCCCTCAGTGCAGGAACACCAGGCCCATTTGCGGACCGTGTTCCAGCGGCTCCAAGACCACGGGCTCATTATCCAACCCTCCAAATGTCAATTCGGCCTGCCTGCCCTCGATTTTCTAGGGCACAGAATTACTCCTGCCGGCGCCGCCCCTTTGCCCGAGAAGGTGGAGGCTATCCGGGCTTTTCCCAGGCCCACCACAGTAAAAGGGCTGCAGGAGTTCGTAGGCATGGTTAATTTCTACCATAGATTCGTTCCGGCAGCGGCGCGAGTCCTGCGCCCGCTTTTCCAATGCCTTGCAGGGAACCCGGTAGAGTTATTGTGGTCCCCAACCGCAGAGTCGGCTTTTACGGCAGCTAAGGCAGCCTTGGCAGACGCCACCATGTTGGTCCATCCGAGCCCCTCCGCCCCCATGGCCCTGACGGTTGACGCCTCTGACGTGGCGGTGGGTGGGGTTCTGGAGCAGCAGGTCGGTGGCCGTTGGCAGCCTTTAGCGTTTTTCAGCCGGCAACTAAATTCGGCCGAGCTGAAATATAGCGCATTTGACCGAGAGCTTCTAGCTCTCTATTTAGCTGTCCGTCGTTTCAGGTATTTCCTCGAGGGCCGCCCATTTGTGGCATTTACGGACCACAAGCCATTAACATTTGCTTTTTTGAAATTGTCTGACCCATGGTCGGCCCGCCAGCAGCGGCACCTGACTGCTATCTCCGAATTTACCACAGATGTCCGTCATATCGCGGGTAAGCTTAATGCCGTTGCTGACGCCCTGTCTAGACCTGCTTTTCCCCCTATTTCGGCGGTGGACTGCGAAGTGGATCCCCAGGAGCTCGCGGAGGCACAGCTCCTAGCGGATACCGTTTCGGCTTACCAGTCCACCACTTCGGGATTGAAGTTGGCCCAGGTAGCTTGTGGGTCGGAGGGCACGAAAGTCTGGTGCGATGTTTCTCTTCCTCGTCCCAGGCCGGTAGTACCGCCCTCCCTTCAGCGCCGGGTTTTCGATGCCATTCATGGGCTGGCGCACCCGTCCATCCGCTCCACCTCTGCCTTGGTAGCAGCGAGGTTTGGCTGGCATGGCCTGCGGAAACAGGTAGCGGGGTGGGCACGTTCCTGCGTGCCCTGTCAGACCGCTAAAGTCCAGCGCCACGTCCAGCCCCCCGTACAGGATTTCGAGGTCCCGGCTTGTCGTTTTTTCCACATCCACGTGGATTTGGTCGGGCCTTTGCCTTCCTCCCGGGGCTACACCCACCTCCTCACGGTGGTGGATCGGTTCACCCGGTGGCCAGAGGCTTTCCCATTGTTTGATATCTCGTCAGCGTCTTGTGCTAGGACTTTGGCCCTTCATTGGGTAGCTCGTTTCGGGGTCCCGGCAGTTATTACAACTGACAGAGGGCCACAGTTCACTTCGTCCCTCTGGGCCGCGCTGGCGGAACTGTACGGGTCCAAGTTACAACCCACAACTGCATATCACCCCCAGGCAAATGGACTCGTAGAAAGGTTCCACCGCCAACTTAAGGCGTCCCTCAGTGCAAGGCTTGAAGGCCCGGACTGGGTAGACCAACTCCCTTGGGTTCTTTTGGGCATCCGGACTGCTCCTAAGCCAGATCTCGGTGCGTCGTCCGCAGAGCTAGTATATGGCTCGACACTTCGAGTACCCGGAGATCTGTTTCCGGACCCTTCAGCCCTGCTCCCTACAGTCCCATCAGCGTTAGCATCTCTCCGGGAACGGGTGGGCTCCCTGGCTCCAGTGCCGACTTCACGTCATGGGTGTCCCATGGTACATGAACCGTCTTCCCTGAAGGACTGTGAGTTTGTTTTTCTGCGTAAAGATGCCCATCGCGCCCCGTTGCAGAGGGTCTATCAAGGGCCGTTCCGGGTTTTACGTAAGGGAACGGCTACTTTCACCTTAGACATGGGCGGCAAGAGTGAACTCGTCTCGGTGTCCCGGCTCAAACCTGCCCATTTGGACCCGGATCAACCAGTCCTGGTCGGTCAAACCCCTAGGAGAGGCCGACCTCCGTTAGTTCCGCCCAGTCCAGAAACCCCCGTTCCGACAGTTCCTCCAGGACCCCCCGTTTCGGCAGTTCCTCCAGGACCCCCCGTGCCGGTAGTTCCTCCAGAACCTCTCGTTCCGGTTGTTCCACCAAGTCCGGAACCTCCGGCTCCTGTGGTTCAGGCTGTCCCTCTCCGTACTCGTTATGGTCGCGAAATCCGGCTCCCAGCTAGGTTCCGCACCTCGGGTTCTGGGGGGGGTCATGTAGCGACCATAGAGAATGGTCCAGGTCGTCGAACCCTCGGATTGGCCAGCGAGGTCACGTGGGAACGCGACCATGGGGATTGGTCCAGGGAACGACATCGCTGATTGGCCAGCGATGTCATGTGCGCGTTTGGAGCCCGATTTAGTCAGTTCGGCGAAGTCTTCAAGGAAGACAGTAAGTTTGTATTGGTTGTCCTGTACCTTGTTGTTTAACTCTGTATTCGTGTATTGCGGCTGCAATAAACTTCGTCTACAACCAACAAGTTTCGGACTCGCCATACTGTGACCATTTGGGTTTTCCCCAGATGTTCCCATTTTCTCCCACATCTTATAAAGATGTGCAGGTTTGTAGGTTAATTGGCTTCTGTAAACTGTCCCTAGTAAGCAGAATAGAACTAGTGTATGGGTGAATGCTGGCTGGCGTGGACTGGTAGGGCCAAGGGGCCTGTTTCCATGCTGTATCTCCAAGACTAAAACTAAACTAATCTAACGATTTACACAAATGATGACAGGTAGGGAATTTAACCTCAGCTGTGTAAGAAAATAAATCTAGAATCTATATACTAAAACTCTCGTTTGTTTGTTCCTGAACTACAGCCAAAACGGTACACAATAGTGCGACAATTTTAGGCCCACCTTACTCACCGTCGTCCCTTTGGTGCTAATGGAAGAGGTTTTCATTGAAATTGGTGTTATATTTTTTAAGTTATTCAAATTTTAAAGTTTAAATCTATCTCCTAAGGAGGGAGGGGGGGAGCGAGAGAGAGAGGGGAGGGGGGAGGGAAGAAGGGGGGAGAAGGGAGGATAAGGGGGGTTGAGGGGGATGGAGTTGAGGGGAGGGGAAGGGAAGGGGAGGGGGAGGGGAGAGGAGGAGGTGGAGGGAGAGGAGGAGGGAAGGGGGAAGGGAGGGTGGAGGGAAGGAGGGGGAAGGGGTCTGGGGGGGAGGGAGAGGGGGAGGGGGGGAGGAGAGGAGGAGAGGGTACTTGACCAATGCAGGAGAGGTTTGGGCCCAACGGGTCATCTTTGTCTAGATGGAAATAAAATCGCATCAGCAATCGATCAGATTATTGCAAAACCCATTAGGGAAGGAACACTCCCACATCAACAAGCTCTCGTCTAGATTTGTTTTGAGTTAAACGGCATTGCAATTGACCATTCTAAAATAGCCAAGCCAGCCATTTTATTCAAAAATAATTAGCATGGAAAGTAAATTCTGGCCTTGACAACAAAGAGTACATCCAAGAACGGATTTTAAAAAATTGAAAGAGAATCTTAATGTACCCTTGGGATGACTTGAGATGTTGTACATCTCAATTACTTCTGAAATGTCATTGCTGTTCTTGAGAGTTAGCAAAGATACTTGGTGATGGCTTTGTCAAGGAGCATTGGGAAGAACTATGCATCAATTTAAAGGGAGTCACTCAGAGAATCCTTTGGTTTGAATGTCCATCGTACTGTAAACTTTCAAAAACCAATGACAACTTTAGGGATATTTACCATTTTTTAGGAGGATCCAAATAGACCCATCTCAGTTCAGTTCAGTGTAGTTTATTGTCACATGTAACGAGGTACAGTGAAAAGCTTTTTGTTGCATGCTGACCAGTCAGCAGAATGACAACACATGCTTACAATCCATCCCTTTAGAGTGTATAGATACGTGATAAGGGAATAACGTTTAGTGCAAGGTAAAGCCAGCAAAGTCCAATCAAGGATAGTCCGAGGCCTATCAAAGAGGTAGGTAGAAGTTCAGGACTGCTCCCTGGTTGTGGTAGGATGATTCTGTTGCCTGAAAATAGCTGGAAGGAAACTCTCCCTGAATCTGGAGGTGTGCGTTTTCACACTTCTATACCTTTTGCCTGATGGGAGAGGGGTGAAGAGGGAGTGGCCAGGGTGCGACTCATCCTTGATTATGCTGCTGACCTTGCCGAGGTATAAATGAGTCAAATGGAGTCTTGTTGAATGTCAGGAGGGAAAGTTGAGAGACTACACACCTCTCATGGAGAGGTGAGGCAAGGAGTCCACAGATATTTTACATGTTGGAGCCAAGGGTAAGTGTAGGTAAGTATACCGGCACTCCGCAATTCCTCCGCAACCTCTCTATAATCATTAATGATGTCCATGTTCGTGGTTATGTGTTTGATTCGTTTATGTAAACTCAAAAATAATCTACAATAAAAACAAAAGTTGCTGTAAAAACTCAGCAGGGCAGACCGTATCTGTGAGAAGAGAAAACAATTTAATGTTTCAGGTCAAAGACCCTTCGTTAGTGTGTATCAGCTTATTCCGTTTTTATTTTACAATATATTTATCTTTAATATGCGCTCCAAAAGCAGTCAGAATTTAATATCCCTGCACAAGCCCCCGGCTAAATCTAAACAAAGGACTCATAAAAAAAAAGTGTATGAGCGATTTCTAATGATCCCCTTATAAACTTTCAGTGGATATAACTAGCTTTCTCATTTTGGCATGATTTAAAGAGTTTTAAATTCCATGTTCTGCTCTAGGTTTTGTAAATGAGACAAACTCAAGTAAGTGGTCCAGGGCAGTTAGCTGGCAGGAGACAGTGGTGTAGGAAAATGTCCATTGCGTGAGAGGTACTTTCATCTGCAGGGTCACGAGCATGCACCGTCTCTCTGAGCTAGGAAACGTAGAATGGACCATGAACTACACCCAATGCCCCTGGAAGTCACCCAGAAACTGATTGCTCAAAGCTCAGCTTGACCACTAAGTTCCTTGTTGCTAAACAATTTGTGTCATATTCGTAGGCATCAGCCATAGTACGAAAGACACAAAAGCTGGAGTAACTCAGCGGGTCAGGCAGCATCTCTGGAGAAAAGGAATAGGTGACGTTTCGGGTCGAGACTCTCCAGAGGTGCTGCCTGACCCGTTGAGTTACTGCAGCTTTTTGTGTCTATCTTCGGTTTAAACCAGCATCTGCAGTTCCTTCCTACAAAGTACTAAGGGCCAACTACTAATTCCCCGATGATACTTGTGAAAGAAAAGATTTGGTTCGGCTGTTGGTAAAGGAACAAAAATTTTAGCCGAATATCTCAATCTCACATATCTTCAGAGATGTAAGATTAAGCTGTGCTGGAATGATAGACAATAGATAATAGACAATAGGTGCAGGAGTAGGCCATTCGGCCCTTCGAGCCAGCACCGCCATTCAATGTGATCATGGCTGATCATTCTCAATCAGTACCCCGTTCCTGCTTTCTCCCCATACCCCCTGACTCCGCTATCCTTAAGAGCTTTATCTAGCTCTCTCTTGAATGTATTCAGAGAATTGGCCTCCACTGCCCTCTGAGGCAGAGAATTCCACAGATTCACAACTCTCTGACTGAAAAAGTTTTTCCTCATCTCTGTTCTAAATGGCCTACCCCTTATTCTTAAACTCTGGCCCCTGGTTCTGGACTCCCCCAACATTGGGAACATGTTTCCTGACTCTAATGTGTCCATCCCCTTAATAATGTTATACGTTTCGATAAGATCCCCTCTCATCCTTCTAAATTCCAGTGTATACAAGCCTAGTCGCTCCAATCTTTCAACATATGACAGTCCCGCCATTCCGGGAATTAACCTAATGTGATCACACACATGTACTTCAATCACCACCGATTTATGCCAACAGCATTATTACTGTGACTACTTCTTTACCCTTTACCGAAGGCAATCATTCTCAACCCCATCAGGATAGTTGGAGTACAAGCTTTGAATCTGTCAGAAGTGCCAGCCGAGTGAGATTAAAAAACTGAAGTTAATAATGATTTACTATGAACTGCCCCATCCCAATCACTGCTGGTACCACCCCAGCCCCATACACTCCATTTGTCGACTGTTGCACACTGTTATAGACGTTACCATCTTTCCTCGTCACTATTTTTAATCCCTCTCAACTATTTGCAAACATAAAATGTAGCAGCAGGCGTAGAGCATTCAGTCCTAAAGTCCCGAAATCATTTTTGGATTTAGTGTGATGTTGTTCATTAATATATTTCAAGTTCTGACAACTGTCTGTATTTAGCACAACGATCTTGATTTGTGAGGCCAACTCTGTTTGGGGCATCCCGTGATACAAGCAGCACTCTTGCAACTACTGGAGAATGACGCTACTGAATGTATGAAAGGCAGTGGAAGAGTGTCTCCAGCAGTTACATGGGGCATGGGCAGGCTGATATAGTGCCATGGGAGGCAAGGCATTAGACATTTGCCTACATTGTTCATAAGTTCATAAGTTGTTGGAGTAGAACCTGGCCATTCGAACCATCAAGCCTACGCCATTCAATCATGGCTGATCTATCTTTCCCTCTCAACCCCATTCTCCTGCATTCTCCCCATAACCCCTGACACCCGTACTAATCAAGAATCTATCATTTCCCACCTTAAAATATCCATTGACCTGGCACCCACAGCCATCTGTAGCAATGAATTGCACACATTCACCACCCTCTGACTAAAGAAATTCCTCCTCATCTCCTTTGAAAGGTACGTTGTTATATTCAGAGGCTATGGCCTCTTATCCCCGCTAGTGGAAAAATCCTCTCCACATCCACTCTCCCCAGGCCTTGTTTTACCGATGCTGTTTCAAACCCCAGAAAAAGTCTCAAAATTCAGGAACGTGCACAGAATTGGTTAGTGCGGTTTTTGCCTGCTCAATGCCTGAATTTTGGGTGCTGCACTGACAAATTCTCAACTACGTTCTTTGAGCTGAGGCAGCCATGGAAATCGTTCATGGTTATCAACAGGCACTGCTGATAGAGAGTTGCAAGAGTCACGAATAGTGACACGGACCGCTGTTCTTCAATGCACTGAGAGGAAGCGTGCAATATGGGCATTTGGCATGCCTGCGCTGCCCGACCCTGTTGTCCTTCTCCGTGCGTGGAGTTTGGGTGAACTCTCTAATGCAGGAGTGAGAAATAAACTGTGAGATATGGGTGAAATGGTCCCGAGGCTGGGAATCTGCCAATGATGGTGACCCTGATCTTCATGGTCAGAACAGTCCATGAACAAGTGTGACATAGGAACACATGCCAAAGGAGGTCACAGAAATTACTAAGGAAAAGGTTATGGTGAGTAGGCAAGAGAATGGGGTTGAGAGGGAAAGCTAGATCAGCCATGATTGAATGGTGGAGAGGGCTTGATGGGCCGAATGGCCTAATACTGCTCCAAGAAGGTACAAACTTATGAAGACCGCTGTCTCCCTCTTCACCCTCCGCTCGCTCCATCTTACTATAACTGCCTTATTTTTTTCTTGTCTGCTTCTACCTATCACCCACCTGTCCCTGCCTGCAACTCCACCACTTCCCATCCTCTCCTTGTCTCCCTCTGCATATTATCCTCCACCACTTATCGGTCTACCAATCGCCTACTAGCCCCTGTCCATCCCACCCCCTCTCTTAATTTTGTGGCCTATCCTCCCTCTCCCATCTCTGTCCTGATGCAGGACCCAAAATGTCAACAATTCTTCCCTGCTGTTACCAGGCAACTGAACCGTCCTACCAACAACAAGAGAGAAGTCCTGAGCTACTATCTACCTCATTGGAGACCCTCCGACTATCTTTGATCGGACTTTACTGGACGTTATCTTGCCCTCCATAACCTGGCCCCATCCTACCTGACTGACCTCCTCCACAGACACACTCCAACCCGTACCCTCCACTCTGCTACTGCTAACCTCCTGTCCCCCCCCATCCGGACCAAACTCAGATCCTGGGGGGACAGGGCTTTCTCCATCGCTGCTCCCACACTTTGGAACTCACTACCCCAAACCGTCAGAGACTCCTCCTCACTCACCTCATTCAAAACATCACTGAAGTCTCACCTGTTCAGCACTGCCTTCAACCACTGACCGTCACCTCACCTTCTTTTTCCTTTTTCTGTTCGTTTACTTATTTATCTATTTCTTTTCTTTTCTATGTTTTAGTAAACCCTGTAAAGCGTCTTTGAGTGTTTAGAAAAGCGCTATACAAATGTAATGCATTATTATTATTATTATTATTATTACTAATGTAGGTATGTAGGTTAATTGGCTGGGTAAATGTAAAAATTGTCCCTAGTGGGTGTAGGATAGTGTTAATGTGCGGGGATCACTGGGCGGCACGGACTTGGAGGGCCGAAAAGGCCTGTTTCCGGCTGTATATATATGATATGATAAAGGTTATTCACGTTATTCCCTTTATCCTGAATCTGTACACTGTGGTTGGCTCGATTGCAATCATGTATTGTCTTTCCACTGACCGGTTAACACGAAACAAAAGCTTTTCACTGCACCTCGGTACACGTGACAATAAAATAAACTAAAATAAACTAATCCTTTCCCCCCAACAGATGCTGCTCAACCCATAGACTTCTTCCAGCAGATTATTAGTTGCTTCAGATTCCTTGAGTCTCTTGTGCATTACAATGCAGTTTGAATGTGCAGGAAAGAACGACAGATGCTGGTTTAAATCGAAGGTAGACACAGAATGCTGGAGTAACTCAGCGAGTCAGGCAGCATCTCTGGAGAGAAGGAAATGGGTGACGTTTTGGGTCGAGACCCTTCTGCAGACTGAATGCAGATTGGATGTTGGTTCTGTAAGCAGTGTGGTTTCAAGGAGAACAGGGTTGGCAAAAGCTGATTATTCTGTCACTAAAGAAGAGAATTTTTCTCGCAGACTTGCAAGGTTAACGATCTCATTGCAGATGAATATTACATTGCACCTTTATTGACGTCATTTGAGGGAACTTTACGGCAGTAAAACTGTGCCAGAGATAATGATGTTACTTCCATAAAAATGCTGAGGCAATTTTCTTGACAGGCGCAAAAGAACCGCCAGCAATGTCCGCAACTGTGTCGATTCCAGGTTAACTTGATTTTTGACAAGAGTTGTGTGAATGCATTTGTCACTTTCTGTTGCCTAGAAATCTTATTTCACTTATATTGCATTAAACTTAGATGCTCACCGCCTCGTGCCCAGAGATGGTGAGTTAGACCCACAAATGTGCTTGCCCAGAGTAGGGGAACCAAGAACCAGAGGACATAGGCTTAAGGTGAGAGGGAAAGATTTAACAGGAACCTGAGGGGTAACGTTTTCACGCAAAGGGTTGCGGGTGTATGGAACGAGCTGCTGGAGGAGGTAGTTGAGGCAGGAACTATCGCAACGTTTAAGAAACGTTTAGACAGGTACGTGGATAGGATAGGTTTAGAGGGATATGGACCAAATATAGGCAGGTGGGACGAGTGTAGATGGGACCGGTGTGGGTAAGTTGGACCAAAGTGCCTATTTCCACGCTGTAAGACTCTGTGACTCTGAGACTCTAAAAACATTGTGGTTATAGGTGGCAGTGCTAAATCAGGACCTTATTAAAAATAAACGTCAAATTGCCCAAAATCCAGTGCAAATCTGCTTTAGGCTTGATTACGACCAAAGGTAAGCCCTAAAATGGCTCTCGTAACTCCTGGTGAGACCTCATTCAGTTTAGCCCAGCTCCTAACACTTGGTTGAACAACAATCAGAGAATGGCATCGAGCAGCAGCACGACATGTTATTGCTGCCCTGGAACAGACAGAGGCAGTGGCAGTGAGGGAGAATGCCCCCAGACACGTGGAAAACTTTAGACACACTAACATGGATCTCAGCAGGAATGCCTGACCTAATTCCCGGATTGGTGTGATTCCGCTCAGAAAGGGTTGCACAGTGGCGCAGCAGTAAAGTTGCTGTCATTCATTAATTCATTCATTCATGCATGCATTCATTGCAGTGCCAGAGAGCCGGGTTCAATCCTGACTACAGGTTTGATCCCGTAAGTAAACATGCAGGTACAGCAGGCAGTGAAGAAAGCTAATGGCATGTTGGACTTCATAACAAGAGGACTTGAATATGGGAGCAAAGGGGTCCTTCTGCGGTTGTACAGGGCCCTAGTGAGACCACACCTGGAGTATTGTGTGCAGTTTTTTTAAAGCATTAAAAGCAGTGGTGCAGCGGTAGAGTTGCTGCCTTACAGTGCCAAGGAGCCAAGTTTGATCCTGACCACTGCTGTCTGTCTCCCTGTGACCCTGTCACCAGGTGCTCTGGTTTCCTCCCAATTTCCGAAGAAGTGCAGGTTTGTGGGTCAATTGACTTCTGTAAATTGCCCCCAGTTTGTGGGATGCAAAACTGGGATAACATAGAATTAGTGTACGTTGGTCAGCGCGGACTTGATGGGCAAGGGGCCTGTTTCCACACTGTATCTCTAAACCTAAACAAAATGATGGTTTGGTGGGATTTCGGGTGGAGTTTGTGTTTTATAGTCTACATGTCGCACCCTCTCCGGGTCTCTCCTTGAGGGTTGAATCTCCACGCACAAGGTCATTGGCATCCTGCTTACTTCTGTTCGGTCTGATCACCATGTCTTAAGAGATGAAAACATCATATCAATACCAGGCTCTCTGCCTGAGGACGGCCATGCGATGTGACATGTAAGTCAGGTGTCAAAAGCAATCGAATCCCATCAACTATAGAAAATCTGCAAGGTCACATTCCCTCTGCCTGAAAGGTAAAATTGATTAATCAAGTGTTTTATCTGCCAAGTGCAGGAGGACAGCTCCAAGGGGAGGTTGATGAAAGCCTGTGTGTAACAGTATAGTCCCTGCAGCTCTTTATTCTCCAGATCACCACTTTAACTCTTTGTTTACAAACCCGCAGACCGAGCAATTGCGCCCGTTGGATTCTTCACAGTCTTTGCGTTTTTAAAAAACCCTACAAAAAGGCACCAAACTTTGATGTCATCGCCTGGAATGTCCTGAAGCTGTCTCGGAGTGTCAAAGAGGCCCTCTCGTTGTCGTTGATTAGCCCCAGCCCCAGTCTCACAGTCCTGACCCCAGTCCCACATTCTTGACCCCCTCTCCTTCGGCCCCTTAAAAATAGTCTTCTGGTTAGATTTCTATCATCAAAGGGTGACATTCCCAGTACAGCGTCGCAAGAGGTGGAATGAATCACTGACGTTGCCAAGTCTACACAAGGCTTTGGACCAAATCAAGAGTGGTAATGCCTGAGATTGGGGGACTTCTAAAGACTTGGAGGAGATCGCAGCCGAGCTGATCCCTCGAGCAGAGGTGAAGACTGTCAGTGCTATACAAGGGGTCATGATGATTACTCACAACTCCAGCCACCCACATTTGACCGTGACCTCCGGTGCTGTCTGTGTGGAATTTGCACCTTCTCCTTGTGACTGCTTGGGTCTCCTCTAGTGCTCCGGTTCTCTCCAATATCCCAAGGTTGTGCAGATTGGTAAATTAACTGTTCACTCTGCATTGCTCATTGTGTGTCATACAGTCATAGAGTGAAACAGTGTGAAAACAGGCCCTTCAGCCCACACTGGCCAACATGTCCCAGCTGCACTAGTCCCACCACCAAATGCCAGCATTTGGTCTATATCCCTTCAAACCTGTCCTATCCATGTCCCTGTCTAACTGCTTGTTAAATGTTGGGATAGACCCAGCCTCAACTATCTCCTCTGGCAGCTTGTTCCATACACCCACCACCCGTTGTGTTAAAAAGTCACCCCTCAGATTCCTATTAAATCTTTTCCCCTTCACCTTAAACCTATGTCCTCTGGTCCTCGATTCACCTACTCTGGGCAAGAGACTCTGTGCATCTACCCGATCTATTCTCCTCATAGTCTTATACATCTCAAGGGAATGGTAGAAACTGGGAGGAATTAACATGAATGTGGAGAGAATGAATACAAGATTAGTGTTGGGTTAGTGCAAATAGGTTCTTGATTGTCAGGTATGGACTCAATGGGTCACAGGGCCTTTTTCCCTGCTATATATCTCTATGAGATGAGAGTCTGAAGAAGGGTTCCGACCCAAAACGCCACCCATCTTTTTTCTCCAGAGAAAACACCAGCACTCTGTGTCTATCTATGAGCGTGGAGTTTTTCCTATTTTGTGGGACTGTAGACAGCATCAGTGTGTACATTACGGATCAATGGAGAAGGCGCTCTGTCGGAAACACAGATGGAGCATTGGGCAAGAGTCTGGATTGTAATGGCCAGCTGTTGCTTTATGTGAAAGGCCACTGGTTTAGACTGTGTTGTTTCTGGAATATAGGAAGATATGAAAATGCAGCATTATCATCGAAAACATAGACATAGAAAACAGGTGCAGGAGTAGGCCATCCTATGAGCCAGCACCGCCATTCAATGTGATCATGGCAGACCATCAAAATCAGTATCAAAATCAAACGTGGTTTCTCAAATGGTCTCTGAATACATTCAAGAGAGAGCTAGATAGAGCTCTTAAGGATAGCGGAGTCAGGGGGTATGGGGAGAAAGCAGGAACGGGGTACTGATTGAGAATGATCAGCCATGATCGCATTGAATGGCGGTGCTGGCTCGAAGGGTCGAATGGCCTACTCCTGCACCTATTGTCTATTGTCTCAAAAAGTCAAGTGGTTGAGATCCAACCCTTTTCTACACCGCTGCTTCGGATGGTGGT
This sequence comes from Rhinoraja longicauda, assembly GCF_053455715.1. Lineage (NCBI taxonomy): Eukaryota > Metazoa > Chordata > Chondrichthyes > Rajiformes > Arhynchobatidae > Rhinoraja > Rhinoraja longicauda. Next base: position 9,917,110 of record NC_135978.1, read on the forward strand.
CCCTCCAATTAGCAACATGGAAACATAGAAAATAGGTGCAGGAGTAGGCCATTCGGCCCTTCGAGCCAGCACCACCATTCAATATGATCATGGCTGATCATCCATAATCAGTACACCATTCCTGCTTTCTCCCCATATCCCTTGATTCCATTAGCCCTAAGACCTATATCTAACTCTCTTTTGAATACATCCAGTGAACTGCCCTCCACTGCCTTTTCTGGCAGAGAATTCCACAGATTCACAACACTCTGGGTGAATTTTTTTTTACTCATCTCAGTCCTAAATGACCTACCCCTTATTCTTAAACTGTGACCCCTGGTTCTGGACTCCCCCAACATCGGGACCATTTTTCCTGCATCTAGCCTGTCCAATCCTTTAAGAATTTAATATTTTTCAATAAGATCCCCTCTGATCCTTCTAAATTCCAGTGAATACTAAAGCCCAGTCGACCCATTCTTTCATCATATGTCAGTCCCACCATCCCGGGAATTAACCTGGTGAACCTACGCTGCACTCCCTCAATAGCAATAATGTCCTTCCTCAAATTAGGAGACCAAGACAACATTCCAGTTACAACGACTGCAGAATCACCACAGATATGAAATGAAGGAAGGAGTTTGAGTAATGTGTATGAAAGAACTGCAGACTCTGGTTTAAATCGAAGGTGGTCAAAAAATGCTGGAGTAACTCAGCAGGACAGGCAGCATCTCTGGAGAGAAGGAATGGGTGACGTTTCGGGTCGAGACCCTTCTTCAGGCTGAATTTTTCAGTTTGAGTAATGAGGTGTTGCATTCAGTTTCAAAACAACATTCTCCATTGTTGGGGGATTTTTTTACAATACATTATTTTGATGAGTGATGGAGAACATTAACTGGTTTGATGGTATGTTACAGGTAATTACTTTCTGTGACCTTGAAAGCTGTTTCCAGTTTAGACACGAGTGGTGGAAGTGTATTTGTGAGCAGACTTAGTCCGCACCATCTCCATTAGAGTTGATAAAATCCCCAGAGAAATATAAGAATTGAAAGTCAATAAAGGAATAATAGATTCCTCGTCCTAGATTAGAGGAAGTTAAATTCGGTGAAGACAAAAATACCAACACCCACCAATCAAATGTTTGCATTTATCTGTATTTATTTTGGTGAATAAAGGATAAAGAAAATAAAGCTTCCTAACAAGAAAAGGGATCATTGATGTAAGAACTGAATAGTGTCATAGAGTCATTCAGCGTGGAAACAGGCCCTTCGGCCCAACGTGCCCACATCGACCAACATGTCCCAGCTACACTAGTCCCACCTGCCTGTGTTTGGTCCATATCCCTCTGAACATGTCCTATCCATGTACCTGTCTAATTGTTTCTTAAACATTACAATGGTCCATGCCTCAACTGCCTCCTCTGGCAGCTTGTTCCATACACCCACCACCCTTCGTGTGAAAAAGTTACCCCTCAGGTTCCTATTAAATCTTTCCCCCTTCACTTTAAACCAATATCCTCTGGTTCTCGATTCCTCTACTCTGGGCGAGAGATTCTGTGCGTCTACCCGATCTATTCCTCTCACGATTTTAGACACGTCCATAAGATCACCCCTAGTGTTGAACCTAGTAGTGAACAACCTCTTTGGAATTATTTGCCATTAACTGAGGAAGTAACTTGTTCATTTTAAGTGCATTATGATGTCAGTTCAAGGCAGGGCCAATACTAATATTATTCTGGGTACCTCTCTCAAGTGTCTTTAAATAACTACCATTCAAGATTTCAAGATCAAGATCAGTATATTTGTCCAGGATTAGCACACATCTCAAGCTCAGTGTCTACTCAATTCAACACCATAGATCAGAGGGACTGTCAATTAATTGCCACTAACATAATGCAAAATTTAACACATTAATTTCTCGCACTAATGGGAAAAAAAGAATTGTGTACTGGGGTTCTAAACAAACTGGTTCACAGGATTTTTCACCGGTCCAACAAGGGACAGTAGGTTGCCTCAAAAGTCACACACCAGTCCCAAGCCACTGCCAATTCCTGTCGTCAGTCCCACCTCACACCCACTCTCTCATTCCTCCTATCAGACACTCACTCCCATCCTCTTACTTACCCTATCTTTCTCTCTCTTCCTGTGTCACCTTCCCGTTTAACCTCTCTTCTCTGCTTCCACCCTCTCTCCATCCCCCCACTGCCCCTCTCTCTCACCATCATTGCCCAGCTATTTCTCCTCAGCAGCCCCCCTTTCTTTTTACTATGCATGCACACCTTCTGATACCTTTGCAGCCTCCTAGAATTATAGTACTAAAGCAGTGCCAAATGTTCCCTTGGCTGCCCCTGTACTTGAGGGTAGGACATATGGCAGCTGACCAACTAGCTTCACACCTGGATTGCAGTTAAGGTTAAGGGAGTGTGGATTTTTCTGTGTGAACAAGGGAAACAGTTTTGAAGGACTCAAAGGCACCAGGAGTTAATGGCGCAGAGCAACAACGCACCAGAAACAGCCAGAAAACAACAATTGCTGTGGCTTCTTTGTTAGCCACAGGTGAGATACCAGAAGCCTGAAGGACAGGTAGTGGTGTATTGTTATTTAGGAAGGGCAGCAGGGGTAAGCCAGGTAACTTTACATCAGGGCAGCACAGAGGCTCAGCAGTAGAGCCGCTGCTCCAGAGACCCAGGTTCGATGCTGACTACAGGTGCTACCTGTACGGAGTTTGTACGTTCTCCCTGTAACCACGTAAGTTTTCTCTTGGTGCTCTGGTTTACCCCCAAGTGTAAGTGGCTTTTCTAAATTGTCCCTAGTGGTTGTAGGATAGAACTAGTGTAGGGGCGATCGCTAACTCGATGGGCCTGCTTCCACGTTGTACCTCTAAACTAAACAAAATGAACCAGTAAGGGGGAGGATTTATAGGAGAAAATCCTTAAAGAATAAGATTTTTATATATATTTATAAAGGAAGGGGCTGAACAGGAATAGTCAGCACGGCTTTGTGAGGGGGAAATCCTGCTTCAACATCTTGACTGAGTTTTTTTGAGGAGGTAACAATGAAGCTTGATGAGGGCAAGATAACAATGTAGTCTACATGGACTTTAGTAAGGCATTTGACAAGGTTCTGTATGGTGGATGGTCCAGAAGATTAAGGCACAATGCAAACTGGCTCAGTGATAGGAGGCTGAGGATCATGGTGGAAGGATCTTTTTCTGATTGGAAGTCTGGGACCAGTGGAGAACCATATGGACTGTTGCTAGGACTCTACTTATCTGTGATCTACTATATTAAGCGCTTGGAGGTAAATATCAGAGGTGTGATTAGTAAGTTTGCAATGACATGCAGATTGATAGTATTGTGGATAGCGAGGAAGATTGTCTAATGCTACAGAAGAATATAAATCAGACGGAATGTGAGGTGGAACATAATGCCAAGAAGTGTGATGTAATGGACTTTGAGAAGTTAAATGGGGGTAAGACATATATATCATATCATATCATATATATACAGCCGGAAACAGGCCTTTTCGGCCCTCCAAGTCCGTACCGCCCAGCGATCCCCGTACATTAACACTATCCTACACCCACTAGGGACAATTTTTACATTTACCCAGCCAATTAACCTACATACCTGTACGTCTTTGGAGTATAAAAGGTCAGACACCAAAGAATGTTAATGAGCAGAAAGAGCTTGGGGTTGATGTCTATTCTACTCTGAAAATAGAAACAGAGATAAATAGAGCGGCAAAGAGCATATGGCATGCTTGCCTTCAGAGGTCAAGGCATGAAGCATCAAAGTTGGGATGTTACATTGCAACGTTACAAAACACTGGTTAGGCTGCACTTGAAGCATTGTGTGCATTTCTGGTCACCGTACTACCGGATGGACCTTGTTGAGCTGTGGAGAGTGCAGTGGAGATTCACCAGGATATGGAGGAGATTCACCAGGATATCTGGGAGATATTGGGACAGCTATGCTTGTTTTCCCTGTCGTGAAGGAGGCAGAGGGGGTGAAAGAAGTGTCAGAAATTATGAGGCATGGACCAAATAGATAGTCGGTACCTTTTGCTGATGGGAGGAATATCAAAATCAAGAGGACATAGGTTTGAGGTGAGGGAAAGAATGTTTAACAGGGATTTGAGGGGAAGGTTTTTATTTACACAAAGATTGATTGATGTTTGGAATTCACTGCAAGAGAAGGTGGGGAGATCAAATACAATCACTATGTTTAAGATACAATTAGACAGGCATTTAAATAGTCAAGGCATTGACAGCTATGTGTGGTCAAATGGTGTTAGTGTAGATGGGCAAAACGATAGGGATGGGCTGAAGGGCCCACCATTAATCTGAAAAGAGTTGAGAGTTCCATGCAACCAAGCTCCTGTTGATAGTCTGCTAAAATGTGCAATCAAAGGCTACTGAGCAGATACAGTAACCAGCTAGGTTTCCAGCCCGTGAACCACTTACACACATCCAGGAGGCTTCAATCTGGTTTGAACAGATATCTTTGGTCTCGCAGGCCCACAGCAGCTGAAAAACCAGCAGTGTGAAGTGAATCACTCCAGCAGTTGCTCGATCTTGGCTCTGCCATTGGCCTCTACTTTGAGCGTGAACACAGGGGTAGCAAAATGTTCACTGAAAGCGTCGAAATTTGGGATTTCATAGACTGCAGCCTTAATATCTTCCTTAGGATAAACCCCATCCCTAAGAAACGCAGGTGCAAACTGCACTTGTTTAGTTTATAATTCAGGTGTGCAACAATAAAGGATTATTACAAGCCATGCTCCATCCAGTTGTACTTCAGACTAATTATTTGCCTTCATGCATGGCAAGGCCCATATTCAGGGATGACTTGAGCTGTCAGATTCTTCAGGCAGCATCAGTTGCGGTGAGACTGTTGGAACATGCTTTCCAGCTTTCCCGTCTGGCACATATGGTCCAATAGCCAGCAGTCACAGACGTCACCTTAGACTGAGAAGCCATTCAGGTAAAGCACAGAGGAGGCGATGAATCAAATCAGACACTTCCCATGGAAATAGAAATAATACTGAAGAACCAAACTAAACTGAACAATGAATAATTCAGGCGAGCGGTGTAGATCAATGTATAAAAAGGGCGGCACGGTAGAGCTGCGGCCTTACAGCGCCAGAGACCCGGGTTCGACCCTGACTACGGGTGCTGTCTGTATGTAGTTTGTACATTCTCCTCGTGACCTGCGTGGGTTTTCTCCGAGAAGCTCCAGTTTCCTCCCACGCCCCAAAGACGTACAGGTTTGTAGGTGAATTGGCTCAGTAGAATTGTAAATCGTACCTAGTGTGCGAGGGATATTGTTAGTGTACGGGGATCGTTGGTCGGCGCGGGTCAGCATGGCTCGACGGGCCGAAGGGCCTGCTTCAGCGCTGTATCTCTAAAAGGAATTGCATCATGCATGTAAATAATGTATTGCACTAAAGAATCTCCAGGCACAATTTTTAAAGCGTTTCATGGAAGCGAAGGTGTTCTACAAAACGATCGCCCAGTTTGCGTTTGCAGGCTGGTTCAGGCGGGCTGATCGTTTCGCGGAACACCTTCGCTCAGCCCGCCTGAACCAACCTGATCTCCCGGTTGCTGGGCACTTTAATTCTCCTTCCCATTCCTACATATATTTTCGGGGGCTGCTACCTCCATTGTTTTTTTTTTTCTGCATTGATGTTTTAAGACGGCAATAATTGTTTGTGATAAGCCATTAAAAAAAACAAAGGTAGATAACCAAAGCCAAGTGAACAGGAGGGGGAATCGAAATAAGGGAGATTAAGTTTTCAGCTTGCATCTGGTGTTTCTCCAGGAATATGTCTCTGACTTTGTCGCAGCTGGGAAGCTTCCAGAACACACCCTCAAATCAGAATTAATGGTGGACCCTGTCAAACTGAAGGAGGGATCGCACGCCCACTGTGACAATATCTATTGAGGCTATCAGCAGCAATCTCATCAGTTGATTTCAGGTTACCAACCCTACTTCGAACCCACAGACACCCAGTTAATGTCGGCGACAAGAAGGCAACACCTTAATCTTGTGAATGAACGATTTATAGATGAATAGGCCTACCAGTTGAAACCATTTTATACCAATCCTGAGACTGAAGCACATCTTGGGTGTAGGAAGGAACTGCAGATGCTGGTTTAAACTGAAGATAGACACAAAATGCTGGAGTAACTGAGCATTCAAGGGACAGGTAGCATCTCTGGAGAGAAGGAACAGGGGGACTTCTTCAGACCACTTTCTTTGGTCTTCATGCAGCGTAGGTTCACTAGGTTAATTCCCGGAATGGCAGGACTGTCGTATGTTGAAAGGCTGGAGCGATTAGGCTTGTATACACTGGAATTTAGAAGGATGAGGGGGGATCTTATTGAAACATATAAGAAAATTAGGGGATTGGACACATTAGAGGCAGGAAACATGTTCCCAATGTTGGGGGAGTCCAGAACAAGGGGCCACAGTTTAAGAATAAGGGGTAGGCCATTTAGAACGGAGATGAGGAAGAACTTTTTCAGTCAGAGAGTGGTGAAGGTGTGGAATTCTCTGCCTCAGAAGGCAGTGGAGGCCAGTTCGTTGGATGCTTTCAAGAGAGAGCTGGATAGAGCTCTTAAGGATAGCGGAGTGAGGGGGTATGGGGAGAAGGCAGGAACGGGGTACTGATTGAGAGTGATCAGCCATGATCGCATTGAATGGCGGTGCTGGCTCGAAGGGCTGAATGGCCTACTCCTGCACCTATTGTCTATTGTCTATTGTCTATTGTCTACAGCGTCTCTGGTAATCTGCTAATCTGGTTGCTTGCATCTAAAGCACATTTTAATTGCAGACACCCATAGGTGCAGAAACATTGCCTTGATATCAACAAAAAGGATCATAAAAGACTTCGCTGATATCTCAGAAAAGATCGAGGATGTTGAAATAAATTCAAGACCCTGCTGATCTCCAGACGAGTAAACTGGAATAGACACAAAAGGTTGGGGTAAACTCAACGGGTCTGGCAGCATCTCTGGAGAAAAGGAATAGTGACGTTTCAGATCAAGACTCTTCTTCAGACTGAGAGTCAGGGGAGAGGGAACTGAATATTGGGGGATAAAATACGGGGACAATTGCTCTTCAGTTACATTCTTAATGTAAGGTCTTAGTGTCTGCTCTTGTATTTCATGCTCTTCAAAAACAGCTGGTTTTCCAATCTGTTTATGACCCTTATCCTTTTAAATTGCCATTTTAAACAAGGCGTTGACACACTTAAGCAAGATAAACCAGTTGGTCACAGCAAATTCAACAGGGATGTAAACAGAAAAAAAGCTGCAAATGCTCAGCAGGGTAGGAAAGAGAATGACAGACAAAGGATCTTCCACCTTGAAAAATTAAATTCTTGCACAGATACAGCCGACTGACCTGTTTTTCCCAGTATTTTCTGTTTTTATTTCATATTTCCAGCACACACACACACAGTTTTTCAATTTCAACACAAACAGTTCTGTTGCACCTCTGCCTCACCTTATTGAGAAAGAGGCAGAAAGGATTGCCAAAAACAGTTTTTCTTTGACCGACATTGAGAGCTGTATCCATCTGCAGACTATCTTTCATTATGGCTGTCATCCAGAATAACGATGAATTTAGTCAGCAGCTTCTGACAGCATCAATCCGGGGAGGAGCGGAGCGGGGGGACAGTTTCCAGTCTATTTCAATATGACAGCACCAGAGTCACTGGAGCAGAAACACTTGCTTGACTCCAAAATCCAATCTACAGCCATTCCCCACCAGATGTGTTGAATGAGTCGGCATCATCACAACAATGTGTTGTACCGAGACTTGGAGCTCTAAGGAATGGATAACTCGTTATCAGCGAGTCCACAGCCAACAATGGACCATTGTGGGAGCCAACTTTCCTTCATCATCATTAATTTGTGCACATCTTTCATTCATTTGTTCTACATCTCTCTATATCATCATCTCTATCTCTCGTTTCTCTTTCCCCTGACTCTCAGCCTGAAGAAGGGTCTCGGCCCGAGACCGCACCTATTACTTTTCTCCAGGGATACTGCCTGGCCCGCTGAGTTACGCCAGTATTTTGTGTCTATCTATGGATTGTATACATCTCTGTTTCCCTCTTTCCTTCCTCAAACTCCAAAATGTTCCCGACCACTCTTTCCCAAGAGAATGCCCCAAGTGTACATGCAGAAGCCTGGCACGTCTTTCCTGCTCACAATTGTAACTTGTACCCAAACGCACATGATACTGCTCTCCACGTGAATTGTCCACCCAAGGTTTATAATTTAATTCAGTGTCAAATTTAACAGCAGTACAGAACATTACAAATGGGTACAAGAAGTTGCAAAATAGCCTTAGAGGTGCCCTGATAGAATTGCATAAAAGAATCCAAAGACGTACAGGTATGTAGGTTAATTGGCTGGGCAAATGTAAAAATTATCCCTAGTGGGTGTAGGATAGTGTTAATGTGCGGGGATCGCTGGGCGGCGCGGACCCGGTGGGCCGAAGGGCCTGTTTCTGCGCTGTATCTCTAAATCTAAATCTAAATCTAAAAAGTTGAACCCTGAACTACGTTCAATTATTTGGGGCGGCATGTTGGTACAGCGGTAAGGCTGCTCACTAACAGCACCAGCAACCCAGCTTCCATCCTGATCACGGGTGCCATCTGTACGGAGTTTGTACGTTCTCCCCATGACCTGTATGGGTTTTTCCGGGTGCTCCAGTTACCTCTCACACTCCAAAGATGTACAGGTTTGTAGGGTAATTGGCTTCGGTAAAATTGTATATTGTCCCTAGTGTGTGTGTGGGATAGTGTTAGCGTGCGGGGATCGCTGGTCGGCGCGGACACGGTGGGCCGAATGGCCCTGTCTCTGCGCTGTATCTCTAAATGTGGTATCATCAGATATTGGTTGATCTAGTCATAACCTCAGCTCCATATTCCTTTTTACTCCTGGTAATCTTTCAGTCTCCTTGTTTATCAAAAGTCTATCTCGGCATTAAAATGATTCAAAGACTGGTTCCAAGTGCTATTGGGGAAGAGTGTTCCAACTACTCATAACTCTCTGAGAAACAAAAGGTCATCGCATCCCAGTCTTAAATATTTTTTAAATTGTCCCTTATTTTAGACTCTCCCACAAGAGGAAACATTGTCTCCACAAATTCTCCGCAGGACCTCACATGCTTCAAACAAGTTTGTCCTCACCATTCTAAACTCCAGTGAATATAACTCAAGCCTGTTCCATCTTTATTCATAAGGTAATCATCTTACAGTCTAAAATACTTCTGGTGCATTAACACTACTCTTTAAATAACACTCTTTAAATGTTCGTGCACTCAAAACTCCAGATTATCTCTTTACAATGTTCTCCATAACTGAGACATAACCTCCTTATTTTTATTTTCAATTCCCCTAACAATGAATGTTAACATTGTGCAACCTTTCCTAATTACTTCTTTTACTTGCGTGCTAACGTTTCATGAGACATCCACTGGGACACCAAGATCCCTTTGCATCTCAGTACTCTTCCAGGCTCGTGTTTATCAAAAGCCCCTCAGCCTTTCAAATAATATTCTCATTCTTATTTTTCCCCCTTCAAATTGACCAATTGAATGTTTTCCAATATTATACTCCATTTGCCATAACTTGGGTGATTCAGTTAATCTATCTACAGTATATCCCTTCATAACCTTCTGTGACTCTATTGATAACTTACTTTGTTTAATACATTAGAGAGAACCTGGAGGAGGTGAATTTAGAGTCACGGAGCCATAGAGCACAGAAACAGATCCTTTGGCGTATGCTGTCCATGCTAACTATCAAGAACCAAGAGTGGGAAAGACTTGTCTTAACTCTGTGTCCTGGTCTTTTCTTGCTTCCAGTTCCCCCTCCCTACAATCAGTCTGAAGAAGGGTCCCGACCAGAAACGTTAGCTTTCCATTGCCTCCAGAGATGCTGCCTGACCCACTGATTTAAACCAGCATTTTGGGTCATTCTATCCAGCCACATCAATATCTTTATACCTTAGTCAAACAACCCTGTTGATACTGTGTTTAGAATTATTAATTGAGTTGATATCTCTGTCTTGTTGTGAGAGGAAGACTGCCCCTCTTTGCACCGAGAAACTTTCTTGAATGATCTGTTTCCTGAATTTTTAGTTTTAGTTTTGGTTTTAGAAATACAGCATGGAAACAGGCCCTTCGGCCACCAACTCCACGCTGAGTGTCCATCGCCCATTCACACTAATTATATGTCATCCCACTTTTTCATTCTTGGGGCAATTCACGGAGGCAAATTAGCCCACAAAATGTCCACAAAAAGCAGTGGGTGGAAACCCACGCAATCACAGGGAGAACATGGAAACACCACACAGACAGCACCCGAGGTCAGGATTAAATCGGGCTCTCTGATGTTGTGAGGCAGCAGCTCTACCCGTTGCGCCTCCCTACGATCACGACAGTGTGAAACAAATTTCCCTATCCAGGGAAATAGCTTTACTGTTTATTCAAATAACATCTTTCAAAATCTTAAAATCAATCAAAATGTCCTTGTCCTTTTACATTCAAGGGAAGACAACTGGCTTCATGTTATTTTTTGTGTTTATAATCCAACATTTAGGACCTGGTAATATTCCAGTGAACAAGAGCTGCTGCACTCCTTTCAAGTCCAATAAAGGCAGTCCTCAAGTGGTGACATGGTTCTCTGTTCGTAAACCCCCAACCATTCTTACATGGGAAATGAACAAAAAAACAGTGTGTGGGAGAGGATCACAGGAACAGCCGTGACAGGAGACCGAGCAGGCATGGGAAGGCATGGGAAGAACAGGGGCCAACCAGCCTTACCGACACACTGAGTGAGTCTGCTTGGTCCTTCCAGTTCTGCCCTGATTGGTGTAGTGCTAGATTTTGTTATCCTTTTAGTTTAGTTTCGTTTAGTTTTGGTTAGTTTAGTTTAGTTTAGTTTAGTTTAGTTTAGTTTAGTTTAGTTTAGTTTAGTTTAGTTTATTTAGTTTTGGTTAGTTTAGTTTAGTTTAGTTTAGTTTAGTTTAGTTTAGTTTAGTTTAGTTTAGTTTAGTTTAGTTTAGTTTAGTTTATTTAGTTTTGGTTAGTTTAGTTTAGTTTAGTTTAGTTTAGTTTATTTAGTTTTGGTTAGTTTAGTTTAGTTTTGTTTTGGTTAGTTTAGTTTAGTTTATTTAGTTTTGGTTAGTTTAGTTTAGTTTAGTTTAGTTCAGTTTAGTTTAGTTTATTTAGTTTTGGTTAGTTTAGTTTAGTTTAGTTTAGTTTATTTAGTTTTGGTTAGTTTAGTTTAGTTTAGTTTTGGTTAGTTTAGTTTAGTTTATTTAGTTTTGGTTAGTTTAGTTTAGTTTAGTTTAGTTTAGTTTAGTTTAGTTTAGTTTAGTTTAGTTTAGTTTAGTTTAGTTTAGTTTAGTTTAGTTTAGTTTAGGTTTGGTTAGTTTAGTTTAGTTTAGTTTAGTTTAGTTTGTTTTGGTTAGTTTAGTTTAGTTTATTTAGTTTTGGTTAGTTTAGTTTAGTTTAGTTTAGTTTAGTTTAGTTTAGTTTAGTTTAGTTTAGTTTAGTTTAGTTTAGTTTAGTTTAGTTTAGTTTAGTTTAGTTTAGTTTAGTTTAGTTTAGGTTAGTTTAGTTTATTTAGTTTTGGTTAGTTTAGTTTAGTTTAGTTTAGTTTAGTTTAGTTTAGGTTTGGTTAGTTTAGTTTAGTTTTGGTTAGTTTAGATTAGATTAGATTAGATTAGTTTAGTTTAGTTTAGTTTAGTTTAGTTTAGTTTAGTTTAGTTTAGTTTAATTTAGTTTAGTTTAGTTTAGTTTAGTTTAGTTTAGTTTAATTTAGTTTAGTTTAGTTTAGTTTAGTTTAGTTTAGTTTAGTTTAGTTTAGTTTAGTTTAGTTTAGTTGAGTTGAGTTGAGTTGAGTTGAGAAATACAGCATGGAAACAGGTCCGCACCGACCGGCGATCCCTGTACACTAGCACTATCCTACGCACACTAGGGACAATTTACTATTTTTCCGAAGCCAAATAACCTACAAACCCCTTCGTCTTTGGAGTGTGGGAGGAAACCGGAACACCCGGAGAAAACTCACACAGGTCACGGGGAGAACATACAAACTCTTGTTTCCTGTTTCCAAAATCCCTCCATGCCCTTCCCTCTCCATCTCCCTGTAATCACTTCCAGCTCAACAATTCAAAGATCCCCACACACCACTAATTCTGGTTTCCTGATCATTCCCAAATTAAATCACATTGGTAGCAGAGTATTTGTCTGCCAGAACTCTAAGTTCTAGAAATCCTTCTCTGCCACCCTGGCTAACTCACCACCTTTAAATTGCACCAAACCTCTACCACTTTGGCAAAGTTTTTGTCATCTATTCTAACATATTTTGCCATTAAATTTTGTTTGGTAAATGTCCTGTGAAGTGCCTTGGGATTATCTGTTTCCTTGCAGGTGTTGTATAAATGGAAACAGCTGTGGTGCTGTATTGTATCACACAATGTCGAGATTGTACTGTCCAAAGTTATTCCCTTAAAAAAAACAATCTAGTGGCTTGTGACGTCTACAGTCCTGTTATTATCTTCATGCGGACATGTTGCTGATATTCTTTGTAAAGCAGGCCGTAGCATTACTAATGCATTTCATTTTATTTTATTAATAGCAGGCCCGTCACATCATTTATGTTCGCATTCATCACCTGACGACCGCAGAAAGCAGCCAGCATGTAGTCCACATAACTGGTGATATTGCTTATGGTAATCAGACAATGCGCTGTTTGATAGAGAGGAAAATTATCCCAAGAATTCTTCTGTCACCAAAATGTATATATCTTTAGCTGAACCTCTGCCTTTAGATACAGAGTCCACAGAGACCAAGAAATTCAGCCAAGAAATGGGCATCGGAAAATCTCGTACTACCAGAATGGAGCGTGAGTGTATCCATTTCCATGACAAAACATGCTAATCTGGATATTTCACAGTTTAAGAATAAGGTGTAGTCCATTTAGGACTGAGATGAGGAAAAACTTTTTCACCCAGAGAGTTGTGAATCTGTGGAGTTCTCTACCACAGAAGGCAGTGGAGGCCAATTCATTGGATGTTTTCAAGAGAGAGTTAAATAGAGCTCTTAGGGATGAGGGAATCAAGGGATCTGGGGGAAAATGCAAGATAGGGGTACAGATTTTGGGTGATCAGCCATGATCATATTGAATGGCGCAGCTGGCTCGAGGGGCCGAATGGTCTACTCGTGCACCTATGTTTCTAAGTTTCTATTTGACTGAACTTTTAATGAAACCTTTCCTAATATAAAAGGTAAATATAACCAGAGAACACAGATTTAGTGTACGGGGGGAATATATTCTGAAGGGAAATGAGGGGGACCATTTTCAGCCAGAGAGTGGTTAGTACTAGGAATGCACAACCCGAGAGAGTGGGTAAAGCTAAGTCACTGACACCATTTAGAATTGTTTAGACAAGTACTTGAAGTGTTTAGGCACCGAGGGCTATGGACCAAGTGCTGGGCAATGGGATAAATATGGAAGGTTGCCCACTGATCTGTTTCTATGTTGTACGCTCCTATGCCTCTAACCTAATACCAGCCCTCCGCTACTTCTAATCTCAGCTCTCCAATTTGTTCGCAGAAAACCATTACTCTTCTGAAAGCTGTATTGAAACTACTTTAGTTCTTACTCAATGAGAGCATTTGAGATTACAACAGATTCAATAAAGTGTCCCTTATAGACACAAAATGCTGGAGTAACAGCGGGACAGGCAGCATCTCTGGAGAGAAGGAATGGGAGACGTTTCAGGTTGAGGCCCTTTTTCAGACTGAGAGTTCAGGGCCAGTCAGAAGAAGGATCTAGACCCAAAACATCACCAATTCCTTCTCTCCAGACATGCTGCCTGTCCCGTTGAGTAACTCCAGCATTTTGTGTCTATCTTCGGTGTAAACCTGCACCTTCAGTTCCCTCCTACACTAGTGTCCTTTGTACTCTGTACACCTTGTAATTTTATGTTCCTTCATTGTGTTTCCTCTGAACCTCCTCCACTTAAGGGGGAGCAGACCCAGCTTATCCTGCCTCTCCTCACAATTGAACCATCCAATAATCCAAGACAACATCCCGGTGAATCTCCTCTGCACCCTCTCCAGTACGATCACGCTTCCTGTACCTGAGTGACCAGTGCAGTACTGACTACACAGCACTGCAGCAGTGGTCTGACCTCCCTAGCCCTCCTTAGCCTCCCTACAAACCTTCAGTCTGAAGAAGGGCCTCGACCCGAAACGTCACCCATTCCTTCTCTCCAGAGATGCTGCCTGTCCCCCCGAGTTACTCCAGCTTTTTGTGCCTATCCCCACTTGAGTATCTAATACCCCAACCAATGAAGGCCAGCATCTTACTAAATTCTTCTTTTGTCTACCTACCTGCACTGCCACCTTCAAGGATCTATAGACTTGAATCCCAAGGTCCTTCTGTCCCTTAATACTGCCTAAGACCCTCCCGTTCATGATGTACCCCCTAGCTTCATTAGCACTTCCAAAATGCATCACTCGACCCACCGAGTTCAAGCCAGCCATCAATCACACCAGTTCTATGTTATCCCACTTTCGCATCCGAGACACGAGGGGCAATTTACAGAAGCCAATTAACTGACAAATCCGCACATCTTTGGAACATGGGGGAAAACTGGAGAAAACGTACAAACTCCGCACAGACAGCACCCGTAGTCAGGACTGAGCCAGAGTGTCTGCCGCTGCACCACAGTGCTGCCGGTGGCACAGCGGTAGAGTTGCTGCCTTACAGCGAATGCAGCGCCGGAGACTCAGGTTCGATCCTGACTACGGGCGCCGTCTGTACGGAGTTTGTACGTTCTCCCCGTGACCTGCGTGGGTTTTCTCCGAGATCTACGGTTTCCTCCCACACTCCAAAGACGTACAGGTATGTAAGTTAATTGGCTGGGCAAATGTTAAAAAAAAAAAATTGTCCCTAGTGTGTGTAGTGTGTGTTAATGTGCGGGGACCGCTGGGCGGCACGGACCCGGTGGGCCGAAGGGCCTGTTTCCGCGCTGTATCTCTAAATCTACATCTAAATCTAAATGCTGCTTGATTTTCACTCTCAGCTGATCCCTGGAAATCAGTTGGAGAAACAAGGAACAAGAAACAAGGTGCTGATTTTACAACAAAAAGGCACCATGTGCGAGAGTAACTCAGCGGGTTGGGTGCATCTCTAGAGAATACGGACAGATGGTGTTTCAGATCGGGCCCCTTCTTCAGACGATGGGTCGCAAACCCAAAGCATCACCTATCTATGATCTCCAGAGATGCTGCCTAACCTGCTGAGTTACTCCAGCACTTTGTGTCTGGAATGCAGCTATTTGATCAGGATGCTTCACAGCTTGGTTAGGCAACGACCCCAAGAAATTGCAGTGAATTGTGAACGCAGCCCAGACCATCACACAAATCAACCTACCTTCTATTGACTCCATTTATACCTCACGCTGCCTCGGCAAGGCCAGCAGCATAATCAGGGATGAGTTGCACCTGGTCACTCCCTCTTCTCTCCTCTCCTATCAGGCAAAAGGTATAGAAGTGTGAAAACGCACACCTCCAGATTCAGGGACAGTTTCCTCCCAGCTGTTATCGGGCAACTGAATCATCCTACCGCAGCCAGAGCGCAGTGCAGAACTACCATCTACCTCATTGCTGACCCTTGGACTATCCTTGATCGGGTTTTGCCGGCTTTACCTTGCACTAAACGTTATTCCCTTATCATGTATCTATGCACTGTAAATGGCTCGATTGTAATCATGTTTCGTCTTTCTTCTGACTGGTTAGCTCGCGACAAAAGCTTTTCACTGTACCTTAGTACGCGCGACAATGAAATGAACTAAACTAAACTAAACTGGTCCACATTTGGTTCAAGGCTTTGCCAAGGTTGGGGGCCAAGAGGCATTAAAATTAGGCATCAATTAGTAGGTTATTGATGGATACGTGCTGCTTAATATCACTGCCCACAACACCATGCAGAATGTTGAGAGTACCCTGATGCACAGTACTTAAACCTACATTTTGTTTCTGTTTTTGTGTGCTGGTTAAGATTGGGATGTGCCTCATGAGGGCACAGAATCTACTTGTTGTTAGGTAAACACTAAATGAAATCAATTTATGAAGCATCAAAACTTGATTGTTCCAGTATATTCCATTCTCATGTCAAAAGAATTACATTATAAATAAATTGGTTCTGTTATGATCTTAATAAATCAATTTATTTTAACATTCATCCAGTCAAATTTTTGTCAAATTTCTCAGAGTTCTGGAAAACATGATTTTCAACAATTTTGCACTGCAAAGCAAAATTGAAAATTGAAATTGCTATGATTAGAATGGATAGCATTTGAATCAGAAGATGCCAAAGAATAGTCCATAATTCACCTATTACCTAGAATATATACACTGAAATATTGAGAAAAGGCTCAAAGTGTCCACAGTAAAGAAAACTGACAATTTAGTTTTGTCACTGCCATAATTAATTGCTTTGATTTATAGTGTGTTTAAACAGAGGGGGGAGAAAGGACATTTTAGTTTAGTTTAGTTTAGATATACAGCACGGAAACAGGCCAATCACGCCAATTAGCCTACAAGCCTGTACATCTTTGGAATGTGGGAGAAAACCGGAGCACCCGAGGAAAACCCACGCAGGTCACTGGGGAGAACGTACAAACTCCATACAGACCGCACCTGCAGTCAGGAGCAAACCAGGGTCTCTGGCACTGTAAGGCAGCAACTCTACCACTGCGCCACTGTGCTGCCCATTGTACTCTGCATTGTAGTTTGCAAATGCTTTTGGGAAAAGAATTGAATACTGCGTGGCTTGTTAGGCCACTTGAGGGGGCATTTTAAGAGCAAACCATGTTGGTGGATTTCATCTCCCAAAGGACATTAGAGAACCAGGCATGTTTTTACAACAAAGCTGCAGATTTGTGGTCGTCATGAGATGACTGTTTTAAAAATTCTAGATTATTAATTAAATTTAAATTCCATAGCTGCAATGAAGCGATGTGAACTTGTGAAGGGAGAGAGAGGCGCAGAGAGTTAATGGGGAGCGAGATAAGCATAGGAGAGAGAAAGGAGTGGATAATTAGGAAGAGAGAAACAAGGAACTACAGATTCTGGCACACAAAATAAAAGGATGGTGTAAAGAAGGGTCCCGACCTAAAACATCACCTGTCCATGTCCTCCAGAGATTCTGCCTGGCCCCCTGAGTTACTCCAGCACTTGGAGAAGAGAATTGATTTGATAGAGCTGAAATTACGGTCCCATGTAAATGATTAAGAGGGTTGAGTTCAGAACCAATTACATTCCAAAATGATTTCTGTAACAATGACTCTGGAAAATACAGGAGGCATGAATCAAGATTGTTTTTTATGCGGCAGCTCGCTTGCCACGGAAAGCTGTGGAAGGCAAGTCAATGGATATTGTTAAGGCAGAGATAGATAGTTTCTTCATTAGTACGGGTGTGAGGGGTTATAGGGAGAAGGCAGGAGAATGGGGTTACAAGGGAGCTATAATTGAATGGCAGAGTAGAATTGATGAGCCAAATGGCCTAATGCTACTCCTATCACTTATGACCTTAAGAGCTTACTATGAGTATGTCATTTGAGGCTGGTACTGGGGCAGTAGGAAACAATCTATCAATTGCAATAGCTCTAAACATGTATACCAACAGAAGCTTGGGAAGTTGACCAAATAAGACCCACTGTGGTAATGTTGTTGCTTGTGGCTGAATTTGCTTTCCTTATGATGGAAGATCCACTGCCTGGCATGTATCAATCAAGCTTCATACCACTCAGTCCATGAGATTTCATTTACTATAGACAGAACAGTAAGGGGAGTAAGAGTAAGCTGAATTTGCTTTTCTTATGATGGAAGATCCAGTTAGTAGTAATAGTTGGTGGTTTTAGGTGACTCTGTGGTGCTGATATCTCACAGCGCCTGGGGTTCAATCCTCACCCGGGTTCAATCCTGACTACGGCTGCTGTCTCTGTGGAGTCCGTACGTTCTCCCTGTGACCGCGTGTTTTTTTTTATCATATCATATATATATACAGCCGGAAACAGGCCTTTTCGGCCCTCCGTGCCGCCCAGCGATCCCCGTACATTAACACAATCCTACACCCACTAGGGACAATTTTAATTTTTTTTAACATTTACCCAGCCAATTAACCTACATACCTGTACGTCTTTGGAGTGTGGGAGGAAACCAAAGATCTCGGAGAAAACCCACGCAGGTCACGGGGAGAACGTACAAACTCCTTACAGTGCAGCACCCGTAGTCAGGATCGAACCTGAGACTCCGGCGCTGCATCTCAAAAATGCCTTCTGTTTACAAATGAGCTAAGAAATGAAAGCAAGGAATCCAATTATACATTCAATCTTGCTTGTGCAAATGATATCTTTTACTTCAGGTGGGAATAGAACCATCTTTCTATTAGTGAAATTGCACTTTTAACATTTACTAGACCAAGTGGACCCGTTGGGCCCAAACCTCTCCTGCATTGGTGCCGCACCCTGTCCTCCCCCCTCTCCTCAACCCCTCCTCCCCGCTCCCTTCTCCACCCTTCCCTCCTCTTAAACTTAAAAATGTGAATAACTTTAAAAATATAAGACCGATTTCAATAAAACTACTTGCATTATCACTAAAGTGACAATGGTGAGTAAGGTGGGCCTAAAATTGTCACGCTATCGGGTACCGTTTTGGCTGAAGTTCAGTCACAAACAAGATAACAAACGAGAATTTTAGTATAGATTCCAAAACCTTAGGCAAAGTAGCAACAATTATGGATGCAATTCAGCCACAAGGACATATGGTTCTCCAATTTAAAAAAAAAACACTGGAATTTGCATTGTTTAATTAACTGAATCTGTGACAGTGTCACGAGGCAGAAACTATGAAACTACTTCAAATACATTTGCAACAAAGTAACAGCAAATGCATTCAGTTACAAGGGAATTTAAAAACTCTTATGCCAAAAACCAGCCTAATAATTTGTAATACGCATAAATGTGAAATATTTCAGTTTATTGCCAAATTGACAACAAACATATATACATTGACGATATTCTATTCCTATAGGGAAAATTTGGCACGCATCAAAGGAATGCCAAATAGTATCCAAAAGCCAGACCACATGCTGGTTTTTAAAAATTGAACTTAGAATGATGGAAGTTGGAAGAAATTCAGAAGGGGCATTTGGATCACTGGGACTGTATAACAGAAGAAGCATCAGCAACAGCAAACCAAATGGACGTTAGTAAAAAGAAAGCTGGTATATGACAAAAAGATTACAGTGGCAGTAAAAACAGAAATAACGAGGGGATTTAAAATGGTGAGGACATCTGAGGCACTGTGATCTGTACAACAGTGGAAGCTGGCTTTAAACAATGTGATTGACCTTAATAAACTCAATTTATTTCAAAGTTTGGCTACATGAAGTATGCATTAGAACCAGAATAATACATCACAGAAAGACATTCTTCCACCCAAATCGTCATGCTTTCCTGAACTCGACCCATATTCCTGCTGCTGGCGCATATCCCTCTATATTCCTATCCATGTACCTGTTTAAATTACATAACTATCTGCTTCTACCTCGTTCTCTGGCAGCTCATTCCACATATGTACCATCCAGTGTGGAAAAACATGCCCCTTAGGTCCCCTTTAAATTATTCCCCTCATCACAAATCTATGCTCTCTAGTTTCAACTTACCTACCCTGGGAAAAATACTGTGACCATTCATCGTATCTATGCTCCTCAATTTCTTCAAGGTCACTGCTCAATCTCCTACACACCAGGGAAAACAGTTCCAGCCTATCCAGTCTCTCCTTGCAGCTAAAGCCCTCCAGTAGTTTTAGTTTAGTTTACAGACAACATGGAAACAAGCCCGTATGTTGTTTCTTTTTTTTTTTTTTTTCCTAATCAGATGTGCAGCACTTTGGTCAACGTGGGTTGTTTTTAAATGTGCTATACAAAATAAAATTGACTTGACTTGACTTGACTTTGGCCCACTGATTCCACGCCAACTATCTATCACTCTTTCACACTAGTTCCATGTTATCTCACTCTCGCATCCACTCCCTACACACTAGGACAATTTGCAGAGGCCAAGTAACCTGCAAACCCGCATGTTTAGTTTAGAGATACAGCGTGGCAGCGCACGCCCTTTGGCCCACCGAGTCCACACTGACCAACAACTCTACACTAATTCTATGCTATCCTCTTGGCCACCTCTTCAAAAAGCTCTAATACTTAGTAATTTCACATACACAAAGGCATGTAGACTATTCCTAACACTTACCTTTCCTGACACAGATAGATCCTGTTTCTCAGAATCCCTTCCTGTAACTTTCCCACCACTGATGTTACGCTCAGCATCCGATGAATCCCTGGCTTGTCCTTGCAGCCCTTCTTAAATAAATACCAGAACTGACATGGAGGGAATTCATTCACATTTGGATTCCTGAGTGATCCAGTTTCCTCCCTCATTCCAAAGGTGCACAGGTTTCTAGGTTGATTTGCTTTTGTAAATTGTCGTTAGTGTGTAGGATATAGAACCAGTGTACGAGTGACCACTGGTCAGTGTGGACTCAGTGGGCCGAAGAGTTTTTTTCCACACTGTAACTCTAAACTAAACTAAACTAAATTAATACCAATTAGCTGGGAGACGACCAATAACATATTGAGCTTCTTCAGTTGTCCCATAAAACTCAAGTAAAATTAATTCCAATCTGTGGTTAAAAGTTCAAGAATGAGAACGAGAAATTTATTCTTCCCATTAACTAACTAAACAATTTTCCAAATCTAAATCCCTTTTCATCATTTATAATGCATTCAGGATAAAATTACTATAGATTTTCTGACTACCCCTCTGCATGTTTGTCCTCTCAAGATCATTACATTTGCACATTTGAATGCAAAAGTAATATTTTATTGATAACATCTTATCAATCACATTTTTAAACGCTATTCCTAAAGAATGGAGCTCTGCTGAGTTGAGCTGGTTTCTGTGTAACAGCTGTACACTGTAGCTCATGTTGTGTTATATCGAATCTGAAAAAAATCCCTGGAGACATTTTTAATACTCATTAGATGCAATCTAAAATGATAAGAATTTATTTTTATCCCAATAAACTCTTCAAGTCCCACCGCTCATTGAGATCGCTGCTCCTCACAGTTCTGGCCTCTTGTACCAAACATTATGACCTGATGAACCAAAATATTATGACCACCTGCCTAATATGCTGTTGGTCTTCCGTGTGCAGCTCCATATGCAGCAGGGTGCGATGCACTGTGTATTGTGACACATTCTTCCTGTGGCCACCATTAAAAATTTCTGACTTGTGCCACAGTCGACCTTCTGTCGTTTCGGACCAGACGGGATAGCCTTTGTTGTCCTCGCGCATTGATGAGCCTTGGGCGCCCAACACCCTGTCGCCGGTTTGTGGTTTGTCTCTCCTCGGACCACTGTCGGTAGGTCCTCGCCACTGCTGACCGGGAGCACCCTACAAGCCTTGCCATTTCAGAGATCCTCTGACCCAGTCGTCTGGCCATAACAATTTGGCCCTTGTCAAAGTCGCTCAGGTCTTTACTCCTGCCCATTTCTCCTGCATCCAACACATCAACTTCAAGAACTGACTGTTCATTTGCTGCCTAATATATCCCACCCCTTGACAGGTGCCATTGTGACAAAATAATCAATGTTATTCACTTCACCTGTTAGTGGTCATAATGTTATGGCTGATCGGTGTATATCTCCAATTTTAAGCACTCCACTATCAGCAACTTACTGTAGATACATCTGTGAGGTCTATAGTTGGTAAGATGCTCGAGTTCTTGATCAGGTTTCTTTCCAATCCTAAAGCTCTCTTTCCTCTTTTCTCTAAAGCTTCCTCTAAAGATTCTTTCCAACCCTAAAGCTCTTTCATCTTTTAAAATCTACCTCTTCTAGCTGAACCATCCTACCAACAACTCACCAGCAGCCCTGAGCTACTATCTACCTCATTGGAGACCCTGGGACTATCTTTGATCAGACTTCACTGAACTTTATCCTGCACTAAACGTTATCCACGATATTCCCTTTATCATGTATCTGTACACTGTGAATGGCCCGATTGTAATCATGTATTGTCTTTCCGCTGACGGGTTGGCTCGAAACAGAAACTTTTCACTGTACCTCGATACCTGCGACAATAAACTAAACTAAACTAGATTAAAACTTCCAACCAAGTACTTGATCAGCTATCAAAATATTACCTTTTGAGAACCAGAGACAATTTTTTTGTTCAATAATTCTCTGGTGAGGAACTTTAAGACAATTTACTAGGCCAGAGATACAATATAACGACATGTTGCAACTTGAATGGATGGATGGATGGTTGCCCAAAATTGGGAGCGCGATTAGTTTGATTGTCTTTCTGCTGACTGGTTAGCACGCAACAAAAAGCTTTTCACTGTACCTCGGTACACGTGACAATAAACTAAACTGAACTGAACTGAGTTCTTTATCCAAGGAAAAGCTGGAATTTTTGAAACACTGATAATAGACAGTGGACTAGGCTGATTCCTTCTTAATGGCATAATCAGTGAACAGGAGAAGCAGAAGTGGGAGACGGATATCAAGCTGTATACTTTCGTGTTCTTGTTCTATGTCTGTATAAAACTTGAGAGTCTTCAAGGTACAACAGAAGTCTTTATTACATTAACTCAATGCTGGTAGCAAGACAACTAAAATGGCTGCAACCCCACGATCTGACATCACACACACACTATGTACAAAACATCTCCCTTTGTCCTGTGCAGCGCCACCTGCTGCACGGGAGGAGCAACGAGTCCTCCCACCCCACACAGTCCATCAAACATCACATATACCCTCCAACAAGAAAGCCTGCGTCAATCAAATGCTTAACTGGAGGGAGTGTTCAAAATGAGCACTTTTGATCAACAGTTGGCTCAGTGCAGAGGAAATCAGACCAAGTCAGGCCCAGCAGTTATTTAAAATGAACATATATTTAGCAGGCTGACAAAACCTCAAGATGGATGGATTTGTTCAGCCACCTGCAGGTCACACGCCACAGATATTGCAGGGTTAATAACCACCAGCCTTTAACTCCCTGACTGAGACTCTCAATGTCAGAGAACATGGTCCGATATTGGACTATCCAGTGACAGATTAGAAAACAGCACATGAGGAAGCCTTGCAAGTGATTAAAGCTGGCCGTCTTTAAAACGTATTGTGTTTTTTGCAAGCAATTGAGGATATCATTCGGCTATCAAAGGCATCATCTAAATGCAAGCTCTTTCTTTGAAAAAGGTTTTAGGATCAAAGGAACATTGGGAAGAACAGGAAATTGCAGAATTACAGAAAGCCTTGGGTCAGAATTAGCTTGGAGCTGAGGAAGATTTCATCACCCAATGCAGTTCACTGTTACCACAGTTCAGCATCTTTCTATGTGGATATTATCTCAAGAGCATACATTATATAAAAGCCATAAATATCAGCCAAAGGAAAATCATGGCTGCAGTTCACCTGATTGTTATCAGATGTCGCTAAAAAATTGCCGCTGCTTGGACCACCGTCAGAGCAAAGTCAACTTGACCATGGCATCCTGCAGATTTGGACAGTCTGCTGGTACAAGTATAACTTTTCATGTGTCAACTTGCCTGGTGATGCATTCACCTTGCAGGTAGCAGAGGACTAAACACTTCCATTATCTGTTCTAACAAATCCATTTGGGCGATACTGGGTTGTCAGCGAAAACATCAATAAGGCACATGGCCAACGCAGAGAAAGGAGGTTTCTCTATTAAACCTACCCCATTTGTTTTTTGTGAAAATGTAATTATAATTTTAAATCACCACGTTATTAATGGTGCTGATAAGTTATACAATGAATAGTAATGAAGATTCAGAGGGTGAGGCAGGGCCGTTTTTACAACATTATGGGCCCCCGGGCAAAGCAGTGTACTGGGGCCCCTACCGTTACTCTCCCCCACCCCCCTTTCCCTACCAGCCCCCCCCCCTGTCGTGCCAGCGAAAAGCACTTACCGAAAAGCACTTAGCGATGGGCTTAGGGTGCTACATTGTTTCGAAAAGCACTTACAGATCGCTGTGAGAAGCACTTAGTGACCGAAAATGTTGCGAAAAAAGCACTTATTGAACCTACATTTTTAAAGTAGTATTTATTTATTGCAAGTCACTTAACATACACAGATCAGCATGGGGCCCCTATGCTCGTGGGCCCCCGGGCAAGTGCCCATCAGGCCCATGCGTTAAGACGGCCCTGGGGTGAGGCCCCCTTCACGAGAGGGGATGGCAGAAGATGGAATAAGGGGTTTAAACAGGTATTCAGCAGTAAAGAAAAGTGTTGGGGCAATGCCACAGCCTTGTTTGACCTTCATTGGCCTTCACTGAGACTAGTTCTATTGTAAATCCATTGGAATATCGTCATGGGTTGCATGAGCTCATGGGACAAGCACTAAATGGAGCAGAGAATGGGAAGTGGGCCATTTAGGACTGAGATGAGGAAAAACCTTTTCACCCAGAGAGTTGTGAATCTGTGGAATTATCTGCCGCAGAAGGCAGTGGAGGCCAATTGACTGGACGTATTCAAGAGAGAGTTAGATATGGCTCTTAGGGCTAATGGAATCAAGGGATATGGGTTAGAAAGCAGGAACGGTGCACTGATTTTGGATAATAAGCCATGATCATATTGAATGGTGGTGCTGGCTCGAAGGGCCGAATGGCCTACTACTGCACCTATTTTCTATGTTTCCATGTTTCTAATTGGAGGGACCACCACCCAAAGCAGCAGTGTAGAAAAGGGTTGAATCTCAACCGTTTGACTTTTTGAGACCATTTGAGAAACACCATTTGATGGGGAGATTTTACAATCAACACATCAATTTTCTTTAATAAAAAGGAATGGCAGATGCCAGTTTATACAGTTGCTGCCTGACCTGCTGTCTTAATCCAGCACTTTGTGTCTATCAATTTTCCTTCCTGTATTCACACCCAAATGGTGGTAGCTGCATAATTGACACACAATTGCCGTGATACAAAAACTGAAGAAGCTTTATCTTCTGAAGACCATTGATGAGCTCCAGCCCTTTATCACAAGCAGAATGCCATTTGTCCTCCATGTAACTGGTAACGAAAACATCTTTGAACAAATTGCTGAGCAAAAATGTTGACAAGACTTTTTGTTAACACTGAGCTCACTGCCGAATGAAGGGATAAAGAAACATTTCCCTGATGACATTGCTCTTCCGGTTCAACCCATTTCCCGCTGTTAATCTACACTCCCCATTCAGGCTCCTGAATTCAACTCCATTACTTTTTTTCTAATTCCCAGGTGAATGGAATGATATGAAGGATTAGAGATACTTTAGTTTAGTTTAGAGATACAGCACGGAAACAGGCCCTTCGGCCCACCGATCCTCGTACATGGAATGATAGGACTCATGTACTCATGGAATGATAGGAATTTACAGCACAGAATGAAGGCATTTGAGCTACTCTGTGTTGTGGCCAGAATCTCACAAAAAAATTGTCCACAAGTAATGCAGCTATAACACTGGATCTGAAGCGCACTCCAAATTGCTCAACCATCGTTCCTTAAAAAGTAATGCTACTGATTCAACCACTATTGACAAATCATTCCATGTTCAACAGATCTTTGTACAAACTATTTTTTTCCTCCTTCTCGGCGTAGAGGATTTGGAGAAGGTAATCGAGAGGGGTTTAAGCAGGTGATTAACAGTGAAGAATAGAAACCTAGAGTTAGAGCTGCCGCAGTAAGTTCATGTTATTGTGGACAGTGAAATGACCTCCAATTGTAAGCCATTCAACAGGTGGGGAAAACATTGACCATGCATTTTATCCATTACCTTTGTACAACAAAGGCAGGTAAAAGGCAACCAGAAAGACTCTAAAGATGTACGGGTTTGCCAGTTAATTGGCTTCGGTAAAATTGTAAATTGTCCCTATTGTGTAGACTGGTGCTAGTGTATGAGGATTAGTGGGCCGAAGGGCCTGTTTCCGCGCTGTATCTCTAAACTAAACTAAAGTATCTCTAAACACAATGGGCAACTGGTGTCAGCAGACTAGTAAAGGTGATAGATTTGCTTTTCTGAAGAATAACTGATGAACCTGAAGTTTTTTTTAGCATTTTAACTTCCCAGTTATGCATCTCTGAATCAATGGCCCTAAACTTTAGCTACTAGTCGAGTAATTTAACCACTTCATTGCCAGTCATAGGGATTATTCCACCACATATACCAAAGTGCCATCCAAAGACATGTTCAAATCCCAACAAAATAGCTGAGAATTTAAATTCAAGTAACAAAATAATGAGAGGAATAAACTGGGTAGACGCGCAGTCTCTTGCCCAGAGTAGGTGAATCGAGAACTAGAGGATCTAGGTTTAAGGTAAGGGGGGGGAAATTTTCATAGGAACCTGAGGGCTAACTTTTTCATGCAAAGGATGGTAGGTGTGTGGAACGAGCTGCCGGAGGAGATAGTTGATGCAGCTACTATCGCAACGTTTAAGAAACATTTAGACAGGTACATGGATAGGACAGGTTTAGAGGGATATGGGCCAAATGCAGGCAGGTAGAACTAGTGTAGATGGGACAGGTTGGTTGGCATGGGCAAGTTGGGCCTAAGGGCCTGTTTCCAAGCTGTAAGACTCTATGACTCTAAAATATATATTTTTAATAAAGTAAGTTTCCGACACTTGACCATGAACTTACTAAATTGTCATTACAAAACACATCTGGTTCACTGAAGTAAAGAGAAGGAAATTTACCATTGTTAGTCAGTCTGACTAACGTGTGACACCAGGCTCTCCAATGTGGTTGACTTTCAACTGCCTCCTCAATTCAGGAGCAGTTAGGAATGGGCTTGCATTGTCAGTGTCAACCACAGCCCATGAACGAACGGAAAAAAGTATCAGTTTAAATGACGAGTACCAAATATTAAAAGAGACCTTGGCGATCCACAGGTTAATGGAATGAAAAAAAACTTCTCTGTTCCTGAGCAGAAGCAAAGGGTCAGGAATAGGCTTTTTGGCTAGACATTAAGGTCATCCCTTACAGTAGTATGTTGCTATCATCTCTGTCAAATCCCATTAGATCATAGGACATAGGAGCAGAATTAGGCCATTCAACCAATCAAGTCTACTCTGCCATTCGATCATGGCTGAACTATTTTTCCCGCCCAACCCCATTCTCCTGCCTTCTCCCTGTAATCTTTGATGCCCTTACTAATCACGAACCTATCGATCTCCGCTTTCAAAATACCCAATGTGTTGACCTCCACTGCAGTCTGTGACAATAAATTCCACAGATTCATCACTCTCTGGCTAAAGAAATTCCTCCTCATCTCCATTCTAAAGGTACTTCCTTTTATTGTGGGGCAGTGCCCTCTGGTTTTAGACTCTCGCATTACTGGAAACATTTCTATCTAGGTCTTTCATTATTTGATAAGTTTCAATGAGATCCCCCTTCATCCTTCTAAACACAAAATCCCATGATATCTTTGGTATTAAGAATACATCTATCTCTCTTCTGATCAATTTTCATAATGGCCTCCTTCTTTTATGATGGAGAATCACCATCGTGTGAAGATAATGCTCCTGATCGCACTTCTAAATTCAATAAAATCGGGGCTGATCGAATCACCTGTAACCTTTGATTCTCCCAAAGTCCAAGAGTGTATCTTAACCTTGAATGCACTTACTGAATACACTGGAATTATCTGTTCCATGATTCTTGGGAGCAAAAAATTCCAAAGATTCACAACCAACTGAGGCATTAACTATCTCGGACTTAAGCTATGCGCCTTATTCTAAAACTGTCTCCCCGTTCTCAATCTCCCCAGCAGATTATTATTCAGGGACACATACAACTTCAAAGTATGAAATTAGATAACTTTAAGAGTAGGAAATTTGTCTGCTTTATCGCATTTGAATAAATGAGACCAATAAATAATTTGTTTATTTTTATTCCCAGCCTGTAAACTTAAAAACAGCATGACGCTGATTTCAAGATAAATGATATGCAGGAAATAATTACTATATGGTATTTTGGTTGCAATTTGTGCAAAATGCCTGGAGTTCAATCTTCTTTTTGCAAATAATTGATGTTATAGCTTCCATTAAATTCTCCGTTTTTTCTTTGCTAACAGCATTAATGTCAGCACTGGAATAATGACACACATAGTCAGGTAGATAATGAAATGCTTACACTCGCTCAGTTATCAACCGGACTGCTCCATTGCTCTCCAGACTGATGTTGCCTGCCCTTCATTTCTGTCTAACGCGTGGAGAGGAACTAATCAAGAGATTTAAAAAATGATCTTATAGCAAAGGAATACAATAATCTTGAGGCAATTTCATCGTTCTTTAGATGGACAAGTGAGATTTGGCTGATGTGAATTGTGAATGCGTCTACGTGACCACATGAGAGGTACACATGGAGTAGGCAGTCGGAATCTTTTTCCCAGTGTGCAAACGTCCAAGACAAGAGTCCAGAGCTTTAAGGTGAGAGGGGCAACGTTTAAAGGAGATGTTTAGTTTAGTTTAGTTTAGAGATGCAGCGTGGAAACAGGCCCACCGAGTCTGCAACCACCAGCGATCCCCACACATTAACACCACCCTACACACACTAAGGACATTTTTACATTTTATACCAAGCCAGTTAACCTACAAACCTGTATGTTCTTGGAGTGCGGGCTAGTGGAATCAAGGGATATGGGGAGAAGGCAGGCACGGGTTATTAATTGGGGACGATCAGCCATGATCACAATGAATGGCGGTGCTGGCTCGAAGGGCCGAATGGCTTCCTCCTGCACCTATTTTCTATGTTTCTATGTTTCCATGTTTCTAGGAAACCGAAGATCTGGGAGAAAATGCACGCAGGTCACGGGGAGAACGTACAAACTCCATACAGACACGCACCTGTAGTCAGGATCGAACGCGGGTCTCTGGCGCTGAAGGCAGTAACTCTACCGCTGCGCCACCGGGGAAGCAAGTTTTGGTTTTACACTGAGAGAGGTGGGTGACTGGAATGAGCCATCAAACAGGAAACAGATACGATAGTAGCATTTAAGAGGCCTTTCGATATGCACATGGATTCGCAAGGAATGGTGGTATATGGATCACATGCAGGCAGAGGAGATTAGTTTAATTTAGCATCAAATTCAGCTTGGACATTGTGGGCTGAAGGGCCTGTTCCTGTGCTGGACTGTTTTATGTGATACATTTTGGAAACAAATAGGGAACTTGCTACCTTGGATCTTACCCTGTATAACAAAACAAGATTGTACATTTCTTCTTCAGGGATCCTCTTGGGAAAAATAAGCACAATATGATCCAATTTTGTGTCGCGTTCGGGAGAAAGGCGTTCAGTGAAGAAGTGGTCAATTACAGAGGCGTTGGAGTGAATTGATTAAAGTGGATCAGGAAATTGGATTGAAAGGCTTGCCAGTAGTTAAACATCAGAAACGTTTACAGAACCACTTCATTGTTTTCAACAAGAAATAACTCCTTGATCCGAGGCAGACTGAAGAGGCCGCAGCTAGTCTCAGCGTAACTGTTTAGCCATTTAGCCCAGGGAAGAGTTGATATTTATGAACTTAGAGGGTTATAAATTCTCGGAATTTGCTCTCGAAAGGCCCGTGTACATCCAGTTATTGAGTCTAGTTAGGAATGGAATCAAAAGTGGCGTGGGGCTTAGCCTAAACAATGACTGGATCGCAGGGTTGGCTACGATCCTGTTGAATTACAGAAGAGGCTTACAGGGCTGAAGGGACTTCTCCTGCTTATATTTCTTGTGTTATGCCCTATCCTACATAAACTGACTCTATTCAGTTATGTAGGAAAATAACTGCAGATGCTGGTTCAAATCGAAGGTAGACACAAAATGCTGGAGTAACTTTCCCATGCCGATTAAGATGCCCCCTAAACACTCATCCCACCTGCCTGCTTTTGGCACCTATCCTTTTAAATCTTTCCTATCCATGTATCACGACATTATTTTAAAAAGAGATCTGAAAATATTTGGAGAGAAATAGGAACAAATCTGTTAAACGTTGCGCTAATAATTTGTTTAAATACACAATCTATTTTGATGCAATGTAGACACAAAATGCTGGAGTAACTCAGCGGGTCAGGCAGCATCTCGGGATTGAAGGAATGGGTGACGTTTCTGGTTGAGACCCGAAACGTCACCCATTCCTTCTCTCCTGAGATGCTGCCTGACCCACTGAGTTACTCCAGCATTTTGTGTCTACCTATTCAGTTATGTGTGCACTTTTGTCTCAAGTCAAAAATGTTCACCCTTTTTCTTTAATTCCTTCCATAATCATAATTTTCCCATCTCTTTATCCCCATAATTTATCCACGCCAATTTATCCTCTAAGTCCATTCCAACAAATTCATTTCCTTCTTGACCTTCCCTTCCTGTGATGTGTCATTGGCAACACGAGGATAGACAGGGTGAATGCAGAGTGTTTTACCAAACGTTGGGGAATCAAGAAACAGAGGACACAGGTGAGAGGGGAAAGATTTAATGGGAACCTGAGGGGCAACCTTTTCACTCAGAGGGTGGTCGGTGTATAGAACGAGTTGCCAGAGGTCTTATTAAAACAGCAATTAAAAGATATTAGGGCAGGTACATAGATTGGATTACAGACTCTATAAATGTGCTTTCAATGACCTTGTCCCATTCCAGAATTTTCACTGTACATCCCTCTACCTCTTCATTGCTCTCTTCCTTTAGGACAAAAATGTATGGAGTCTGTACGTTCAACCCGTGAGCGCATGTGTTTTCTCTGGGTCTCTGGCACTGAAAGGCAGCAATTCTGCCGCTGCGCCACCGTGCTGCCCATTTGCCACCACTGCAAATTGCCCCGAGTGTGCAGGGAATGGATGCGAATGTGAGATAACATAGAACGAGTGTGAATCGGTGAAGGATGGTTGGCAGGGCTGAAAGGCCTGTTTCCATGCTGTACCTCCAAATGAAACTGAACTGAATGATGTCATAATGTGGCACCTGCCAGTGGAAATTGCAGTAGCCAGCCGCCAGTGATGTGGAAACCCTGTTCCAGGTCAGACATAACACGAGTTTGCAAAAGGTTCTTAAAACATGGATTTATCCACTGGACATCACAACTGCCCTGAGGGCAGTCGGACTCGATCTAAATCATGCCAGGGTTTTTTTTTTCTTTCTCAGAATGTTCCCTTGACACTGTCTGTCTGAATTTCTGGTGAGTGAAGTATTAAAAGGATTACAGGCCGTATCGCACTGCCTCCTTGAAGGATTCACACCTGCAGCAAAAGATGATTGAAAACCATTTCTGAAAAATAGGGCGGCAAGGGAAGAACTGAGAAGACAGTGAGCTGGATATTAACTCAGAAATATGGAGCTGCTCTGAATCGCAATGCATCTCCCACAGGTCCCGCTGAAATCAAAAGGGTTTGTAGGAGGGTCTCGGCCCGAAACGTCGCCCATTCCTTCTCTCCAGAGATGCTGCCCGTCCCGCTGAGTTGCTACAGCATTTTGTGTCTACCTTCGACATCGCAACCACGATCCAATTAGATTTGTTCATCTTTTTCCTGCACGCAGCCAAACCAATTGAGTGGGGAGGCCATTGGTGTCAGATCACAGTTTGGAAAGATAGACAATAGACAATAGACAATAGGTGCAGGAGTAGGCCATTCAGCCCTTCGTGCCAGCACCGCCATTCAATGCGATCATGGCTGATCACTCTCAATCAGTACCCCGTTCCTGCCTTCTCCCCATACCCCCTCACTCCGATATCCTTAAGAGCTCTATCCAGCTCTCTCTTGAAAGCATCCAACGAACTGGCCTCCAATGCCTTCTGAGGCAGAGAATTCCACACCTTCACCACTCTCTGACTGAAAAAGTTCTTCCTCATCTCCATTCTAAATGGCCTACCCCTTATTCTTAAACTGTGGCCCCTTGTTCTGAACTCCCCCAACATTGGGAACATGTTTCCTGCCTCTAATGTGTCCAATCCCCTAATTATCTTATATGTTTCAATAAGATCCCCCCTCATCCTTCTAAATTCCAGTGTATACAAGCCTAATTGCTCCAGCCTTTCAACATACGACAGTCCCGCCATTCCGGGAATCAACCTAGTGAACCTACGCTGCACGCCCTCAATAGCAAGATGATGCTGAAGAGACGATGGTGGTCTCAGAAGAGGAAAGATTAGAGGCAAGCTGGCGGACTGGAAGCTGGACGATGGGGAGGGCTAAGAGCCAGAGGGGGGAGGTCGGATGCCTTGCACAGGGACTCAGCAAGTGGGGAAACTGGACCAGCTGGGAAGGAGCTCAGAAAGAAGAGGAGGTTAAAGTAGCTAATGGGCGAAGAAAATTGATTCCAGCTGTCCCTGTTCCAATGTAGCCATGGGGTTTCGTGAAGCTCAGGAATTTCAAAATTAGAAACCCAAGGCACTTTGGATGCCAGAATCTTGAGGCAATAACTAACTGCTGGAGGAACTCAGGCAGCGTCTGTGGAGGGAAATGGTCAGGCCCCTTTTTTTTCAAGATTGGAGTAGAGGGGAGGTAGCTGGTAGAAATAGGTGAGTTTAGTTTAGTTTTGAGATACAGCGCGGAAACAAGCCCTTCGGCCCAACGGGTTCACGCCGGCCAACAATCTCCGCACATTAACAGGATGCTACACCCACTACGGACAATTTTTAAAGCCAATTAACCTACAAACCTGTGCGTCTTTGGAGTGTGGGAGGAAACCGAAGATCTCGGAGAAAACCCAAGCAGGTCACGGGGAGAACGTACAAACAGCACCTGTAGTCGGGATTGAACCCAGGTCTCCGGCGCTGCATTCGCTGTAAGGCAGCAACTCTACCGCTGCAACACCGTGACTGCCCTGAGGGGAAGGGGTGGGGGGCAAGAGCTTGCAAACACCAGGTGGATCCAGGTAAGGGCAGATGGACAGGTAGATGCCGCAGGGGCTTGAGGTGATAAGAGGAGAAAGGCTGCACATGGTGCGGTCTGATCACAAGATGAGGAATGAGATGTTGAACCTATGGGTGGGATGGTGAGTAGATGGAAATGGGGGGGAGGGTAATGGGGGGACCTGGAGAAGTAGGGATGGGAGTTGAGCAGAAGGAGGAGAGGAAAGGAACTGGGTGACATGGGGCAGTGGGGTGGAAAGTAAACTGCATGAGTGAACCAGGGTAAATTAGGAGGGGGAGTGAGGGGCGTATTTACCTAAAATTCAATTTCCAGCCCTTGGGTTGTAGGCTACCAAGTGGAATATGAATTGCTGTTCTTCCAGGCATTGGAGGAGGCCGAGGACAGGCAGGTCAGAATGGGAATGGGAAGGGAAATTGAAGTGGCTTGTAACCGGGAGCTCCAGCAGGCCCTGACGGCCCAGAGCGCAAGTGTCGGCAAAGTCTATGCTTGGTCTCACCAACGAAGTCTATGCTTGGTCTCACCAATGTAAAGGAGGCCACATTGAGAACACCGGATGCAGTAGACAAGGCTGGAGGTGGTGCATATAAACCACTGCCTCATAAGGTTGTTTCTGTCCCTGAAGGACATAAAGGGAGGAGGTGTAGGGACTGCATAGAAGCAAGGCAGTCTGCATTACTGCCTCAAAGGTTAAATCTTGACCTCAAGTGCTGTCCGTGTGGAGTTTGCACTTTCTCCCCAAGACTATGTGGGTTTCTGTCATGTGTTTCCTCCAATGTTCCAGACAAAAAATAAAAATATGCGGCAGGGTGGTGCCGCGGTAGAGTTGCTGCCTTACAGCGCTTACAGCGCCGGAGACCCGGGTTCGATCCCGACTATGGGTTCTGTCTAGACGGAGTTTGTATGTTCTCCCCGTGACCACATGTGTTTTCTGCGAGATCTTCGGGTTTCCTCCCACACTCCAAAGACGTACAGGTTTGTAGGTTAATTGGCTTGGTGAATGTGTAAATTGTCCTCAGTGTGTGTAGGATAGTGCTAATGCGTGGGGATCGCTGGTCGGCGCGGACTCGGTGGGCCGAAGGGCCTGTATCTGCGCTGTATCTCTAAACTAAACTAAATATGCTGGTGACTATTTTTGCGACTGAAAATAACCCCTTGGTGTAGGTAGACAACAAAAGTATCAAAGGAGAGCTGATGACGATGTGATAAAGAGGAACACAGAACACAGTACATTGCAGGAACAGTCCTGATCTCAATGTCCATGCCAAACATAATGCCTTGTTAAACTAAGAAGTTGCAGAGTTACAGGGGCACGTGGAGAGGGGGATTCAAACCAGTGTGATTGTACTATTAGGATGCAGTATGAACACCGAGACTCCTCCATTAGGTAAAACATCTCTACAGTATAAAGCCTGCCAAGCCCCCTTGAAAATCTGATGCTTTTCAATGCAACCATCACTTATTCGTCCAAACACCAGGGAACATCAACCTAATCCATTCAATCTTTCACCATAAGGTTCCCCCATCTACCTAATCAATCTAGCCAACCTTCCCTGCACCAAGGCAAGAATATCCTTCCTCAAGTAAGGAGAAGAAAACTGTAAATACACCAGGGGACAGACACAAAAAGTTGGAGTAACTCAGCGGGACAAGCAGCATCTCTGGAGAGAAGGAATGGGTGACGTTTTGGGTCGAGACCCTTCTTCAGGCCAGGTCACCTGAAATGTCACCTATCCATGTCCACCGGAGATGCTACCTGTCCTGCTGAGTTACTCCAGCACTTTTATGCAAGAATCCCCCATCTGTAGTTCCCTGTGTTTCATAGTTTGACCAAAGCTTAGCTTGGCTGCAGTCACATTACCTCTCCCATCTACTCCCTCCCTACATTTTGACTATTGTCTACAATACCCAAAATGTCCATCATTTTCCACATTACACAAGCATCAGATTGTTCACAATTTGGAAACTAAAATAATTTATATTCAAGAAGCTGTAAAAATAATGTAATGTAATGTAATGTAAATAGAATTTTACTGGGGCTCTGTTTTCCTTGATTGAATGATAAATTCATACCCTCTAAACACTACAAAATTCAGTATAAAATCTTAATACATTCTTTTTAAAAGGCAACACTATTCTTTATTTAAAGCAGCATATTTTATTTCTGATACCTTACAGATCGATTGGCTCATTGCTAAAATATGGATAGATAGTTATACAATACAAGATCTACCTTCTAGAAGTTAGCATGAAATGCTCAAATTAGATAAATATTGAGTTAATTCGTATACTTGGCCTTTCATTACTTCCAGTTTCAAAGACCAGTATCTCGTTGCATTTACTCTTTACACTGAAGACCATTAATCATAAGACTCCAGACTTTGTATTTTGCCGTGCTGTGTATATAACTGCTTTTGTAACAAAGGTTCTGGTTTGACACTAGGCAGAATGGTCAGTATTTAGTTTCTCCTTTTCCCCACCTTTAAAGATCCATAAATCAAGCAACCTGACTAATAAAAATATCTGGTTATTATCACATTGTTGCTTGTGAAAGCCTCATTTCATACATGACATCAAACTACACTATTAAACTATAAAATTGGCGACAGAGACTTTAGACTTTAGAGATACAGTGTGGATACACGGCCCTTTGGCCAACCGGGTTCGCACCGACCACCTATAACCCCATATACCAACACTATCCTACACAGCAGGGACAATTTAACCAAAGCCAATTAACCTAGAAGCCTGTACAACTTTGGAGCGTGGGAGGAAACGGGAGCACCCGGGGAAAACCCATGCAGGCACAGGGAGAATGTTAAAACTCCGTACCGACAGCACCTGTAGTCATAGGTAGACCCAAAATGCTGGAGTAACTCAGCGGGTCAGGCAGCATCTCAGGAGAGAAGGAATGGATGACGTTCCTGGTCGAGTCCCTTCTTCAGACCGTAGTCACGATCGAACCCGAGTCTCTAGTGCTGTAAGGCAGCAACTCCAACACTGCGCCACCATGCTGCCACTTTTTAAAGATATGTCAATGCTGTAAAAGGTTTTATGTTATAAAACTGAAACCAGGAGTATGGCAGGGTGACAACTACTTTGCTTCAAGGCCCATGGCTGTAGCGTTCAATGAGGTATGATGCAGTGATCGTCATGTGGTTTTGAGCTGTCCACACACACTCGTAGTTCCTTCCTTCATGTGATCCACCATGGTGGCATCAGAGGTCAAGGTATGGGGAAAACTGATGTCACAATGGGGTCCAGCTCTCTGGAGGGTGTTGGCGATTTTGCTATCAAGCTTGGTTCCCTCGATTAAGCAAGGTAATCCATTGGTTTGGAAGGGGGTGTTCAGATACAGTACTGGAAGCATGGAGGGAGGGTTAGACAAGGGTTGCAAATTAGAGAGGTGAATGGTCATTCAGGTGGAGGACGGCTCATCCTCAGCACGTTGATATTTAACTTAAAGCAGCACATTGTCGTCGCCGATCAACTGGACTCTGACAACTTCCATTCATTTTCCAGACACACTTTATTTACTTGTGCACAATGAGAGCAACACAGTCCCAGTTACTGCACGACTTTGAAATTCCTATCGGAACGGTCAACTTTTCATACAGATTTCGACCCTTGAAATTGTGAGCACTTTCTAATTTCTTATCATCAATAATAATACGTTCGCAAAACATATATATATATATATATATATATACAAATGCAATAACACCCAGACAAGTAAACCTACATGCTATTTATTCCTTTATTTAATTTTCAATATCAATAACCTTGTAGTGTGCGTCAAGGAATACCCATCCCAAAACATTGGGGTTCGTCAATGAATACCTATCAGGAACAATGATGTGCGTCGTCAGTGAATGCCTAAAGGTTGTTGTGCTGTCCAGCTATCCTAACCTTTGTCATACTGCAATATCAGAGGCAGGATTCCAATGCTGGGCTCCATGGCCTGGGACTTGCACTCTGTAAGTTACGACAAAGTTATTCCAACAGCATTATCCAAGCCCATGACCTCCACCACCACGAAGGACAGAGAAACAGACTGTCTTCCAGGTTGCACATGTCGCTGACTTGGAACTATAATTACGTCATCATCATCGCTGGGTCTAGATCCTGGATCTCCAACAATACGCTGGAAATAACCTCAAACGAATGAATGCAGCAGTTCGCCTCCACTGTCTCAAGATTTGGGTGTGACACATTGGCGCAGCGGTAGAGTTGCTGCCTTACAGTGCCAGATTCTCGGGTTCGAACCTAACTATGGGTGCTGTCTGTACGGAGTTTGTACGTTCTCCCCGTGACCCGCGTGGGTTTTCTCCGGGAGTTTGGGTGTCCTCACACATTCCAAAGACATACATGTTGATTGGCTTTGTTAAAAAAGAATTGTAAATTGTCCCTAGTGTGTAGGATAGTGCTAGTGTGCAGGGATCATTGGTTGGTGCAAACTCGGTGGGCCAAAGGGCCTGTTTCCACGTGGTATCTCTAAACTAAACTAAATCAATCGAAGACGTGAAAAAATGCCAGCATCTGAAAAATGAATTTTAAAGAGCAGATTCCATTAGCACTACAAAAGCACCCATCTATAAGAACACTCAAGTGATCCAAAATCCTAGAAGTGAGGCGCAGACATACACTGCAGGCCGTTGGGCACCACTTCACATGTCAGTGCTCCTCTGAGCTGGGAGAAAAATTGCGGACTTTGTGAACTCGTAATCAGTCCACAGTTGTACTTTGTGATTCGTTTAATATTATAATTGAACAGTGTGGCGCATAAACACAGAGCTCTGCTCTCATCAACTTTGAGGTCAAAATCTTCTTGAAAATGTAGCTTTATAGAATGAAGAATGGAATAAATTTACCTGTTTATATGCAACAGGTATATATATATCAGGTATATATATATATATATATATATGAAAACAGGTATATATATATATATAAACAGGTATATATTTATACCTTTTAATATATTCAGCTATAAATATAAAAAAATATATATATACATACACATATACATGCACATATACATGCACATATATACATATACATATACATGTGAGTGTGTATGTATATATTTATATTTATAGCCGAATATATTCATATGCATATGTATATATATATATATACATATGTATATATATATATATATATACATACACACACATATGCATATATATATATTATTTTTAAATTTTTTAATATATATATATATATTATATATGTATTTATATACAGGTATATATATATACCTGTTCACACAGTGTGTGTGTGAGAATAAACTAGAACAGTTAGCACAGTCGATTCGCAAAGGTGCCATGAATATCACTCCTTGGGTGCTTTGCTAACCTAAATGAGATCAGTTGTTTAATGATAAATAGACAGAAGACATCCCTCACTTTGGCCATCTCTGATGAAAGGTCCAGCACTTTGTGTCTTCTTTTGTAATTCAGCATTTGCAGTTCCATGTGTCTACATCAGATGAAAGGTTATTGACCCAATCTGCTCCCCCTCTGCATGGATGCTGCTAGATCTGCTCAGTATTTCCAGTATTTTCTGTTTCACTGTTAGATTTTTAGCATTAACATAAGCATGGTATTTATATACAGTCGCCTTTGGCTGTCTTTCCTTCAGTTCCTACTAAGTGTGATTTTACATCCCAAAACAGCACAATTTGGATACTAATTGGCTTCACTTGACTATCTCACTCAAAGCTCCCAATGGATCTCAGAGTATGAAACATAAGACATCTTTGTAGGTTCGTAGCTGCAAGGCCTCTCTCCTTAGTACTAAGATGGACTGGGAGGGCTATATTCTCCAGCTGATTGACACTTCCGATAGGGTGAGAAAGTTTGATATTAATAATAAGTAAATAACAATTGGATGTAAAAATAGGTAAATGCAATACGTCTGGATGAAGATAGACACAAAATGCTGGAATAACTCAACGAGACAGGCAGCATCTCTGGAGAGAAGGAATGGGTGACGTTTCGCGTCGAGACCCTTCTTCAGTCTGAACGTCACCCATTCCTTCTCTCCAGAGATGCTGCCTGTCCCGTTGAGTTACCCCAGTATTATGTGTCCATTTTCGATTTAAACCAGCATCTGTAGTTCTTTCCTACACATCTGGATGAGGTATGCCTGCTGAGACCAACCAAATATTATACCCTAAACCCATGTAGCCCAAACTATTCCTGAAGTAAAAATGTGTTTTTTGAGGGTACAGAGGAGATTTACTAGAATGTTGCCTGGGTTTCAGCACTTAGGCTATAGAGAGAGGTTGAACAGGTTGGGTCTTTATTCTTTGGAGCGTAGAAGGTTGAGGGGGGACTTGATAGAGGTTTTTAAAATTTTGAGAGGGACGGACAGAGTTGACGTGGGTAGGCTTTTCCCTTTGAGAGTGGGGAAGATTCCAACAAGGGGACATAGCTTCAGAATTGAGGGACAAAGGTTTAGGGGTAACATGAGGGGGAACTTCTTTACTCAGAGGGTTGTGGCTGTATGGAATGGACTTCCGGTGGAAGTGGTGGAGGCTGGCTCGATTTTATTATTTAAGAGTAAATTGGATAGGTATATGGATAGGAGGGGATTGGAGGGTTATGGTCTGAGTGCAGGTAGATGAGACTAGGTCAGGGAGAATGGTCGGCGTGGACTGGTAGGGCCGGACAGGCCTGTTTCCATGCTGTAGTTGTTATATGTTATATATGTTATCAGCAGTCCGTCTATAGATCTCTCAAATTTCTCCTCCTTCTATTTCTCTATTACAGAAGGGGATGATTTTATGTTTTATTTTCCTGTCCCACACCCTAGGGCGGCACGGTGGCGCAGCGGTAGAGTTGCTGCCTTACAGCGAATGCAGCGCCGGAGACTCAGGTTCGATCCTGACTACGGGCGCCGTCTGTACGGAGTTTGTACGTTCTCCCCGTGACCTGCGTGGGTTTTCTCCGAGATCTTCGGTTTCCTCCCACACTCCAAAGACGTACAGGTATGTAGGTTAATTGACTGGGTAATATGTAAAAATTGTCCCTAGTGTGTGTAGGATAGTGTTAGTGTGTGGGGATCGGTGGGCGGCGCGGACTCGGTGGGCCGAAGGGCCTGTTTCCGCGCTGTATCTCTAAATCTAAATCTAAATCTAAATCTAAAAATCCTAATACATCCCCATTCTGCACTCTAATTATGAACATCGAATAAAAGTTATCCATGTTTGGTTGCACCTCTTCACAAATTCTGAGCAGTTTCAGGCTAACTGGTCCAACAAGGTCAACTCATCATTTTTTTTAAACTTTCTATTTTAATTTATTTATTTTTCCGGTCAATACAATAAAACAGATTGGCCATACAGTTGTGAAAGTTAAATAGTGCGAAATCATTGTATCAAAAATAAAACAATATGATATATACACATGATATTTTCTGACCAAACAAAAAGGTGTAGGCAGAAGCCAAAGCTTATTGTGCCCACCCTATACTTTAATATAAATCATGGTTGATCTCATAACCTCAGCTCCACATTCCCACTTAGTCCCAAAGCTCTGAAATCTCAACATTTGCAGGATATTTGCCCACTCTGATGACCTATCTTGTACTCTTTTATAACCTCCTTACTTTCCTATCGCTCTTTGTGTTTTCAACAATCATGCGTGGCGTCTTCATCCAAATCAGTTATATAAATTGTAAAAAGTTGAGCCCAGCACCACATTGTTACATCATCCCGACCAGAATATGACTCATAAGACTTTAGAGATACAGCGTGGAAACAGGCCTTTTGGACCGCAAAGTCCACGTCGACCAGCGATCACCCCCAACACTAGCGCTGTCCGATACACTAGGGACAACTCTCAATTTGCAGAAGCCAATTAACCTACAAACCCATAGATTTTTGGAGTGTGGGTGGAAACCAGAGTGCCTGGAGAAAACCCAAGGAGTCACAGGGAGAAAGTACAGGTTTCTTACAAACAGCACCTGTAGTCAGAATCGAACCGGGTCTCTCGCGCTGTAAGACAGCAACTCTACCTATGCGCCACCGTGCTGCCACTCATTTATAGTTACTTTCTGATTGATTGATTGAAAGAAACAGCATGGAAACAGGCCCTTCGGCCCACCGAGTCCACGCTGACCATCGATTACCCACGAGATCCCACTAGTTCTATGTTATCCCACTTTCGCATTTACTCCTTCCATTCTCGGGTCAATTTACAGAGGCCAATTAACCTACAAACCTGCCCGTCTTTCTGTTTCCTGTCAGCCAGCCAATGTTCTAGAAATACCAACAGGCTAAATTCTACACCGTCAGTTTTTACTTTCCACAGTGTCTTGTGAGTTTTACATTTCAAAATATGTGAAATCAAAACGGTGATTTACTGATCTAACAGTCCCAGCATGAAGTAGTTACCGATGCGAGCACAGTCCGGGAATATTGAGCACACACCCAGGAACTGAACTGGTCTTCTTACTTTGAATGTGTATTTGTAAGGCATTTCATGAAGACATCCAAATAAATGATCAATAACTACTGAAAATTCGGCAGGGACCTCAAATGTAACAATGTAAGTATTTTGAAAAGA
The DNA here is from genome assembly GCF_053455715.1 of Rhinoraja longicauda. NCBI lineage: Eukaryota > Metazoa > Chordata > Chondrichthyes > Rajiformes > Arhynchobatidae > Rhinoraja > Rhinoraja longicauda. The sequence continues at coordinate 9,958,674 of NC_135978.1, forward strand.
ATAGAACTGCAGCCTTCTCCCAAAAAGGATGAAGGAAGCATCAAATTTGACACCGCTAGTAAATCAAAGTGTGGGGTTGAAAAGTTATTTTATTAAACTGTGGAAAGGAATTCAGTAATCCCTGTTGATCTGGCGATAGATAAAATACCCTCTGCTCTTTTTGAGACATAATGCAGCACATAACTTTATATTCTGTACAAACCTTGGAAATACAGTAAGTAAGCAATAACATGAATAGCAATAGACTTCAGGGGTGCAGACACACATATGGAAGGGAATAGGCAGGAAACTATAAGGTCATAACTGACAGGAGTAGAATGAGTAGTATAAGAAAATAACTGCAGATGCTGGTACAAATCGATTTATTCACAAAATGCCGGAGTAACTCAGCAGGTCAGGCAGCATCTCGGGAGAGAAGGAATGGGTGATGTTTCGGGTCGAGACCCTTCTTCAGTCTCGACCCGAAACATCACCCATTCCTTCTCTCCCGAGATGCTGCCTGACCTGCTGAGTTACTCCAGCATTTTGTGAATAAATCGAGGAGTAGAATGAGGCCATTCGGCACATCAAGTCTACTCCGCCATTCAGTCATGGCTGATCTATTTCTCCCTCCTAACCCCATTCTCCTGCCTTCTACCCATAACCCTTGACACTTGTACTAATCAAGAATCTATCTATCTCTGCCTTAAAAATATCCATCCTTATCTTTTCCTGCAGTTCTTAATCTCTTAAGTAAATTTGGCAAAATCTCTGGCTACAAAATTAACACACAAAAAAGTGAGTTGATGCCCTTAAATCTGGCAGCAAGAGAATCCCTGTTTATACGTACGGTCCCGTTTAAAGTGTGCATGGACAAAATAAAATATCTCGGTATCTGGGTCACACATAAATTTAAAGACCTTTTTTCAGCAAACTTTCCCCCTCTCCTGTCCTCTATTAAAGAGGATATTGACCGTTGGGATCTGTTACTTCTATCTTTGCAGGTAGGATTAACACTATAAAAATGAACATATTGCCCAAGCTTCTTTATATGTTTCAGTGTATACCAGTTTTTTTAACTAAAACGTTCTTCATTTCTCTGGATAGAAAGCTCTCTTCCTTTATTTGGAATAAAAAGAATCCACGTATACGCAAAGCTATACTACAGAGACCTCATCGGCAGGGAGGGCTTGGACTGCCAAACTTTCAGTTCTACTATTGGGCAGCAAATATTAAAAGTATTTCTTATTGGATGGAAAGAAATGTACTAACCACTGTACCTGACTGGCTAATTCTAGAGAGAGAGACTCTTGTAAGAACACTTCATTAGCCGCCTTATTATGTTCAGGTCTGCCATATCCAGAGCCTATTACCAAATACACTTCTAATCCAGTTGTTATTAATTCTTTAAAAATATGGAAGCAATTCAGACAATCCTTTGATATCTGAAAATTCTCAATACTCGCTCCTATTGTAACGAACCATGCATTTCTGCCACCTTCGACAGATGCTTCATTCAGTGCTTGGCTCAATCATGGGGTCTGTTCATTTAAAGACATGTTTATAAATGGTTTGTTTGCATCTTTTGCGCAGATTGTTCAGAAATGCAATATCTCTCGGTCACACTTCTTTAGGTATATGCAAATTCGCAGCTTCATATCTTCTAATATCACTCAATTCCCTTCACAGCCCTCAGACACACTCCTAGACTCAATTAATAACATTACATCAATCAGAAAGGGAAAGATAGGTGACATCTATTCTTTACTAATAAAAGAAAACATGACAAGTCTTAACTCCCTAAAAGAGCAGTGGGAAAGGGATCTGGGCATGACAATTTCAGACTTTATCTGGTCAAAGATGATTGGGGGTATATACACATCTTCGATATGCATGAAGCATACTGTTATGCAGTTTACGATTTTCCACCGATTGCACTGGACCAAAGCTAAGCTAGCCCAATTTACACCCAATATAGACTCCACGTGTGACCGTTGCAGGCAGAACCAAGCCACTTTAATTCACATGTTTTGGGATTGTCCTAAGTTATCTAATTTTTGGCAATTAATATTTGATATGCTCTCCCAAACTACCAATGAATCTTTGAACCATCAGCCCCCCTTGCTTTATTCGGTGTGGTAACACAAAATCTTGCATTAAATAATAATAAACAAAATCTTTTGTCTTTTGCCACGATGGTGGCCAGACGACAAATCTTGATCAGATGGAACATTTGCACAGTGGATTAGGGATATGTTGTATTTTATTAAATTGGAGAAGGTTAAGTATACTGTTAGGGAATCAGCTGACAAGTTTACATTGATATGGCAACCTTTTCTTAGTTGTATTGATGCTTTAGGCTCTGATAATTTTATGGTTGGGTAGCGTCTTTGATATGTGTGTATGTAATTAAGAGTGGAATTGAAATATTAGAATGGTCCCCGATATGTCTTAACATTCCGATTTTTCTGCTTCCCTCCTCTGGGTTTTTTTTGTTGTTGTTTTTTTTTGTGATTTTTTTAAATGTTTAGTATATTGAATGGTATTGCGGGTGGGGGGTGGTGGGTGGGGGGATACTTATCAGCATTAATGTGTTCATGCATTGAATTATCAAAGCTGCATTAATAAAAATCAGAAATAAACTTTGTTTAAAAAATAAAAATAAAAATTAAATCCATTGACTTGGCCTCCACAGCTTTCTGTGGGAAATAATTCCACAGATTCACCACCCTCTGACTAAAGAAACTCCCCCTCATCTCTTTCCTAAAGGAATGTCCTTTAATTCTGAGGTTATGGCCTCTGGTCCTAGACTCTCCCACTAGTGGAAACATCCTCTCCTCATCCACTCTATCACAGAGTGACACAGAACTAACACAAAAAATGTGGGAAGTGATGCATTCTGGAAGCTACATAATTAATAGGTACCATGTTAAAGGCAGTACATGAATAAAAGCATGGTGATTGTCATAAAACTTTGAAGGGAATATGACAGTAGGTTAAAACTGTTATCAAAACCAAATTGAGCAAAATAGTGTAGAAAGAAAAGTATTCACATTGCATGGATGGATGCCCAACTAAAGGTTCTGGGGGGAGAAAGATAAAAAATGCTGGAGTAACTCAGCAGGTCAGGCAGCATCTCTGGAGGACGTAGATAGGTGATGTTTTGGATTGAGACCATTGTTCAGTCTGATAGGGGGTGAAAGGATGCAGGAAGAGGAGAGGCAGGACAAAGCATGACAGATAATAGGTGAACACAGGTGAGGGAGGAGAGGCTGATCGTTCAAGTCAAGTCAAGTCTAGTTTACTTGTCACATACACATACAAGATGTGCAGTGAAATGAAAGTTCACCCACAGTCCAGCAATAGAGCAATAAAAATAAGCAATTTCACACACAATCACAACCAACATAAAACAAAAAAAAAAGAAACATCCATCACAGTGAGTCTCCTCCAGTCACCTCCTCACTGTGATGGAAGGCCAGAATGTCTTTTCTCTTCCCCTGCCGTCTTCTCCCGCGGTCAGGCTGTTGAAGTTGCCACGTCGGGGCTTCCGACAATGAAGCCCCCGCCGGGCAGAGAAAATCCCGCAGCCTATTTCAGGCCGCGCCGGACGTTGAAAGGCGGGCCGACCCAAGCCCCGCGATTCGGGGCGGGCGAAGACGCTGCCGCTGCCAGAGCTCCCGATGTCGGCCCCCACCCAGGGGCCTGCAAGCTTCCGATATCCAGTAGATGTGAGAGAACATAATTGAGGAGTTGTGAAGCCAGGCCAAGGAATGTAGGTGGAGGGAAAGGGTTGGGGGTGAAATAAGTGTGAGTCCAGGTGGTGCACAGGGGAGGTTGAAGAAAGGGGGGGGGGGGGGGGCGGGAAGAAAAGGAAGGAGGTGTGTGTGAAGATTTATCTAAAATTGGAGAATTCAAAGTTCAAACCTTTGGGTTGTAAGTTACCCAAGCGGAATATAGGTTGAACAATATTGTTTCCTAGTCTGGTCATCATATCTAAGAAAGGTTACAGTTGTGACAGAGGGATTGCACCTAAGATCAGTTTGCAGACGGCAACGCAAAACCAAACCAATAAACTAAAGCAAACCAAGTGATTGAAAATAAGTGCCACATGTGTGGGGAAATTGTGTGCAAATGGAATTGTCCACCACCTTGGTCAATCAACCAGCAACAAAAACCAGTTAAACAAACTTGATCAGAGAAACTGATTCCTAGGGTCATGCAACACAGAAACAGGCCCTTTGCCCATCACATCCATGCCAATCAATCAAGCATCGATCTATTTGCCCTGCTCCCATTTCTAGCACCAGCCTGCACTCTCCCCTGCCTGGACAATTCTTTTTTTTAATTAATTTTATTTAAATTTTAACAAAACACATACATATTACCACTCATAGTATCCAATGATACCTACATTCTAAATTCGATTATACATTCTAAATTCGATTATACATGTATTGTTCTGTATTATCTCCCCACCCACAACCCCCCTCTCCCCCACCCCCCAGTTAGAAAAAAGAGGAAAAAGGAGAAGAAAGAAAGAAAAAAAAAAGAAAGAAAGAAAGAAGGAAAGAATGAAGGAAACCTGGAGACAAGAAGGAAACACTTCCGGCTAATTTCTTATTAAATTCTTTTTAAGGGTATCAAAACAATCCTGAAATTAAATATTTCCAATTCTTAATCCTAGTTTTAAAGTGAATGGGTTCCAAAGTTTCAAAAAGAAATCATATCTATTTCTCAGATTATAAGTAGCTTTTTCTAATGGGATACAACTACGCATTTCTGCATACTATCTTGCAATTCTTATTTCATTGTGATCTTTCCAAGTGACCGCTACACATTTTTTTGCTATTGCTATTGCTATTTTGAGAAATCTTTCCTGATATTTATCTAAAATTAATCTTGGTTATATTCCTTTAGTATCTCCCAATAAAAACAACCTTGAATCCAATGGTATGGTCTTATTCATCAATTGTTCCAAAAAGTTTTTTAGGTCTTTCCAAAAAGGAGTTACCTTCGGACATGCCCATGTGGAGTGTAAAAAAGTACCCACATCCTGGTTGCATCTAAAACAAATTTCAGGTAAATTTGGATTTAAATTGTTTATTTTTTTCGGAGTTAAATATAATTGATGTAAAAAATTATATTGTACTAAACTATATCTCACATTAATAGTATTTTTCATACTTTCTAAACACAATCTTTCCCAACTTGGTTCATCAATGCTAATATTCAGATCTGTTTCCCATCTTTGTCTTGATTTTTGAATTCCTGTCTTTGGACTAGATTTTTGTAATAATTTATACATTGAAGATATAATTTTTTTAGTTCCCTTGCCCTGAATCAGGGATTCAATTCCTTTAATTTGAAATAAAAACATTGAATTACCTAACTTTTCCCTTAAAAAAGATTGTAGTTGATAATAGAAAAAAATACTATTCCCTGGAATTTGATATTTATTTCTCAATTGAGAAAATGTCAAAAAATTATTTCCTTCATAGCAATCTCCTATATGTTTAATACCCTTCTGTTCCCAGACTTGTAATATTTGATTATTCCAAGCAAACGGCAGTAATCTATTTTTTACTAATGGAGTTTTAGCTGTTAGAAAAAAATCTTTTATCATTAGCTTTAACTGTTTTCAACAATATATTAATTAAATGTTTTAGCAAAGATGACTCTTGATCCTTAACTAATAGCTTCGCTTCCCATTTATAGATAAATTCTTCTGGGCATAGTTCTTTTATTTTATCCATTTCAATTTTAACCCATGCTGTTTTTCCACCCTCTTGATAAAAGGATGAAATAAAACTCATTTGTGCTGCCACATAGTAATTTTTAAAATTGGGTAATTGCAGTCCACCTAATTCAAATTTCCATGTTAATTTTTCCATAGACACTCTTGGCATTTTACCTTTCCAAAGAAAATTTCTCACAATTTTATTCAATTCTTGAAAAAAAATATTTGGTAAAGGTATAGGCAGTGTTTGGAATAAATACTGTATCCTCGGAAAAATATTCATCTTAATACAGTTCACTCTCCCTAGCAATGTAATTGGAAGATTCATCCATTTCTTCAAGTCCTCATCTATTTTTTTAATTAGTGGTTTATAATTTAGTTTATACAGATTATTTAACTTATTATCTACTTTAACCCCTAGATACTTCATGCCTTCTTTTTGCCATTTAAACTGACTTTCTCTTTTACATTGATCATAATTACCTTCAAAAAGATGCATTATTTCAGTTTTATCTTTATTAATTTTGTATCCTGATACTTTCCCATATTCTTCCAGTCTGAAATATAATTTTCTTAAGGATTCCAATGGTCTAGTAAGACAAATTAAAACATCATCTGCAAATAAAGTAATTTTGTGATTTTCCTGATTAACTTTAAATCCTTCAATGTCTAAATCTGATCTTATTAGCTCTGCCTGGACAATTCAAGTGCTCTGCTAGACATTTAGTTTAGTTTAGAGATAGAGCATGGAAACAGGCCCTTCGGCCCATCGAATCTGCACTGACCAGCCATCCCCGCACACCAACACTAATCCTACGCACAAGGGACAATGTACATTTATACTAAGCCAATTAACCTACAAACCCGTACGTCTTTGGAGCATGGGAGGAAACCGAGATCTCGGAGAAAACCCACACAGGTCACGGGGAGAATGTACAAACTCTGTACAGACAAGCACCCATAGTCAGGATCGAAGCCCAGTCCCTGGCGCTGTAAGGCAGTAGCTCTACCGCTAAGTATTGTGCAAGTCTTTGCCTCCACCATTCCCTCAGGCAATGCATACCTGATCCCAGCCACCCCCTGGGTGAAATGATTCTTCCACTAGTCTTCATTCATCCTCCAGCCCCCTTACATTAAATCCTTGCTCTCTGAGTTTAGACACTGCTGCAATGTGGCGAAGCCTGTGGATTATCTGCCCTATCTCTGTCCTACATGATTTTTTTATACCATTGTCAGGTCCTCTCTCTGTCTTCGCTGCTATGTTTTTTTTTTTTGCAGGGCTGCAAAGAAAGAGCAATGCCGGAGACTAACTGTGACTTCCTTCAAAGCCATCTGCTTTCATGCAGCACTGGAAGTTAATGGGAACAGTCTCCATGATGCCACTGATAATATTAGGAGAAAGAATCGGCTCATATTCCTTTGTTGCTCATTCCTCACGCCATGCAAACTTAAAAATTCAACTTGACAAAACAGTAGAGCCAGCAGCAAATGCAAACTCCATATATATATTCTTGTCCTGCCCAGCCCCAACCTCTTGAAATTAAAATGTAGAGAACGATTACAACCCATGACAGACCTAAATCTCCCTCTGGACCCAGCAATATTATGCACAGCACATAACTAGCAGCACAAGCAACCCCTTACTGTTTAGAAAATCAGTGAGAGAACACTTCAGCGGCAGCCTCCTGGCATCCTGTAGTTCAGTCACACGCCTCATCCCCCACATAACAGGAAGGGCGAGAGGACGCTACAACATCAGTCCCAATGCCTGGTCCAAAACGAGTCAACTCTCCAGCCGGAGTCCACATCATTTCACCGAGAAAAATCATTTTGTTTTAAACGCACTCGGAGCTTTATAAATAAGGTGCTGGGGAGAAGTGTGCTTAAATCTTTCAGAATTATATTGCTCTGCTGTTTAAATATAACCTTTACGCTGACTGGAATCTGACACTTAGTGAATAATAAGGCAGCAAACTGATGTGATCAGTGCCCAATGAGTGATTAGCATTTATGGCAATTAGTGGCATTATTTTGCAACATAAGTAAGAACATCACGGGTGTCTGAACTGTGGATTATCATTACCATGGCTACCTCTGGGGAAAAATCAGTTTAAAGCAAATGTCATTTTTTTAAACCACTGCCTTTCAACAGCTTTGTATAATTTTATTTGAAGCAAGCATTGCTGAGAACATGATGTGCGGTCAGTGGTATGGAAAGTACTGAACACACAGAAGAAAAGTTAACAATGACGTGTAAAACCTAAGAACTAACCAGCAAATCAAGTTGGTTAACAAGTTAATCGGCTCTTCAAGAAGTCATGTAAGCAATCTCGCCAAATAAACCACAATGTAGTGGGTGCGGTCACCGCGGAAATCAGGCCAGATGCCAGGTGAGTAGTAGCTATACTTTATTTCGCAAGGCACACAAACACCGCACTCAAGAACTCGTGAGTCGACACACCCAAAACCTTTTATAGTCCCAGACCACCTGACCCAAGGGAACTGACCCAGGAAGTGACCTAGTGACCTAGTGCCGAGTGGAATGACCAAGGGAGTGGCCTAGCCCCCGGGCGCCGCCTCAGGACCCCCCCAAGAACCGAAGGCACGAAACGGACAGGGGGACGGACGAAACGGCCAGCCCGCGTGCGCGCCACGGCAGGCGCAGGAACCGGAAACACCCCGCCAGGGGAAGGCACCCGCGGGAACTCCAGGGGTAAGGGCCGGGACGCGGGACGACCCTGAGGGCGAGGCTGCGCCAGTAGAACCGGCTGGCTAACGTCCACGTGCGCCGGCTTCAGCCGCGAAAGAGAGACCGTCTCAGGACGACCCCCCATGTCCAACACGAAGGTGGCAGAGCCCCGCTCAAGCACTTTGAACGGTCCCTCATAAGGCCGCTGAAGAGGTGTCCGGTGGGCATCCCGACGCAGGAAAACAAAAGGACAGGGCAGAAGGGACATGTGACCGCACCGAACCATGGCGAGACGTCGACACTGGCGCCAGCGAGCCCACCGTCTCCCGAAAGCGTTGCAGGGCGGCCGAGGGCTGTTCTGCCTGACCCTGGGCGGAGGGTACGAACTCCCCGGGCACCGTCAGCGGAGCCCCGTACACCAGTTCCGCCGAGGAGGTGGCCAAGTCCTCCTTGGGGGCGGTGCGGACACCCAGTAAAACCCACGGCAACGCGTCACCCAGTCTGGGCCAACGAGCCGGGCCTTCAGAGCGGCCTTGAGCTGGCGGTGGAAACGCTCCACCAGGCCGTTCGCCTGCGGATGGTACGCTGTGGTGCGGTGCAGGTTAACCCCCAGCAGTTGGGCCATGGATGACCACAGCTCGGAGGTGAATTGCGGCCCCCTGTCGGACGTAATGTCGAGCAGAACCCCAAACCTGGCAATCCAATTTGCCGCCAAGGCACGGGCACAAGTAGAGGCACACGTGTCCGGCTGTGGAACTGCCTCCGGCCACCGCGTGAAACGGTCCACCATTGTCAGGAGGTAGGTGAAACCCCGAGAAGGCGGCAGCGGCCCCACGATGTCCACATGGATGTGGTCAAAATGGTGGCGAGGGACGGGGAACTCCCGGAGCGGCGCACGCACATGCCGCTGTACTTTTGCAGTTTGGCACACAAACACCGCACTCAAGAACTCGTGAGTCGACACACCCAAAACCTTTTATAGTCCCAGACCACCTGACCCAAGGGTACTGACCCAGGAAGTGACCTAATCCCTCCCGTCCACTGAGTGCCGAGTGGAATGACCAAGGGAGTGGCCTAGCCCCCGGGGCGCCGCCACAACAACATTATTTCATTGAGATTTGTTGTTTAGCTTAGTTTAGAGGTACAGTCCCTTCGGCCCACCGGGTCCGTGCTAACCAGCGATCCCCGCACCCGAACACTACCCTACACACTAGGGACAATTTATAATTTTTTACCAAGGCCAATTAACCGATAAACCTGTACGAGTTTGGAGTGTGGAATGAAACCGGAGCACCCGGAGGGAACCCACACTGTCAAGGGGAGAACGTACAGACAGCGCCCGTAGTCAGGATTGAACCTGGGTCTCTGGCGCTGTAAGGCAGCAACTCTACCGCTGCGCCACTGTGCTTATCAGAAACCTCACAGCACTAAAGGCATTCAATTCATCTTGTCTCTGCGAAAACTATGTCTTCAACTGTGACGAACTACTATAATTTCACTTCCCTGTAACCTTTTCTATTCTCTGTTTTCAAATACTTATGCCCTTCAAATTAGACATCGGTTTTGCAGGAATTCATTCCAAATGTCACCAGCATGAGATTAAGATGCATGGAACTCCCATTCCTCATCCGCAATGTTCCCAGTCACTAATGCTGGGAACGAGTCGATCGTATCCACTAAAGAAAAGGTGCATTCGTTTGTCAGGGTTCACTTTGTCGGTTACAATTGAAACGGCAGATTGTTGGCTACAGAAGGGTAAAGCCAAGTCTTCGTCGATGGGTTGGTGGTGGAGAGAGTCAACAGCTTCAAGTTCCTAGGCTTGCATAGCTCTGAAGGTCTGTCCTGGGCCCAAGGTCGTTGATGCAATCAATAAGAAAGCCCATCATTGCTTCTACTTCCTTGGGAGACTGAGGAGATTCTGTATGACGCCAAACGCGCTATTGACTTTCCATAGATGCCATGGGGTGGCACAGTGGCACATCGGTAGAGTTGCTGCCTTGCACATTCTCCATGTGACCGCGTAGGTTTTCTCCGGTTTCCACCCACATCCTAAAGACATGCAGGTTTATAGGTTAAAAGCCTTCTGTAAATTGCTCCAAGTGTGTAATATGCGTAACTGGGACATGCGTAATATGCGTAATTGCTCCAAGTGTGTACGATGCGTAACTGGGACAACATAGAAGTAGTGTTTAGGTGATCATCGGTCAGCGCGGGCTCGTGGGTCGAAGGGCCTGTTTCGACACTGTATCTGTAAACTAAACTAAAGACAAAGTACAATCCAGCTTTTGTTTAAAAACACTACACTTTAAAGAAGATTTAATGCATTTAATTACAATTGTGCCTTGTGAGAAGGATGGTGCTACAAGCTATTACCCAGCCTGTGCTATCTTGAAGATCACGGTTGTTTATGTTAAATAGTGCAAAGTATATTAGCTTCGGTTCCATTAGAAACAGCCATGGAATTGTTGCCACAGTTATTCCATCATACACCTCATTATAGGTCTTTTACAGGCACAACATCCACTTTTAATGAACTGATTTTTCAAATCTTTCCTCCCACTTTAATTTTACTGCAACTCCCTGTTATGAAAACAAAAAATTATGGTGTGGCTTTAATCCCTATTCTTTTCCCCTAAATTAACACATTTATTGCACCTGCCATTTATTTTCTAGCCCTATAATCCACAGTTGTGCTGTTTTGGTCTTTTCAGTTTACTGTGTTTCATATTTTGATTAAACAAAACCAATTATTCTTTGCTCGTATGTCCAAATCACTTACAAGCAAGAAACCTAAATATTAGAAATCAATACCTCCCAGTGAAAAATATATACTTTTCGTCATTGCATGCACATTTCATCTTGCTTTGTGTTGATAAACAAAGATATAGCCTAGCTCAGATAAAAGGATAACGTGCTGGAGTAACTCAGTCAAGCAGCATCGCTGGAGAATATGGATAGGTGACGTTTCGGGTTGGGACCCTTCTTCGGATTGTAGGGTGGGGGGGGGGGGTGGAAGAAAGTTGTGAGAGAGGAGGCTGGGTAAAATATAGCAGGTAATAGGTGGTCATAGGCAAGGAGGGTCTTTGATAGGCAGATCTTTGTAAGAAAAAGCCAGATATTAAAGCAGAAGGTGCAATAGACAATAGACAATAGACAATAGGTGCAGGAGTAGGCCATTCGGCCCTTCGAGCCAGCACCGCCATTCAATGTGATCATGGCTGATCATTCTCAATCAGTACCCCGTTCCTGCCTTCTCCCCATACCCCCTGACTCCGCTATCCTTAAGAGCTCTATCTAGCTCTCTCTTGAATGTATTCAGAGAATTGGCCTCCACTGCCCTCTGAGGCAGAGAATTCCACAGATTCACAACTCTCTGACTAAAAAAGTTTTTCCTCATCTCTGTTCTAAATGGCCTACTCCTTATTCTTAAACTGTGGCCCCTGGTTCTGGACTCCCCCAACATTGGGAACATGTTTCCTGCCTCTAACATGTCCAACCCCTTAATAATCTTATACGTTTCGATAAGATCCCCTCTCATCCTTCTAAATTCCAGTGTATACAAACCTAGTCGCTCCAGTCTTTCAACATATGACAGTCCCGCCATTCCGGGAATTAACCTAGTAAGACAGAAGGATTGACGAGTTGCAAATTGTGAAGCTAGAGAAAGGGATCTCGGTGCCAGATAAACTGGACCCCCACTTGTCCCTTTCTCTTCCCTCTGAAGATACTCAGGCAGTCAACCTAGAGAGCCTTGTGCAGCTTATTATCTTCATTCTTCATTCTCAGCTTGAGATCATTGTAGCTCTCTTGGATAAGTTTTGGTTCACTACGCGAGGCAGCTCGGATTACTTTCGAGCTGAAAGACTTTATATAATGTGGCACTGAAGCAAATTAGAAATACCATAAACCTTTCCTGCATGATTACTTTTGACTTTAAAAACAGACTTCCTGGTCTATGATGCTGGACAATGAAACCAAGGGTAAAAAAGCAGATTTTGTTCAGGACAGTAACCTACCCACCTCAGTGAATGTAATTCTCATGTTAATTTGTTCTAAATTCAATACTTTTGTAGACTGCCGCACTACTGTACTTGTTATGTACTTAATGTTCCCTCAACCAACAACAAGAATGATCAGTTCTTACAAGCACATTGAACTATGAGCTCCTGCCCTGCTCAATTTGCAATCTCACGCTCTGCTTATTTGTTAGGTGAGGCCCACACAACAGGCAGTGTTTAAGCCCTCAGCTTATTTAGACTGCGTCAACTTTATTTTGTCAGCTTTTAGAAAAAGGGGTTTTGGGGTTGCTAATTAATAATGAGAATCGTTAGAGGGCTTTGCATTAGATATTCTCAAGGTCCCGACATTCACCAGGAGAAAAAAGATTCAGGGAGGGATACGGCAATGTCTTGTCTCACAAGGATAGAAGGGCAATGCTCCAGAGACATCTAAAGAAATTAATTGGTTTGATAGGAAAAGCACAGAGGAGACACTTTTTAAATTCATTTTATGTGATATATACATCACTGGTAGAGTGAGTCACAAAGTCATAGAGAGTCATAGGGAGTCATAGCGAGTCATAGAGTCATACAGTGGGGAAAAAAAGTCTTTGGCAACTTGCCCCAGCTGACCAACATGTCCCATCTAAACTAGTCTCACCTGCCTGCATTGGGCCCATATCCCTCTACACCTGTCCTATCCATGTACCTGTCCAAATGTTTCTTAAACGTTGCAAATCGGCATTTGTTGCCATCATCACAGCGTTCTTAAAACGTTCATGTCTCATGTCTTCATGTTACATCACTGATGAAAGACTATTGGGGTCAGGACATTCCCTGAGGAAATAAGACGATCCAAAATTAACTGGAAATATGACAATCGGATATTAACAACCATCTTCCTCTGTACATCTTACAACTCCAGTCAGTGGAGATTACCCATTCTGTCCCATCTGCTTTATTTTGTCTAGGCATCTTGATGTCATGTTCTGTCAAATGTGGCCTGATCATCCTATCAACAACGAGAGAACGGTCCTGAGCTACTACCTACCTCACTAGAGACCTTCGGACTATGCATAATTGGACTTTGCTGAACTTTATCTTGCACTAAACATTATTCCCTTTATCATGTATCTGTGCAGTGTGGATGGCTTGATCGTAATCACGTATAGGCCTTCCACTGACTGGTCAGCTTTTCACTGAACCTCAGTACATGTAACAATAAAGTAAACTAAACTAATTAATGTCTAAGTCTTGCAGTCTCACCTTACCTTAATATTCAGCTTTCTTATCCATGTTTGGCACCAAGAGCACCAGTTGGGCTCAAGAGTGAACATGAGCTGAATATTAATATTTCAGGGACCGATAAATATAGGGACGGCTGATGGAATTGAACTCAGGCAAATGCGAAGAGATACATAGTTCAACCAAGCCAGGCCATACACAGTGAAGGGGAGGTCCCTGGGGTGTGGTACTGAACACCAAAACCTTGAAGTACAATTACATAGTTCCCTGCAAGTGGCAACACAGGTAGACAGTGGGGAAGAAGGCGCAATACAATTTTGTCCCTGCAGCACATTGCTTATATAATTAAGTAAAGTTGCATTCATGGCAGAGGCATCTTCTTGAAACTTTTTCCTAAGCTACCCAGTGTTAGACATTGGAGGAGATGTATCTGCATAAGACGAGTTAGCATCCAAAAGAAATCTTCTGACCCTAGTTTCAGGAATCCATTGGGAAGTTAGATACCCATCTCTCTCAGCCATTGTTGTAAATACCAGGATAGGGTCACCTGAGGGATTTAAATACAGGCAGGACCGCTATAATTCAATAGGTGCGTTCCTAAGAGACCGTAAGTTATTGAATATCGCTTTATAAGAACAATTGTATCAATATGGAAAAAGGACTAGGGGCCAAAGAATCTAAGGAATGAAATCAAGTTTCTTTCTCATGGCTATCAACTTTTTTTTTGATTCTTTGATCACTTAAATAAATTAAATGGGGCACTAGGTCTATAGACTTCTCTGCCTTAGGTGCTCGTCTAGATCACGTTATACTTCATATAGCAGTGACTACACTTGTAAAGTGTTTGATTAAAAAGCTTTTAGGAATATCCTGAAATGTCTATGATGACGTTATAGCAATGAAATCTGCCTTTCCTCACTTGACCTGAGTCACTCATGCAATTTTTGTGTACAAAACCAAGAAACCTTTGTCTGTCCATTTCCTGCCACTGATGCTGCCTGACCTGCTGAGTTCATTCAGTAGGTTATTTTTTGCTCTAATCAAGTTATTTATTGAGGTGATCAAGTTCCTTGGTAAGTTGGTGATTCCTGACCTGCTGAATTGGTCATTAATAATAAGGACTCGCCCAGGGACTCATCCCTAAAGATCAGCATTCAGCAATGGAGAAAACTTTCAGGCTTATAACGAGGACGGCCATAAGACTCTTCAAAAGACAATGTTCTGTATCTGCTCTTTCTATTTGGGCTTAAAATCTTCTTCAACTTTTTCACAAATGTGAGATCTGGTAATTAAAAGACTAATAATCTGAGGGCTGTTGCAAACTTTCCCCAATGATGGGTATTTTCTATGCCACTAAACACCTGATACATGCTACATCCACCGGATACCATTTACCTTTCTACTGACCATTCCAATGAAAGTTGATTACATAAAATAATTTGCTTAAAAAATCCAGGTAAAGGGGTGCTTTTTTTTTGTACAAGTTATAATGGAATGAATTACTTTAAAGGGTAAGGTAAAAAGCAAGGCCAATGGTAATTTTCGAAAGGGAATTGGCACGGTGGCGCAGCGGTAGAGTTGCTGCCGTATAGCGAATGAAGTGCCGGAGACTCAGGTTCGATCCTGACTACGGGCGCCGTCTGTACAGAGTTTGTACGTTCTCCCCGTGACCTGCGTGGGTTTTCTCTGAGCTCTTCGGTTTCCTTCCACACACCAAAGATGTTAGGTCTGTAGGTTAATTGACTGGGTAAAATGTAAAAAAATGTCCCTAGTGTGTAGGGTAGTGTTAATGTGCAGGGATCGCTGGGCAGCGCGGACTCGTTGGGCCGAAGGGCCTGTTTCCGCACTGTATCTCTAAATCTAAATCTAAATACTTGAAAGCATTGCAGACTATTGGGCAAGAGCAGGGAAAAGTGCAGGGGACATAGTTGAAGGATAACGAGGTGAATTTATACTGCATATCCCTCTCAAGATATCCCAAAGTGATTTACAGCCAATGAGGTTCCTTTGAAATGTAATCATGGCTGAGTTACTCCAGTATTGTGTGTCTTTATTTGTAAACCAGCACCTGCACTCCCTTTTTTCTACATTTCTAAGTGTTAACAATTTCCTCATTAACTACGAGACTGGCCAAGAGAGGTTGCAATCAAATGAGTCAGGGAAACGTTGGGATGCAGTTGTACCAACCCACAACTGCAGCTCCCCCTCCACTAATGGCCTCAAAATGGAGCTTTCCTGAAGATTCAGTTGACCTCCACTCTCTCTGGCCTTTTACTCGCCTGTCCATTTCCTTCCGTAGTTGCGTAGTTGGCAGAAGATTTCTCCTCCTTATAGCAAAAAGTAGTTCCTAGACTGAATGCCAGTTACAAACGTCCAGAATGCCAGGGTGATCAAAAGTATTAACAGCCCCAAATTGTCTTCAACGTTGATGGGAACCATCACTGCACTGCATGCAAAAAGACTTCCATAACACCACACCTGTTCCTCCCCGACCACTCAAGTTTAACCCACCCGCACCCGCACCCCTCTGGGGACACCGGCCTGTCTATGCCTCCGCTGCCCGGTCTGTCAGCCCTTCCGGCCTCGCCTGTGGCCTCGCCACCTCACCTCCCGCCATTGTCTCCCATCCCATCGCCAGCAATGTCACCGCACTCTCTGGGGCCGGTTCCATCGGTCTCGTCTCCAGCGGGACTGTACCGTACACGTGCAGGTCCACCGTGAAGTACCAGGCCTAACACTTGAACTTTGAGTGACATTCAACGGGCTACGTTTGGACTGCCTTTGTCAATATCAGTTTACCTGTACTTATGTTAGTCGCACATGAGCGGTGATATATATTATAAGAGCCACGGCGACTACTGTATCTTTATTTTATTATCTATTCTTTCCTTGAGAGGAAGGATGTAGATTGTGCATGCTAGTTCACCTTCAATGTCCCAAAGCCCTTTTCAGCCAATTAATTAGTTTTCGTCTCTCTTATCCTGAGGACAGCTCTCCGATCATCTTTCAATCTTCTTGTGAGAACACAGATAATTTACATAATTTATCATCTTTTTCTCCTTAGGAAACGTGAAGTCAACATTAAATGCAGCGAGCCCCATTTCCCTGCCTCTATTCATTACAGCTGCTTCAGCGATGAGCTATAACTCAAACTGTACCATATGGAATTGGCACTGCACTTGCTCGAAGTGGTTGCATTAAGCAGAAAGCAACTTGGGGAAGGATTTATTGAAGTATTTAAATCTACAAAGGGCCAAATGGAATATTAAGTAGGATGTCGGAAGACAATGTCCAGAAAGAGAGCAAGTGGAATTAGTTGGAAAAGAATTGGTGAATACTCATAATAATTATTAGCATGATCACACGGGGCACGGTGGCACTGCGGTACAGTTGCTGCCTTACAGCGCTTGCAGCGCCAGAGACACGGATTCGATCCCTCCCACGGGTGCTGTCTGTATGGAGTTTGTACGTTCTGCCCGTGACCCGCGTGGGTTTTATCCGAGATCTTCAGTTTCCTCCCCACACTCCAAATACGTACAGGTTTGTAGGTTAAATGGCTTGGTATAAGTGTAAATTGTCCCTAGTGTGTGTAGGATAGTGTTAAAATGCGGGGATCGCTGGTCGGTGCAGACTCGGTGGGCCGCAGGGCCTGTTTCCGCACTGTATCTCTAAACTAAACTGATCACAGTAACATGCCAAACACCCAGTGAGTCAGCAAATGAATCTGTTCTACGATGGTTAGATTCTGGAACAATCGTGCATGCATTGTAAGATGTAACTTAGAAATCACTAAGAGGTTGGTTAACATGCGCACAGAGCTAATTAGGAAATGGAAATGTTATTGCCCATTTTAAAGGCTGCTGATTGAATCGTTTGGGACATTTTGTCCTCCATTTGTAGGAATCATCATTTTGAGAGCTATTAAGAGTTAGAGAGGATGGAGCACACGGTTGTGGCAGTATGGTGAATTATTTATAAAGAGGTATAATTATACAGTAGTTTGGAGTCAATAGACTAGAAATTCAATCATCGAAAACTGCTTCTTTTAAAATCACTAATGTTTAATGTTTTCCCTTGAATGGTTCATGATTATAAAGACATTTGGACAGGTACATGGATAGGAAAGGTTGAGAGGGATTTGGGCCAAATGCGGGTAAGTAGGACTAGTGTCGATGGGGCATCTTGGTCTGCATGGGCAAGTTGGGCCGAAGAGCCTGTTTCCGTGTTGCATGACTCAATGACTTTATTTCCACGTCACCCTGGAAATTTAAACATGTGATTTCAGTCGCAAGTCATGCTTGTGTGGATGGCACAAGAGTAGATTGAGCAAATTATTGGAGCTCTAGACTGTCATGTCTCCAACTCTTCACCCAGGCTCTTAAAGCAAGTGGCTCGTGATATAGTGGATGCATTGGCTTTCCTTTGCCAAAATTGCTGAGAGTCAGGGGGAAGTTTCATAGGATTGGAAAGTAGTTAATATAGTTCCATTGTTCAAATAGGGAGGAGAAATAGAAATCAGGAAAGGACAGGAGATTTAGAGACAGGAGACAGAGAAAATGTGACAAGCTGTAATTAAAGGCAAAATGTGCTGAGGAGAAAGGGGAACAAGTTGGGGCTCTATGTTTAGATTTCCAGAAGGCATTTAATAAGATATACAGTAGCATCAAAGGTTATTGCAGATATGATGTAGGAAGTAACATCGATAGCATTTTAGTCAGTTAACAGGAAAGTGAGAGTTGATATGAATGTCTTTTTCTGGTGGACAAGATGTATCACATGTATTGCCACAGGGATCTATGCTGGAAGCAAACCTTTTAGGATTTATATAAATGACTTGGAAGAAGATACTGAAAGATTGCTAAATTTGTCGATGACATGAAGATAGACAGGAAAATAAAGAGGTTAAAAGTAGATATAGGTAGGTTACATGACTGAGAAAGTTCTGGCAAATTGAATATGAAGTTTGATAACAAGAAATTGTTCCCTTGGGCATGAAAAAAAAAGAGATAAGCAAATTATCGATTTAGAGATACAGCGCGGAAACAGGCCCTTCGGCCCACCGGGTCCGCGCCGCCCAGCGATCCCCACTCATTAACACTATCCTATACACACTAGGGACACAATTTTTACATTTGCCCAGCCAATTAACCTACATACCTGTACGTCTTTGGAGAGTGGGAGGAAACCGAAGATCTCGGAGAAAACCCACGCAGGTCACGGGGAGAACGTACAAACTCCGTACAGACGGCGCCCGTAGTCAGGATCGAACCTGAGTCTCCGGAGCTGCATTCGCTGTAAGGCAGCAGCTCTACCACTGCGCCACCGAATTGTTGATCTATTGCAGAGCTTTGGAACACAGAGAGAGCTGGATGTCTTTTGGTGTGATATGCAAAATTGCTAGTACGACAAGTGAATAGGGTAATGTAGAAACTTGTGTTCTCACTCACGTGTCCATCAACTCCACCCTACTTTCACTAGAGTCCATGTACAGTAGGGCTAATCTACAATAGCCAGGCGATCTGCTAACCATCACATCTTTGGGATATGGGAGGAAACCGAAGCACACATGGCAAATATATGTCTTCCTGGGGAGAATATGCACGCAGATACCACTGGAGGTCAGGATAGAACTGGGACTGGGTCACTGGCACGGGGAGGAAACAGCACAGTTCCACGCCGGTGTGGGTTTGGAGAGGACGTTTCCACATGAGAGAATCCAAACATAGTGATTGCCCATTTAAGACAGAGGTGTAATTACATTTATTCTCTCAGAGAATCATGAGTCTTTGGAACTCCCTTCCTCAGAGTATATTGGAAAGAGTCTTTGAATATATAGAGAGAGATAGGATCTCAGGTCATAAGTGATAGGTGCTGAATTAGGCCATTTGGCCCATCAAGTCTACTCCACCATTCAATCATGGCTGATCCATCTCTCCCAACTAATCCCATTCTCCTGCCTTCTCCCCATAACATCTGACACCCGTACTAATCAAAAATCTATCTGCCTATGCCTTAAAAATGTCCATTGACTTGGCCTCCACAGCCTTTTGTGGCAATGAATTCCACAGCTTCACCACCCTCTGACTAAAGAAATTCCTCCTCATCTCCTTCCTAAAAGAACGTCCTTTAATTCTGAGGCTATGACCTCTAGTCCTAGACTCTCCCACTAGTGGAAACATCCTCTCCACTTCCACTATATCCAAGCCTTTCACGATTCTGTACTTTTCAATGAGGTCCTCCCTCATTCTTCTATACTCCAACGAGTACAGGCCCAGTGCCGTCAAACGCTCACGATGAGCTAGGCAGTGAAAGTCAGCATGGGAGATAGGACAACAGAGTTTAAGTTATATTTGTGTCAGCCATGATCTGACTAGATGGCAGAGCAAGGTTGAAGGGCAAAATAGTCTACTCCTGCCCTGATCTCCTACCCAACACACCCAAACCCCATCCCAAGCCTCAATCTCCTGGCTCCATGTCTTGAATTCTTGACCACCCATTCCCACCACCCTCCACCCAGTCCCAAGTTCATGGCCCTCACAACTTTATCTTTCAACCATGCCCTGATCTTTTTGAATGCAATATCTCAACATGAGCAGCCGGAGTTGTTTGCAGGCATAATATAATAATAATAATAATAATAATAATAATGTATTACATTTATATAGCGCTTTTCATACACTCAAAGACGCTTTACAGGGATTTAAAGAACATAGGGAAGTGAATAAATAGATAAATAAGTAAACGAACAGAGAAAGGAGACAGAAGGTGAGGTGACCTTCAGTGGTTGAAGGCAGTACTGAACAGGTGAGACTTCAGTGATGTTTTGAATGTGGTGAGTGAGGAGGAGTCTCTGACGGTTTGGGGTAGTGAGTTCCATGGGGTGGGAGCAGCGATGGAGAAAGCCCTGTCCCCCCCAGCATCTGAGTTTGGTCCGGATGGGGGGGGATAGGAGATTGTCAGCAGCAGAGCGGAGGGTGCAGGTGGGAGTGTGCCTGTGGAGGAGGTCAGTCAGGTAGGATGGGGCCAGGTTATGGAGGGCTTTGTAGGTCATGAGGAGGATTTTGTACTGGATTCTCTGGGGGATGGGGAGCCAGTGGAGTTTGTAAAGGACGGGGGTGATATGGTCACGGATCGGGGTGTGGGTGAGTAGACGGGCAGCGGAGTTTTGAATGTATTGAAGTTTACTGATGATTTTTGAGGGTGCGCCATAGAGGAAGCTGTTGCAGTAGTCCAGACGGGAGGTGATGAAGGCGTGGATGAGGGTTTCTGCAGCTGTGGAGGAGAGGGATGGACGGAGACGGGCAATGTTTTTGAGGTGGAAGAAAGCTGTCTTTGTGATGTGTTTGATGTGTTTGTCGAAGGAGAGGGTTTGATCAAAGATGATTCCAAGATTCCGGATGTGAGGGGAGGTGGATACTGGGAGACCATCAATATTGAGGATGGTTTTGGGTGGATTTGGTGAGCGTTTTTGGACCAATGATGATGATTTCAGATTTGTTGCAGTTGAGTTTGAGGAAATTTGATTGAAGCCAAGATTTTATTTCAGTGATGCAGTTTGTCAGTGTAGAGTGTGTGGTGGTGGAGATTGACTTGGTGGAGATGAGGAGCTGGATATCATCGGCGAAGCAGTGGAAGTTGAGACCATGACGGCGGATTAATTGACCAAGGGGGAACAGGTAGAGGATGAAGAGGAGGGGGCCAAGGACTGAGCCTTGGGGGACACCTTGGGGGAGGGGAGCGGTGGGGGATTTACAGTTGTTAATGGAGATGAACTGGTGCTTGTCAGAGAGGTAAGATTTGAACCAGGATAGGGCTGTGCCGGTGATGTTAAAGGAGGTTTCAAGTCGGGTGAGGAGAATGGAGTGATTTATGGTGTCAAAGGCAGCGCTGAGGTCAAGTAGGATGAGGATGTTGAGGTTGCCAGCGTCGGAGGAGAGGAAAAGGTCGTTTGTGATTTTGAGGAGCGCAGTTTCAGTACAGTGGTTGGAGCGGAATCCAGATTGGAAATATATATATCTATATTGGATATATAGAATAATTTTAGATAAGTGATGTCAAGATCTGAGTTGCCTGCCTCTTTTTTGATTCTGATGCCCTCCATGTCATACATGTATATGCCATGAAGACCAGAAAGAGGAGTCCTGAGAGCGTTGAGATTTTTTAAACGATTCTTCTGCAGAGTGTATTAAAAAATGCATCACTTGGAAGAATTTCTAGGTCCGTGTGCTTCAATGGGATAACTTGGCATTCTCATAAACGTAACTGAGTAAGGTCGAGTCTTACTTGAACTGACCTCACAAGGCAACCTCTCCACCCCAGAAGAGGACTGAGTGATCTATACTCCCCTGCTTCCAAGACAAGCTCGTCATTTCCCTGTACTCCAGATGGGATCCAATCAAAGGCACGTATAGAGTCAAAGATCATGGAAACAGGCCCTTTGGCCCAACTTTGCTCACACCGACAAACATTCCCCATCTACCCTAGTCCCACCTGCCTGCGTTTGGCCCATATCTCTCTAAACCTATCCTATCCATGTACCTGTTGAAATGTTTCTTAAACATACTGAACGTCGTATAGTTGCAACAGGACTCCTCTCCACTGTTAGTCCAGGTACCTGTTTAGGTGCCTTGTTTTCACAAAACATGTTGCTTTCGAATTTAACTCCCCTAATACAAATGTGTCTAATTGTCTTTTCTCCTCTTTTTGTTTTAGTCTCTTTAAGGTCTGTAGACTCAGTGCTGATCTTGAAGTATTCATCCATTAAAATAACAAGGGAACACAATTTACAATACAATACAATACAATACAATATATCTTTATTGTCATTGTACCCAGGGGTACAACGAGATTGGGAATGCGCCTCCCATACGATGCAATAATTTAAGTAATTTAGACAACAGCAACCCAACGAAATGAAACAATTGTAACAGTTTTTGACAGGGTAAAGTGCAAGTTGATCTATGCGTTGTGGCCATCCGGCTCAGCAGGACCGGTTCATAGCAGCTATGGCCCTGGGGATGAAGCTGTTCCTGAGTCTGGAACAGTAACACTAACTTGCTGATTCTAAGTGCATATAAATTTCTCTTGGCAAAACACTGTTTCCAGCAATATCGTATCAGCTCTTCAGAAAGGGTGATACACTTTTGACACCTGGCCTTGAAGGCCAATGGGCTTGCATCCAAACTGTGCCACAGTCACTCCAATACCATGACAGGTCAATGTCACAGGTTCTGTTTTTAGAATGCAACTTTAATTTTGTGAAGTAAAATTGCTGCCGTCATCGGGAAGCAATTGCATCATCGGGAAGCAGGCCAGGTTATTGTGTCACTTGTTCTCATGGCCACCAATGCAAAGAAAAAATGTATCATCTTGCACAGCCGAGGGGCACAAGAAAACAGCATGCTGCTCTCTTCAGGAGGATTAGTGCTGGCCTACCATGTACACACATCCTGAACATCAGCAGAATACTGCATGTACAGCTGAACAATCCAACCCCGGCCGGCCCTCTGCTAATTTAGTTTAATTCAGTTTAGAGATGCAGCGCGGAAACAGGCCCTTCAGCCCACCGAGTCCGCACCGACCTGCGATCCCCACATATTAACACTATCCTAATCACCCCCGGAATGAGTTACATTTATACCAAGCCAATTAACCTACAAACCTGTACGTCTTTTGAGTGTGGGAGGAAACCGAAGATCTTGGAGAAAACCCAAGCGGCCATGGGGAGAACGTACAAACTCCCTACAGACAGCACCCATAGTCGGGATCGAACCCGGGTCTCTGGCGCTGTAAGCGCTGTAAGGCAGCAGCTCCATCGTGCCGCCCTGAAAGTATATTTGTGTCTTAATTCATTCAGCAAAATACTTTGTTATACCAAGAGGTGGTGCATAAAAGGATTGTCTCAATTTCCATTCCAAGTCTGTTTAATCAAAAAATATTCACGAAATTATATCAGACTGATATAAACGGCAAGTTCGTAAACACATTGTGAAATCTAAATTTAATTGAAGATAATACTCCAAACAAAGTCAGATATTCACAGAGCTGTGAATGCTTGTTTTAGTTCTTAAAAGAGCTCTTCGACGATAAGCGAGTTACATTCCTTAATATTAACACTACATCTGTAATTACCAGAAAATGCTTCAACCACCACAATGTGAGAACAATCTTAGTCCAGCTCAGTTAACCTACTAGCACGAACAAAAACTATGCATTTCCAGAATTGAGCAGAGAGTAAAGGGGAAAAATACAGAGGTACTTTGGAATCATTACAACAAAATATTTTGCCATTTAGATGCTGGTTCAAATCCAGGTTCAGAAACTTGACCAGGCCTAAATATGTTTTTTAGTCAAAGCAACAGTTTTTGCACAGTTCAAGAAGGTGCATTTGTGTTCAGTTCCATTGATGTGACACACTATTGTGTCATATAGATGTAAGTACTCTGATGTTAGTTTCCCATTAGACTTTCTCTTTGTATTTATTCCCTCATAAAACAAAAATCTATGGTTAGCCTTGTGACCTTTCAGTTTTTCTGGGAATGCATCTGAATGCCAACACTTAGGTCAAAAAATGTGGACCTGAAACATTTGCTCTTTTTTCTCTCTCCATTGAAACAGTCAACCATACTCAGCCTTTCCCATAGAAAGGCACAACATGCTGGAGTAACTCAGTGGGACAGGCAGCATCTCTGGATAGAAGGAAGGGGTGGCGCTTCAGACTAAGCGTCAGGGAGGAGGGAGTTACAGAGATAAAGAAGTGTAAGAGATCAAACGAGGTGAAGTTCGAGGAAAATGTAGAATGGGCCATTGTTAGCTAGGAGAAGGTGACAGCAACGCAAACCGATCTACAATGTAACCAGGGGGACAGTCAGACTGGTTGGAGAACTGGGAAGGGGGAGGGATGGAGAGAGAGGGAAAGCAAGGGTTACTTGAAGTTAGAGAAGTCAATGATCATACAGGTGGGGTGTAAGCTGCCCAAACGAAATATGAGGTGCTGTTCCTCCAATTTGTGTTAAGCCTCACTCTGACAATGGAGGAGGCCCAGGACAGGAAAGTCAGTGTGGGAATGGGAGGGGGAGTTCAAGTGTTTAGCCTTTCCCATGTTCTGTTTTTATTTAAGAAATCAGAAGCATTCTCCCTACTGCTTCCCACCTCCCCCACCCCCACTCCCCCCCCCCCCCCACCCCCACCCTCATCTCCATCCAACTTGCTTCTTAAGGCAACAAGGACATTTTTCAGCCAGAGTGGTGAGTACCTGGAATAACTGTCTGAATGAGTGGGGAAGGCAAAGACGTCGACTGCATTTAAGGAATGACTGCATTAAGGAATGTGTTCAAATTCAATTGATGTATTCAAGAGAGAGTTAGATATAGCTCTTAGGGCCAATGGAATCAAGGGATATGGGGAGAAAGCAGGAACGGGGTACTGATTTTGGATGATCAACCATGATCATATTGAACGGCGGTGCTGGCTCGAAGAGCCAAATTGCCTACTTCTGCACCTATTTTCTATGTTTCTATGTTTAAAACAAGCACTCAAATTGCCTCTGCATGGAAGGCTAAGGGCCAAGTGTTGAAAGACGGTACTAATGTGAATGGGTGCCCACTGGCTGGCATGCGAGTGTGGGCCGAGTGGCCAATTTCTATGCTCTATGTCTTCATGGTTCTATGACTCTAGGGTATCAATTCCTTCTCTGGAGTTGAACACCACAGGCTTCCTGAAGTCTCATCTAAAAGGTCACTCACTGTTCATGTGTGGGAGACAATAATACTCAACTGCAGACCACGTCAATATGGGCAGTTCCCCACGACGCCAGTAGAGCTATTCTTGACATTTGCAAGGCTGACGTGAGTGTAGTGTCGTATGTGAAATACGTCAACAGTGACAGCCTGTAAGGTTCCCGAGGCAAGGTTTCTGACAGCGAGGGTCACCCTGGCTGACTTTGAGAGCAATACAGACACTTGTGTTAGTTTTGCTGGACAAACCTCCGGCAATCAAACACGAGTGACTCCGTTGCTCTCAAAGTCAAAGTCAAGGTCAACCCCATTCTCAGAAACTACGTCTCAGGACCCTTGCAAGCTCTCTCCGTCGAAATGTGCAGTTTTGCTGCTGATCAGCGCAGACGTCAGGAGTGGATCTTGCATGCAAAACAGAGAACCTATGAT
This sequence comes from Rhinoraja longicauda, assembly GCF_053455715.1. Classification (NCBI taxonomy): domain Eukaryota; kingdom Metazoa; phylum Chordata; class Chondrichthyes; order Rajiformes; family Arhynchobatidae; genus Rhinoraja; species Rhinoraja longicauda. The sequence goes on from NC_135978.1 coordinate 9,984,489, forward strand.
TTTAGATTTAGATTTAGAGATTTAGGGATACATCGCGGAAACAGGCCCTTCGGCCCACCGGGTCCGCGCCGCCCAGCGTTCCCCGCACATTAACACTATCCTACACATACTAGGGACAATTGTTTTTTTACATTTGCCAAGCCAATTAACCTACATACCTGTATGTCTTTGGAGTATGGGAGGAAACCGAAGATCGGGGTACTGATTGAGAATGATCAGCCATGATCACATTGAATGGCGGTGCTGGCTCGGAGGGCCGAATGGCCTTCTCCTGCACCTATTTTCTATTGTCTATTGTCTTATCTCGGAGAAAACCCACCCAGGTCACGGGGAGAACGTACAAACTCCATACAGACGGCGCCCGTAGTCAGGATCAAACCTGAGTCTCGCTGCATTCGCTGTAAGGCAGCAACTCTACTGCTGCGCCACCGTGCCGTCAACGATTTTTGACCATTGTGATGCTTACATTCTCATCTGGAACGGCCATTCGCGCATCGTTAGCTTACCAGAAGCGCAGGTGATTAGAGAGGGTGCTGACCAAGGGCAATCCAGCTCTTCCAACCACTTCCTTGAGAACTTTGCATCCTGTGCTCATGTACGCTGGTGTTTTAGAACCCTGTGTAGGTTCCTCTATCCTCTGTTGCTCCCACCGACCACGATAGCATGCACTCATTCTCCGCCATCTATCGATAGTAGACAATAGACAATAGACAATAGACAATAGGTGCAGGAGGAGGCCATTCGGCCCTTTGAGCCAGCACCGCCATTCAAAGTGATCATGGCTGATCATTCTCAATCAGTACCCCGTTCCTGCCTTCTCCCCATACCCCCTGACTCCGCTATCCTTAAGAGCTCTATTTAGCTCTCTCTTGAATGCATTCAGAGAATTGGCCTCCACTGCCTTCTGAGGCAGAGAATTCCACAGATTTACAACTCTCTGACTGAAAAAGTTTTTCCTCATCTCAGTTCTAAATGGCCTACCCCTTATTCTTAAACTGTGGCCCCTTGTTCTGGACTCCCCCAACATTGGGAACATGTTTCCTGCCTCTAACATGTCCAAGTACTTAGAAGAGTGTTGTTTGTCCAATGACCTGAAGCTTTCAGGGCTACTTCCAGAGGTCAGAGCTGTGGGGAAAAATGCTGGAAATGCAGCCCCTATTACCTGCTGTTTCCAAACGAATTGATGTGACCTGGAAGCAGCTCACCAGCACATGTTTGGGACTGGCATTAATGACCTGCTTGGGTTTTCTCCGAGTGTTTCCTCCCACACTCCAAAGACCTACAGGTTTGTTCTGAAGCCAAAAAGGCAGTGTGGATAAATGTCTAGGCCTACCCTTGTTGCTCTCTCTCCAGATACCAACGCAACTACAGAGTACTCCCATCCCCTTCTGTTTTACCTAAGCACGTAGCTGGAACTGAATCTACTCTGTGATAGAAATTTTACCCCCAATGTTGATAGGATAGGTATAATAAAAAAACAATTGCCTCACCCAGAGCACAACTGAGTCATTCCTCCCCAGGCATTTTAAGTTATTACATGGTACATCAACTTCTCCAAGTGAAGGCTAGATTTCGGCCTATTAGGAAAAATGAAAAACCTATCTGTTATTCTGCAGGGTGTGTGCCTAATTACCCACATAGATACCAAACATTCTTTCAAACATGATAAAGTTTTTTTGCCATCACGATCAATTTTGATTGCTCAGCATTCTGAAGTAGGACAACTAGTGCATCAAAGGAAAACTTGCAGTGATACAAAATCTTCCACACTATCAGAGAGTCCCCGAGATAGATTGTGTTTAGAGTATAGTCACCATTAGTCTGCGGATCGGTGGGGCAGTCAATCTGAGCACAGCAAGGTGCGGCAGGCTTCAGTGAGATTGACAACTAGTTAAGAAGAGTCTCGACCCGAAATGTCACCCATTCCTTCTCTCCGGAGATGCTGCCTGTCCCGCTGAGTTACTCCAGCTTGTCGAGTCTATCTTCGGTTTAAACCAGCATCTGCAGTTACTTCTTACTCAACCCGTTTATTATTGTTAGCCGAAGGACAGACATTGCCTTGGATTCCATTTGAACTCTTTGATTCGTTTAGTCGCTGAACAATGCTGTGACATTTTTCAAACTGTATTAGAATGAGAAGCAGTGCCTGTAGGTGATGCATCTCTGTTCAATAAGAGGTGAGGGACAAACAAGGTAATGACTAATTGAGTAGGCTTATATATGTCATGGTGGTCATTACAGGCCACGTTTAAAGACACTACAATGCAGTGATAGACAGGAACAAATGATCTAATGGAAATTATACACAGAAGCAATGCACTAGAGTCAATTTAGACAGATTTTTGGAAAAAACATGACAAAGGTATTATAGGACAAATTAACTGAGAATCTTAGAGCCCATGGCATAAAGTTAAATGCAACTGTGAGGATAAAGACAGATATCTAAAGTTTGCTGTAAATACACACTTCTCAATGCTTTGGATTGTATCTGTGGGTAGATTTGGGGCTTGATGTTGGCACCATGAGTGTTCTCCTTCCCACTGTGTGAGGAGATGCATATCAACATTTACTGATCTAGCACACAGTAAGGAGTAATAAGCCACTAAGGATGAGGCTAGTACAGGAACAGGCCAAACAATAGGCAGATATATGGCAGATGTTGTCTCAAACAGAAAAATTAACATCATACATTTTGAGAATAATAAGTTCATAAGTGATAGGAGCAGAATTAGTCCATTCGGCCCATCAATACTCCGCCATTCAATCAGGGCTGCTCTGTCTCTCCCTCCAAACCCCATTCTCCTATCTTCTCCCCACAACCTCTGACACCCTGACTAATCAAGAATCTATCAATCTCTGCCTTAAAAATATCCATTGGCTTGGCCTCCACAACCTTCTGTGGCAACAAATTCATTCCACAGATTCACCACTCTCTGGCCAAAGAAATTCCTCCTCGTCTCTTGCCTAAAGGAACGTCCTTTAATTCTGAGGCTATGACCTCTGGTCCTAGACTCTCCCACGAATGGAAACATCTTCTCCACATCCACTATCCAGGCATTTCACTGTTCGCATAAAGATTGGAACTACAGCTAATGTCAATTTCCCATTACTGTGGAGCTAATAATGATTATGAAACATGAACAGTTTCTGCCAGAAATGCAAAGGCCAGTTAGCCAAGGCAGAGACAGCTGATTAGTCATTCACTCTCCCAAGGATGCTGACTGGCCTAATATTGTGAATTTTGAATATTGTGAGCATTTTTGGGCCCCATATCTGAGGAAGGATGTGCTGGCTCTGGAGAGGGTCCAGAGGAGGCTTACAAGAATGATCCCAGGAGTGAGTAGGTTAACATATGATGAGCGTTTGACAGCACTTGGCCTGTACTCGCTGGAGTTTAGAAGAATGAGGGGGGACCTCATTGAAGTGTACAGAATAGTGAAAGGCTTGGATAGAGTGGATGTGGAGAGGATGGTTCCATTGGTGGGAGAGTCTAAGAGGTCATAGCCTCAGAATTAACAGACGTTCTTTTAAGAAGATGAGGAGGAATTTCTTTAGTCAGAGGGTGGTGAATCTGTGGAATTCTTTGCCACAGAAGACTGTGGAGGCCAAGTCAGTGGATATTTTTAAGGGCAGAGATAGATAGATTCTTGATTAGTACGGCGTCTGAGGTTATGGGGAGAAGGCAGGAGAATGGGGTTAGGAGGGAGAGATAGATCAGCCATGATGAATGGCAGAGTAGACTAGATGTGCTGAATTGCCTAATTCTGCTCCTATCACTTATGATCTTATGATCTGCTTTAAGGTTCTCTGTTTTTGTTCAGCACCTCAAACATTTGAAGTACTTTTCATTACTTGTGAACAAACTAAAATTCACAGGGGAGTAGTAAGAGAGCAAACATGTTAGGAAGAACTATTTAAGTGGGGGATAGATTTTGAAGTAGTGACATTTGGCCTGTAAGCAAATACAGTCAATTTAAGTGCGGCCAACTGGCTCATCAATGAGGTAAATGACTCATCAATGTATTTAATGAAGTTTGTTGGAGAGCTGATGTCGTCCGGAAACTTGCTTGTTTCTTTGACTTTTCTTTTTAATGCTATGACTTTTTTTGGGGGGTGGGGGGACTGTGCTTCAAGGTGTTGTATCTTCCCCAAGAGGGTTTGAACGCAAAATCCAAGAGGTCAGAAAATTTCAGTCGGGTCTTATATCAACCTTTCCATTTATGAACTCTTAGTCCCAGGACAGAAGAGTGCAATATGGACTTGCTGAATAATACCTGGGTAAAGATATTAACCAGGCCTGTTCTTCACTTGGATTGCAAAATATAATGCAATGTGTTTGAAGCAGTTTATAAAATGGACAAGGTGGATTGTCTCCATTAGGAACCAAATAGCAAATCCAAGACTGTGGACTTTAGCAGATCAGGGCGGCACGGTGGCGCAGTGGTAGAGTTGCTGCCTTACAATCCCAGACACCCGGGTTCGATCCTGACTACGGGTGGCTACTGTACGGAGCTTGTACGTTCTCCCGTTACCTGTGTGGGTTTGCTCCGGTTTTCTCCCACACTCCAAAGACGTACAAGTTTGTAGGTTAATTGGCTTGGTATAAATGTAAAATTGTCCCTAGTGTGTGCAGGATAGCGTTAGTGTGCGAGGAACGCTGGGCGGCACGGACTCTGTGAGCCAAAGGGCCTTGTTTCTGTGCTGTATCCCTAAACTAAATTAAACTGATCAGATCGTCCTTGACTTACCCTATTGCCTGAAATCACTGGCTGCTTCCACAACCAGGGTTGGGCAGCAAGGGGCAGACAATGGGTTTGCCCCAAGTGGAGAAGACCCCAGGTTCCATCTTAGGTACGCCCTGAAAGGCTTTGACAGAAGGCAAAGCACAGGTAGGGTGCAATTTTGCCTCTCACTAAGGCGGCAAAACACTAACAGTGTTCAAAACACTAACAGTGTATCTCTGGCAATCAGAGACATTTAAAAACCACTGAAATCAATTTAAATAATGTTACTGAAAATTATAGTTAAAAAACAAAAATAAAGTTCATCGATAAAACTCTTGTATATTTTTGTAACGGGACTAAATGTAATAATCCTCTTTACATGCAGAATGTAATGCATCCCGCACTGAGTGACATTACCCCATGTAAGTACCACTGAGATTTAAGAAACTGAATGTTCATTTACTATGAAGTTGGGAGTCCTTCTCTTGGTAGCAATGTTTTGCAGGGATTTATGACTGAAAAAGTGGTTCAAATCCTATTAAAGAGATTGCAACCATCCACCTTGTCCACTGTTTCCAACAGCACTATTGAGAGAGATAGAAAAGCTGGGAGTTCACCTGCTGGAGTGGCCAACTGTTGTCCTTCAGCTGGCATTGTCAAACAGGTTAACTCATGGACCAGCTCACTGTTGCGTCTGGCATTTTGGGCCTTGATCTTTTCTCTTTACAGGTAAAATCTTTCCTCCCACGACTTTTCATGGTGCTTGAGCAGCTGGAAAATTAATTCATTGCAGATAGAATCCTGACTTGTGCCATACGTCTGAGGCACACCGAGAGAAAGAGAAAATATAGTACCATTAGGATGCAGAGCAGAGGCTCTGTTATCTCTCGGTGTTAAAGTTCACTCAACGGGCCTTTCTGTAATTGCCTTTAAAACCTATTCCCTGAGCAGAGAAACGGGCTGAAAGAGATTGATGAGGCTGTTCAAGTTCTATGTGCTGGGGTCATTTACAGACTAGTGTCAAGGAGCCTTATCCAGTGGCAGTGCTTAGTGACAGATTGTGAGGCCATTGTCTGCAATGTTCCAATAAACATTCATTTGGGAGGGTGCTGGTAACATTCGTTGGTGCCACCACTTTGCAAAATTAAACAAAGGGAAAGGTAAAGGGAGAAAGGTAGAAGGAAACCAATTAAGGAAAGAGGTGATCTTATCGAAACATATAAGATTATTAAGGGGTTGGACACGTTAGAGGCAGGAAACATGTTCCCAATGTTGGGGGAGTCCAGAACCAGGGGCTACAGTTTAAGAATAAGGGGTAGGCCATTTAGAACGGAGATTTGGGGAAAAACCTTTTCAGTCAGAGAGTTGTAAATCTGTGAAATTCACTGCCTCAGAAGGCAGTGGAGGCCAATTCTCTGAATGCATTCAAGAGAGAGCTAGATAGAGCTCTTAAGGATAGCGGAGTCAGGGGGTATGGGGAGAAGGCAGGAACGGGGTACTGATTGAGAATGATCAGCCATGATCACATTGAATGGTGGTGCTGGCTCGAAGGGCCGAATGGCCTACTCCTGCACTTATTGTCTATTGTCTAAGATGCTGGAGTTACTCAGCAAGTAAGGCTGCATCCCTGGAGAACACAGATAGGTGACTTTCCACAGCCTTTGCCACTCTCACCTCAGCTCTGGAATTTAAGCCTTTGGTCGTACGTTTGAATACTTCCTCAGTGGGACAACAACCGTTCATCTTCAAAGGAGTGCTATGGAATCCTGTATGACTACACAGAGTGGAAGAAAGAGTATCAATTTAATGACTTAGCCAACAAAACAAAAATCTAGCGTTGACATCGACACAAAAGGCTGGAGCAACGCAGCGGGACAGGCAGCATCCCGTTGCGTTACTCCAGCATTATGTGTCGATCTTCGATTTAAACCAGCATCTGCAGTTCCTTCCTGGACTCTCGGGCATTGATATGCTAGTTCCCTATCTGTTCCGTGTACAACAGACAATCAAAGTGCATGCAATATGTGACGATGAATGCTTTTGCATTTAAAAGATTTGGAAAAATAAGGCTCGCATGGGAAGATTTTAATGTGGATAAAACAAGCTTACAACATGAAATATTTGGAAATATTCTTGAGAAGTACTCAAGAGGGTTAACAGTGTTCTATACCAAACTATATCAGAGGAATTCACTTTGACAAACATCAGGGAAGTCACTGCCAATGTCAGGTTTCCTGATCAAAGTGCCTTTGGATAAATCATTTTTGATATATGACAAAACATGTTATGGTTGAGAATATTGATCAAGGAAGAGAAATGTATTGCAACATCCCTAGTGATTTGAGTATTGTACGAGAAAGCTCTTCGTGGATCTCAGCCTGTGAAGGTTCTACACAGTGAATGGTAGGCTTCTGGGGAGTGTGGTAGAGCAGAGGGATCTAGGAGTGCAGGTGCATGGTTCCTTGAAGGTCGAGTCGCAGGCAGATAAGTTGGTCAAAAAAGCCTTTGGCACATTGGCCTTCATCAGTCAGAGTATTGAGTATAGAGGTTGGGAGGTCATGTTGCAGTTGTATAAGACGTTGGTGAGACCACATTTAAAATCATGAGAGGAATAGATCAGGTAGATGCACAGAATCTCTTGCCCAGAGTAGGGGAATCGAGGACCACAGGAAATAGGTTCAAGTTGAAGGGGAAAAGATTTCATAGGAATCTGAGGGGTAACTTTTTCACACAAAGGGTGGTGGGTGTATGGAACAAGCTGCCAGAGGAGGTAGTTGAGGTTGGGACTAACCCAACGTTTAAGAAACAGTTAGACAGGTACATGGATAGGACAGGTTTGGAGGGATATGGACCAAGCACAGGCAGGTGGGACTAGTGTAGCTGGGACATGTTGGCCGGTGTGGGCAAATTGGGCCGAAGAGCCTGTTTCCACACTGTATCACTCTATGACTATGACTCTATGGCAGCATAGATTGGGATGTAGCAAACTCCAGCCATGGATTTCAGGTTCTATTGATGGAAAGGCTCAAACTGGGAATGTGCATTTTTATCATGTGAGCTCCTTGCACAGTCATTGTGGAAAATTCACTTCAATTTTTGCTTCAAAAATAACTATTGGCTGTTCTGAGCAAAAATCAAAGTCATAGAGTCTTACGGCGTGGAAACAGGTTCTTCGGCCCAACTTGCCCACGCCGGCCAACATGTCCCATCTACACTCGTCCCTTTTGCCTGCATTTGGCACATATCCCTCTAAACCTGTCCTATGATCCATTACCTGTCTAAATGTTTCTGAAACTTTGCTATAATACCTGTCTCAACTACCTCCTCTGGCTGCTCATTTCATACACCTATCACCTTTTGCATGAAAAAGTCACCCTTCAGGTTCCTATCAAATCTTTCCCCCCTCACCTCAAACCTATGTCCTCTGTTTCTTGATTCCCCTACACTGGGCAAGAGAGTCTGTGTATCTACTCGATCTATTCCTCCAGTGCTGGTGGAAGTCTTATCATTCGCTCCTAACATCTAATTCAATTGAAAGATCAAAATGAATTTCAGGTTCCCATCCCTCTTTTATGTTCTTCTTCGTTCTTCCTATCTTTTCTTCAGGTCTAACTCTTGTAAGATTGATTTCCATGGCGAGCAGCAGATCAGATTGTGTCAGTGGCCATTTTGCTTCTGTGAAGCTTGAGAAGTGAAAACCTGTTGGGTCTTTACTTAATGTTGACCCATCCCCCAAACATACCTTTTCTCCCCACACCTCATGCCCTTCTTGGAAACAAACACTGAACAGCAATCAAACCCTCACTTTCTATTTTTCGTTTGCCACACACAGTGAACAACTGAGACTGTAAATTCTAATTACCACCCTGGAAAAAATACTAAGTAGTTTAATCTATTCCTCAAAAAGACTCTCTTCTCCCACATATATCCTGTAGTTCAAACAGAAGTAGTAACCATGAGCATAGATTCAGCTGTGTGTCAACGTGTGAACACTAATCCAGGGCCCTGCAGTGGAATTGCAAATAAATTATCAATTAAATCACAGCCAAAAGCAGCAGGTTTCATTTGATCTCTTCCAGTTCAGATGGTTCTCATTAATATATTGTACAAGAGTATTTCTATACTTCCTATTTATGCCAGAGGGTAACATTGACTCTTAAAAACTGTTTTTGGTACAAGACAGATAGAGAGGGAACAAAAGATAGTGGTCCATCTGAACCCACCCATTCAGAAAGAAAGCTCGGAGTGTCTACATTGAAGCATTCGACTGTTTTCTTAAAGGATTTCAGAGATGTGGCTCAGTTCAATTCAAGCTTTATGACTGCAGATTATCAGGGACCATATGTCCACTTTTGAAGTAAATGAATAAGATAGAACAGCCCAAAAAAATGGAGACATGAGATTGCAGATGCGATAGATTAGTCTGAAGAAGATTCCAAACCCAAAACATTGACTGTTCATTTCCCTCCATTGTTGCTACATGACCTGTTGACTTCCTCCAGCAGTTTGATTTTTCGTCAGAACACCTCATAAGTTACTTTTGAGGTATAGACATAAGTAAATACAGTTCAGAAGTAAACTTGCATGCATGCTTCAACCAACAGCATTGGCTCTGTTGAGTGAGGGATGAATCTGCCAAGCCATCAAAAAGAACTTATTGTATAAGAAAATAACTGCAGATGCTGGTACAAATCGAAGGTATTTATTCACAAAATGCTGGGGTAACTCGGCAGGTCAGGCAGCATCTCAGGAGAGAAGGAATGGGTGACGTTTCGGGTCGAGACCCTTCTTCAGTCTGAAGAAGGGTCTCGACCCGAAACGTCACCCATTCCTTCTCTCCAGAGATGCTGCCTGACCTGCCGAGTTACTCCAGCATTTTGTGAAAAAAGAACTTATTGGTCTTTTGCAATTCATGCTACAGAATCTTGAACATCATCGGAGAGCAGACTGGGCCTTGCAATAACAACTCATGGCAAAGACAAGATCTACAACAGTGAAAGTGCCCTTAATGCAGGCCTTAAGATTCACCCAAGATTATGTGCTTAAATATCTGAAGCAGATCTAAACCCCTCAATTTGTTTCACAGGTAAAATTCCAAGAGAGAGTTAGATAGAGCTCTTAGGGCTAACGAAAGCAAGGGATATGGGGAGAAAGCAGGAATGGGGAACTGATTTTGGATGATCAGTCATGATCATATTGAGTGGCGGTGTTGGCTCGAAGGGCTGAATGGCCTATTCTTGCAGCTATTTTCTATTTTTCTATGTTTCCTGCACTATCTGCCTGCGCCTATTCCTCTGCTTCATCTTAATACTTTCTCTCAAAAAAATGGGACATTCAATCAATAATGTATTGTGTATTTATGCTCAAGCCTCTAAAGTGAGTGATTAAAGTTGTCAAGTATGTATTATTCTATTGTTTTTGGAAAAGCAAGTTAACCCAGATAAGAATCATTAAATATACATTGAGCTATTAACATATAACATATAACAACTACAGCATGGAAACAGGCCTATCCGGCCCTACCAGTCGACGCCGACCATTCTCCCTGACCTAGTCTCATCTACCTGCACTCAGACCATAACCCTCCAATCCCCTCCTATCCATATACCTATCCAATTTACTCTTAAATAATAAAATCGAGCCTGCCTCCACCACTTCCACCGGAAGCCCATTCCATACAGCCACAACCCTCTGAGTAAAGAAGTTCCCCCTCATGTTACCCCTAAACCTTTGTCCCTCAATTCTGAAGCTATGTCCCCTTGTTGGAATCTTCCCCACTCTCAAAGGGAAAAGCCTACCCACGTCAACTCTGTCCGTCCCTCTCAAAATTTAAAAAACCTCTATCAAGTCCCCCCTCAACCTTCTACGCTCCAAAGAATAAAGACCCAACCTGTTCAACCTCTCTCTGTAGCCTAAGTGCTGAAACCCAGGCAACATTCTAGTAAATCACACAGAGAGTGGTGAGTCTATTACTTGCAGCATTTTTACTAAAATTGTTTGAGCTTAATTTTATTTTACTCTCTTCCACAGATAAGGTCTCTTTGGTGACAAGTCAACCAGAGAAGCTGAATATTATCTGGACATTCTTTGTTTATTCTCCCTTAAATTCAATATGAAATCTACAGAGCAAATGAATCACTCCTTGTGGCATAAGGAACTGAGCTCAGGAAAACTGAAGCAGACAAGCCAATAATATCTTTGCTGAAACTAACTAGGAAAGAAAACCAAAACCGAGAAGAATTCGATATTGCTTCAAAATCTGTTAAAAAAAAAAGGTTGTCCTTAGTACTATTCTCCCACCAGCAAAGTGTGAAGAAAATGGTTGGAGTGGAGAAAATAATTGCTGAAATTAATTAATAAACAACTAGGTGCCACCAATGATTACACCTGAGAAGGGATATTAGATATTGTTCACTAGATTGATCCCTGGGATGGCGGGACTTTCATATGAAGAGAGACTGGATAGACTAGGCTTGTACTCGCTGGAATTTAGAAGACTGAGGGGGGATCTAATAGAAACATATAAAATTCTTAAGGGGTTGGAGAGGCTAGATGCGGGAAGATTGTTCCCGATGTTGGGGGAGTCCAGAACCAGGGGTCACAGCTTAAGGATAAGGGGGAAGTCTTTTAGGACCGAGATGAGAAATCATTTCTTCACACAGAGAGTGGTGAGTCTGTGGAATTCTCTGCCACAGAAGGTAGTTGAGGCCAGTTCATTGGCTATATTTAAGAGGGAGTTAGATGTGGCCCTTTTTGCTAAAGGGATCAGGGGGTATGGAGAGAAGGCAGGTACAGGTTACTGAGCTGGATGATCAGCCATAATCATATTGAATGGCGGTGCAGGCTCGAAGGGCCGAATGGCCTACTCCTGCACCTATTTTCTATGTTTCTATGTTTCTATGTAGGAAGGAACTGCAGATGCTGGTTTACACCGAAGATAGAGACAAAATACTGCAGTAACTCAGTGGGACAGGCAGCATCTCTGGAGAGAAGGAATGGGGGGTGTTTCAGATCGAGGCCCTTCTTCAGCTATCAATATACAATATTAGATATTGTTGGCTTACATGTTACAAAAGATAAAAGAAGTTCTTTATCCCATGATGGAAATATCAAACACTAGAGGCCAGAGCTTTAAGGTGAGATGGGCAAAGTTTAAAGCAAATGTGTGGGGCAAGTTCTTTACACAGTGGGTGGTGGGTGCTGGAACATGCTGCTGGGGTGGGGGCTGAAGGCAAGTGCAATAGTGGCATTTAAGAGGCTTTTGGATAGTCACATGGTTATGCAGGAAAGGGAGAGATATGGATTATGTGCGGGCAGTTAAGAGATGGTCTTGGCATCACGTTCGGTCAGATATTGTAGGCCGAAGGACCTGTTCCCCTGCAATACTGCTCCATGCTCTGGACGTATGGGAGGTATTAGTGATAAGGAGTTTTAAGATGTGAAGGGAGAAAGAAGAGGAGAAATAAAAGGGAAAGTTGGTGATAGGATGGTGCTTATACATGTCGATGAATACGTAAAGGAATCATGTGCATGTGAAGTGATGAAGCCACTGTGTGCGCCACACAAGCACGTGTTTGTTGTTGCTATCAACCAAGATTGCAGAGAGATTATTATAGATGGTATAAAAGCACCCACACTCGATCATCAGTAAAGTGATGGATGGTATAATCGACATCGCTGTCAAGTGACACCAGCTTAGCAACAAACTTCTTGCAGAAGCTCAGTTCGGGTTGTGCCAAATACACTGAACTCCTGAACCCATCGCTGTCTTAGTCGAAATGTAGACACAAGAGTTGAAAAATTCAGAGGTGAAGTGAGGGTAACTTCCCTTGATGTTGAGGCGATATTTGGTGGAGTATGGCCTGAAGAAGCCCTGGATAAACTGGAGTCAATGGGGATCAGGGGGGAAACCGCCGCTGGTTGCAATCAGACTTATCTCAAAGAAAGACAGATATGATGGGCTGGAGGTCAATCATCTCAGCCGTAGGACACCTCTGCAGGAGTTCCTCAGGTTGGTGTCCTAGACCCAACCATTTTTCAGCTGCATCATCAATGTCCTTCGTTCAACCATGAGGTCAGAAGTAGGGATGTTTGCTGACCGTCGCACAAGTGCAACACCACCCACATCTGCTCAGTCAATGGAGCATGCCAAAACCAAATGTGGCAGGACCTGGACAATATCCAGGCCTGGGATGATTTGTGGCAAGAAACATTTGTGCTGCACTGTCAAGTAATGGTGATATCCAACAAGAGAAAATCCATCTATCACTCCCAGACATTCAATAGCCTTGCCACCATTGAATTCCACACCATCTACATCAATGACCAGAAGCTGAAACCATGTTATAGGAACGATGTTGTCCAGCTAGAAAGAGTGCAGAGAAGATTTACGAGGATGTTGCCAGGACTCAAGAGTCTGAGCTGTAGGGGGAGGTTGAGTAGGCTGGGACTCTATTCCTTGGAGCACAGGAATATAAGGATGATCTTATGGAGGTGTACAAAATCATGAGAGCAATAGATTGAGTAAACGCACAGAGTCTCTTCACCAAAGTCGGGGAATCGAGAACCGGAGGACATAGGTTTAAGATGAGGGTGGGGAGAAGATTTAATAGGAACATGAGGGGCAACCAATTTATTATAGAAAGGGTCAGTGGGTTTTTATAGAAAGAACGAGCTGCTGCTGGAGGAGGTAGTTGGTGCAGATACCATTGCAACGTTTAAGAAACATTTAGACAGGTACATGGATAGGATAGGTTTAAAGGGATATGGGCCTAATGCCGGCAGGTGGGTGTAGATGGGACATGTTGGTTGGCATGAGCAAGTAGGACCGAATGGCCTGTTTATGAATGGCCTGGTTATGAATCTATGAAACAAAGTAATTATATACATAATGTGGCGCCAAGAGCAGGTCAGAGGCTAGAAACCCTGCAGTGAGTAACTCATAGACACATAGAAACATAGGAAATAGGTGCAGGCACAGGCCATTCAGCCCTTTGAGCCAGCACCACCATCAATATGATCAGGGCTGATCATCCAAAATCAGTACCCCGTTCCTGCTTTTTCCCCATATCCCTTGATTCCGTTGGCCCTAAGAGCTAAATCTAACTTTCTCTTGAAAACATCCAGTGAATTGATCTCCACTGCCTTCTGTGGCAGAGAATTCCACAGATTCACAACTCTCTGGGTCAAAACGTTTTTCCTCATCTCAGTCCCAAATGGCCTACCCCTTATTCTTAAACTGTGACCCCTGGTTCTGTACTTTTTTCCTGCATCTAGCCTGTCCAATCCATTAAGAATTTTATATGCTTCTATAAGATCCCTACTCTCCTTCTAAATTCCAGTGAATACAAGCCCAGTCGACCCATTCTTTCCTCATATGTCAGTCCCACCATCCTGGGAATTAACCTGGTGAACCTATGCTGCTCCCTCAATAGCAAGAATGTCCTTCCTCAAATCAGGAGACCAAACCTACACACAAAACTCCAGGTGCGGTCTCACCGGGACCCTGTACACCTGCAGTAGGACCTCCTTGCCCCTAAACTCCAATCCTCTCGCAATGAAGGCCAACATGGGCTGCATCTTATCACTGCATTTGAGCATCCGTCTGTGTGAAGTTTGTTCACTCTCCCTGTGACGTGGGCTTTCATCAGGTCATAAAGAATAGGAGTAGAATTAGGTTATTTGACCCATCACGTCCACTCCGCCATTCAATCATGGCTGATCTATCTCTCCCTCCTAACCCCATTCTCCTGCCTCCTCTCCATAACCCCTGTCACCCGTACTAATCAAGATTTCCTCCTGGAGTTCCAGTTTCCTCCCACATTAACAAGATGTGCAGCTTGGTAGGTTAATTGCTTGGTAGATGTTGCATGTCCCGCTGAGCATTGTCTGTCTATCTTCGGTTTAAACCAGCATCTGCCGTTCCTTCTTACACAGCTTGATAGGTTAAAAGCTTACTGAAAAGTACCCCGAGTGTGTTGGTAACTTGTGGGAGAGTTGTAAAGGGTGGGGGGAGGGGGATCGCTGTTAAAGAGCATGTGAGAGATAATAGATTACAATTAAATCACAGGGGGGTGGGATTGCTCTGTGAGCTGGCATAGACTCTGGGTGGAATGGCCTTCTTTGTGTCTTAGTTTAGTTTAGTTTGGAGATACAGCGCAGAAACAGACCCTTTGGCCCAACGAGTCTGTGCCAACCAGCGCTCCCCACACACTAACACTATCCTACACACACTAGGGATCATTTACAATTATACCAAGCCAATTAGCTTACAAACTTGTACGTTTTTGCAAGTGTGGCAGAACGTGGGAGATCCCGGAGAAAACTCACGGGGAGAACATAGAAACTCCATACAGACAAGCACCCGTAGTCAGGATCGAACCCGCTGCCTCGTGCGCTGTAAGGCAGCAACTATATCAATGCGCCACCATGTCGTAAGAAATAAAAGTGGAAATTGAGTGATAGCTAATTCAAAATGCATTATCGGTGATAGAAGGAACACTCCAAATCAATTATTTATTATTTTTTTAATAAATGAATAAATCACGAGGAGGCAAGTCGTTAAAGCCCGTCCGAACTGGCCTTGGGAAACAGGTGGAAAGTGTCTTTTTGAATCACTGCGGTTATTCTGCTGCTGTCTGCAGTGAATTCTAAGAAATCGATCCAGCAACAGTGAAAGAGTTTTTTTTAAATTACATAGTTGAGCAAGTTAGAGGGGAGCCTGCAAGTATTAAATGGAATTGCTGCCTTGGTCCATTGTTCCGGGAGAGGTTGCGGGCTGAGAGAATGCTTTGGGAGAAGCCCGGGTAAATAACTACAGTGCATTTTACAGATGGCACACACACTGGTGCATTCTGTGCACTGGCACAGGAGAGAGTAAATGTGGCTGATGGTGTGCTCTCTCCACTGGCTCCCTGTACGGTACAGAATCAACTTCAAGCTCCTCCTATTCACATATAAAGCCCTAAATGGACATCCCCCCCCTACATCAAAAATCTTCTAACCCACCTCTCTAACTCCAGGTCCCTCAGGTCGGCCGACTTGGGGCTACTCACTATCCCGCGGTCTAGGCTTAAGCTCAGGGGTGACCGCGCTTTTGCGGTTGCAGCTCCTAGACTGTGGAACAGCATCCCTCTCCCCATCAGAACTGCCCCCTCCATCGACTCCTTTAAGTCCAGGCTCAAAACCTATTTCTACTCCCTAGCGTTTGAGGCTCATTGAGGAGGCGCTGTGAACTGTTTTGTATGTGCTGTTATGTTTGCGTACTACTGTATGTTTCATTTTTTCCTTAGTACCTAATCAGATGTACAGCACTTTGGTCAACATGGGTTGTTTTTAAATGTGCTATACAAATAAAATTGACTTGACTTGACTTGACTTAATAAACTAGGCTCATTTGATCCAGATGGTATTGAGCTTCTTAAGAATCATTGTGGAGAATGCTCCGTCGAATCCTGACTTGTGCCTGGTAGATGTAGCTTTGAGGTGTTGGAAAGCGAGCCACTCATTGCAGGATACTCAACATCTAACCTGCACTTGCTGATCTGTATTTACATGGATGGTTGCAGCGGAGTTTCTAGTCTATGGTGATGGCCTCCAAATTATTGATGGTAGGAGGCCGGGCAATGATCATACCATTGATTGTAAAGGGTTGGGGTTTAAGCCCTCTCTTTTGGTGATAGTCATTGCCTGACACTTTTGCAAATATCATTTTCCACATATTAACCTACATCTGAATGCCCGCTGGAACATGCAGTGAGTGGGCTTCGGCTGCTGAAGAGTTGTAAATGGAACTGAACATTGTGCAATCATCAGCGAGTATTCCCACTTCTCACGTTATAATGGAAGGGAGGTAATTGATGAATGGTTGAGCCTGGGATGCCATCGTGCAGTGTCGCATGGGGATGTGATGATTAACAACCGATGAACACAACTTTCAAGTGACTCCAGCCTCTGGAAGATTTTTCCTTTGATGTCCATTGACATATCCGGGTATGTAGGAAAATAACTGCAGATGCTGGTTCAAATTGAAGGTAGACACAAAATGCTGGAGTAACTCAGCGGGTCAGGCAGCATCTCAGGAGAGAAGGAATGGGTGACGTTTCGGGTCAGTCTGAAGAAGGGTCTCGACCCGAAACGCCGCCCATTCCTTCTCTCCTGAGATGCTGCCTGACCCGCTGAGTTACTCCAGCATTTTGTGTCTACCTTCAATTTGAACCAGCATCTGCAGTTATTTTGGATACCAAAACTGCACACAGTACTCCAGGTGCGGTCTCACTAGGGCCCTGTACAACTCCATTGACTTTCTGCCTTTGGATGTAAAAGGTGGTCACACTCACCTCATCTCGCCTCAGGGATTCCTTTGGTTTTCCAACCAAAATTGGGATAAGGTCATTAGCCAAGTGGTCTTTCAATATCCAAACAGGACATCAGAGAGCAGGTGATTTGAGTAAGTGCTAGTTAGAAGCATTCTGTCGTGTGTTGTGTATGTCGTGTTGTTATTTGAGAACAAAGCACCAAGGCAAATTCCTTGTATGTATACATACTGTAAGTGGAACGTGCAGGCGTGCAGGCATGAGTGATACCATTACACTAATCTACACATACTTGGCTACTAAAATGTATTCAATTCAATTTAATTATCCATGAGACCTTCCCCACTTTACGGGCGATCGAGAATAGATACGTAATGAGTCTGAAAAGAATCATTCTGACGAAGTTCTAATCGCCCCACAAAGCACAGCTGATCAATACCACTGACTAGGACTCAAACTCCTGCAGTCGGGGCAGGCAAAAGTTTTGGAAATCGGAGTGTTTCTGCGCATACGGAGCTGGAAAGCCCCGTGCAAGCAACGCAATGACAAAGACACAGAGGAACTGAGAGAATTTTCAACAACAGAGAATTAAACACATAGGAGAACCAAGCAGAGGGCAGAGAAGTGAGTGAGCCAACATCATTGTGCCAGTAGGAAACAGCATACCATTGCAACACTAGCACTGGTTGGATATCAAGGCAGCCTCGACATTCACAAGACGCGCAGAGAGGATAGAAATGTTCTTTACGGCTAATAACATTTTCAAAGTAGAGACTCGCTTTAAAAATACATCAGCACTGAGAGCTGCCATAAGGGAGTAGAAGGCTCTGGTAGTAAGTTATAGGAAAGATATTGCCAAGCTTGAAAGGGTTCAGAAAAGATTCACGAGGATATTGCCAGGACTAGAGGGTGTGAACTATAGGGAGAGGTTGAGAAGGCTGGGTCTCCATTGCATGGAGCACAGGAGGATGAGGGGTGATCTTATAGAGGTGTACAAAATCATGAGAGGAATAGATCGGGTAGATGCACAGAGTCCCTTGCCCAGAGTAAGAGAATCAAAGACCAGAGGACATGGGTTCAAGGTGAAGGGGAAAAGATTTAATAGGAATCCGAGGGGTAACTTTTTCACACAAAGGGTGGTGGGTGTAATGAACAAGCTGCCAGAAGAGGTAGTTGAGGCTCGGACTATCCCATCATTTAAGAAACAGTTAGACAGATACATGGATAGGACAGGTTTGGAGGGATATGGACCAAGCGCAGGCAAATAGGACTAGTGTAGCTGGGACATTTTGCAGCATTTTGTGAAGATACTGCCTGACCTGCTGAGTTACTCCAGCATTTTGTGAATAAATACCTTCGATTTGTACCAGCATCTGCAGATAACTTCTTATACTAC